>NC_132782.1:121048101-121364768 GCF_048418805.1 Vulpes vulpes
TGCTAAATATTTCAGTGTCCAATCTGATTTTCTATTAGTCCATGAGGTGTTTAGACTTCAATATTTTCTTATCATATTGCATTTTGAGTCAGAGAATATGTCTTTCCAATTGTGTCTTATTTTATAGTTTATTTCCTGGCTTGATTATATTAATCTTCAATGTACACTATTTTTTGGATGAAAGATTTTATAATAATTTTAGGCTAATTTTATTCATTATGTTGTTTAAATCCTCGGAGTCCTTGGAAAAACTTTGACAGCTTTATCTATCAGTTTCTTACTGAACCCTTTTAAATTCTGCCTCTATCTTTTTTTAGTCCTTTCAGTTTGTGGGCTGTGGTTTATATATTTCACGTCTTTCTTTTAGGTGAATAGAAGTTTATAACAGCAATATCTTTTTTATTGGCTTATTCTGCGGTACTCCTCTGCATCCCTATGAATTCCTTTCCACTTAAGTACTAAGAGTTTATGTTTATGGGATTGTTAGACCAGCTTTCATCGATCCAACTTCATTCTTGCCACTTCAGTAAGTGGTCAATTTGTACTCATTCGCTGAATGGTCCATTAGTTGAATGAACGTTTCTCTGAACTTTCTTATTTCATCTAACAGTGTGGTTTCAGTTAAGCAGTTTCCATTTTTCCTTCATGATGGAATGTAAAAGACTGTTCAGTTCATCTGTGTTGTCTTGGTACTACCCCTGAAGATCCAAGGGCTAGAGAGAAGGGGCTGAAGAAGTGGGCAGCAAAGATGGATACAATGTTCTTCAACACATACCATATCATAAGCAAAACATAATAAGATTGTTTTCATATTAATTATATTCTGGAAGATACTTTCATAAATGCACATTCATTTATATCTTCATGAGAATGATATAATATTGTGCTTTGTGATTCCACATTTCTTCCCACCAGTCTTTCCCACTTATAGTCCTAGATGTTTTGCAATTTAGAGATCAGTGTCAACAAATAATGTGGAGTTATAATGCTTTCTAGTAAAAGCAAAGAGAAACTGGTCAATTATACACAGTATTTAAAAGTGAAAAATAGGGGCACCTGGGTGTCTAAGTGGTTGAAACTCTGCCTTTGGGTCAGGTCAGGATCCCGGGGTCCTGAGATAGAGTCCAGCATGGGGCTCCCTGCAGGAAGCCTGCTTCTCCCTCTGCTATGTCTCTGCCTCTCTCTGTCTCTCATGAATAAATAAATAACATCTTAGAGAAAAAAGTAAAAAAGCAGAATACTTGAATTAATCATTCACTGGATTGATTACCTAAAAATTACGTACTTGATGGTTTGTCTAATTCTACCTTTCTTCAATTTTTAATCATCCCCATATATTTTTCAGTCTTTTTCTTTTATTGAAATTATAGAAATAATTTTATCACATATATACAAAGTTGGTATTTGACAATGCTAGGCATAATTCAATAAGAAGATAAATTAGGTGGCAGATAAGTGTGCCACATTTAAAAAAAATAAACAAATTTCAACAATAGTGTTGCCATATTTATAAGTTTTCAGTTAGATTACACAAATGTTAAAAAATAAGTTTTAGGATTTTAGAAAACCCCAAGGAATTTCAAATAATTGTTGGGTAATCTTAATCAAGTTGACAAAGCTAGATATTAACATGACCTAATGGACTCAAAATATATTGAGGGGCGCATGGATGGCTCAGTCGGTTAAACGTCTGCCTTCGGCTCAGGTCATGATCCCTGGGTCCTGGGATGGAGTCCTTCTCCTCCCTCCTCATTCCCTTACTATCTCTGTCTCTCTCAAATAAATAAAATCTTAAAAAATAAATTTAAAAAATAAAAATAAATAAAAATATTTTGAAAAATATTGGATGGCCAAAGATAACTAAAACAAAGTCAATAAATATTAAATGAGTAATATATGGACATAATTATTTGAAGTACAGAAGACAGCCGCTGAACTAAAACTATAGCATTAGAAAGAGCTCTTAAGATTGACTAAAAAGATAGAGTGGAAACTTAAATGCATACTGTTAACTGAAAAAAGTGAATCCAAAAAAGCTACATACTGATGATTCTGGAGATTCTTTATCCATTAGTTGATGCCAAGTTTTGGCAATAATAAATAAAACATCTTTGGATAAAAATATCAGGGGCAACGATTGCTGGATCATACGGTAAGAGTACATTTAGTATTCTAAGAAACTACTAAACCATCTTTCAAAGTGGCTGTACCATTTTGCATTCCACCAGAATTCCTGCTGCTTCCCATCCTTGCTGACATTCGGTGTTGTCAGTGTTCCAGATTTTGGTCATTCTACTCAGTATGTAATGGCAGCTCTTGTTTTAATTTTCACTTCTCTAATGGCATATGGTATAGAGAAACTTTGGCCCATTTTTTATTAGTTTTTTTTTTTTTTTGTCTTCTTATTGTTGAGTTGTAAGACACCTTTGTATATTTTGGTTAATAGCCCTATATCGATGTGTCATTGGCAAATATTTTCTCCCAGTCTGTGGCTTATTTTTTCATTTTCTTAGTTCTCTTTAGACAGTTCTTGCCAGTTCAGTAGTTTTGGTGAAGGGACTGATTGCTGGGGCTTCCTATCTTTTGTTTTTCATGATGTTATCTCCCATATTATCTTTTTTTTTATTTGCTAATAAAGAAAAACTCATTCTCTTAAAGGCCTATACCTTTCTCATTGTTCTAGCTGTATTAATTAATTTTTAAATGCATGAAGTTTGAAAGGGAAAAAAGACACTTAGCTATTTGTTCAGTATCTAATTATTTTACAGGAACACTTGCTATCTTAACTGCAAAATACTCTCTGCAGCTACTGTTCTTTATTTTATCACTGTTTGTATTGCCTTTTAAAACCTATGAAAAAAATTAATTATACCTTTTCATGGCTAAGAAACAACCCTGGGTCTTAGTTGGAAAAAAATTCATTGAAGCCAATTGAAGCCTAAAGAAAAAGAACACTTTTTATTTTCCGAACTACTCCTGGTCACAGGTCTTAGATAGTTTACACTTCTTCAAGACGTGAACAAGCCCTCCAGCTATTCCTGGATTTCTCTTTCTAATTTCAAAGCCTGCTCCTAACTGCAGCAAAGAGATTTAAACTTAAAAGATGCCCACTGGTGAGGACTAGTCTCTGTTTAGTTCCTTAAAACTTTCTTCTCAATCACATAGGTTATGTGAATACTGCACTTGCTTGTATTTAAAAAAAACCCACAGAATATTAATAGAACATATTTTAGAGATTACAAGGTCAGTAATTTTGAAGCAGGGGAATCATTTATTTTCACACATAATTTACAAATACATATATTTATGTGTAAGTATCATAAGTCTTGTGAGAGTATGTGTGTATGTATAAAAACAGGACCCTTCAGATGACAAAAGACCTCCATCCATTCACTCTTCTTACCCACTTGGCCCTTTCAGCCAATTCTTGAGATTCCTTGGTATAACTCTCTGACAAGTCTAAACACTATTGAAACTACTTATATAATTTGATATCTATTGAGATAGTTTAGGAAACTAATCTACAAATGGTGGTAAGTTATTTATTTAAGATCCCAAATGCAGTAACAAACGAATGGTGTGTATATTCTAAGCATATTGACCATTGATTTTATTGCTATTGCTGTCATTATATAGTTTTTGGTTGGACTAACTAACTTCAGTCTACTTTGGAATACAAATATCAGTCATCTGAAATGATGGTAGAAATGTTGGACTTATGTATGTGTGGATGGATAGATGATAGATAGGTGATGATAGATGATGGTAGATAGATGGATAGATAGATAGATAGATGAATACATAAAATAAAAAATACTAGTTTCAGGCAAGGTTTTGTGGACCACAAATAACAGAATTCAAGCAAGTGTAAAGAAGGGAAACATGTTGAAATATCTCTTGTAATTCAAATATAATAGAGTCTCACAAATGTCAAAAACTAGAAAATCATCAGAAAGCCGGAACCCAGCATTTTTTTTCTCTTTAAGCATTATATTTTTGTTTCTAATTTATTATGTTTCCCAGTATGCATGATTTAATTCTTCTCTTTGCACACAGGAAAAACATAAACATAGCACAATGTCTAATAATAGCCCTACTAGTTTTTATCAACCATTTCTGCAATCTACCCCAAATCAATGCCAAATTTGCAAAGGAAAGAATCTGATTGCACTGGCTCAGATGAGATGACTTCCATGCCCACTGAATTGTAACTAGGGAGTTTGCTGTAAGGTCTAAATAAGATAGTTCATGGAAAATTCATAGTTTGCAGTCTGGTAAAAAGTGCACATTGGCTGTGGGGGTAGAAAATGAATAGACAGAGAACAGGATTTTTAGAGCAGTGAAAATACTTTCTATAAAATTATAATGACCTTTCATTATGCATTTGTTCAATCCATAGAATATACAACACCAAGAGTGAACCCTAAGGTAAACTATAGACTTTGTGTGATTATGATGTATCAAGGAGGATTCTCCTTGGTAAAAAATGTACCATACCAGTGAGTGATGTTGGTAATGGGAGAAGATGTGCAGAGGTTATAAAGAAAATCTCCGTACCTTCCTCTTAATTTTGTTATAAGCCTAAAACTGCTCTAAAAAATAAAGGCTTTTAAATCATAATTAAAAATAAACCATAAATCTTCATTCTCATCTTCATTGCCCCCATCATAGGCATACCCATAGTTAGGGGCAATATTTCTAACTCTGACTTATGTGTTTATTCTAAGGTATATATGCAAACCCAGAAACAGAAAAATTCAAAAGATAATACTCCAGGTACCATACTTTAAAAAGTGAACTCTGCAAAATATATTCAGAAAAATATTTCAACAGTAATGAAATATAAACAATTTCAATTTATCAAATTGATGCCGGTTATTGCTAGGATAATATGAATATGTAATCAATAATATACATAATCCCTGAGGATGAGTTCATTCTCGACTTTATTTTTTATCTTTCTATCTGTCTTTTGGATTCTGACTCATTACAGTCTTTGGAAAAGCAGCAGTGTTTGTACTTAACCCAAAATAAGATCTGCATTTCATAAGTTTCATTGGCAATGTGCTATTTAAAAGCTGAAAGATTGCTAATTATTGGGGATGCTCACATGGTTGAGCCTTAATGCGAGAGTCAGTGCTGCTACTCAACAAAGCACTGAGACAGTTTAAAAGATTTTGAAGGATAGAATTGGAGGACTCAGAGCATTTGCAGCCTAAGGCTATGGCACGAAGCAGCCACAGCATTACCTTGCCTAGAAACCACCAAACAGTTTAAAGTGTCATTGTGGGAGTAGGGGGAAAAAGTGCTTAGAAGTGTTTGATTTTTAATATTTCTGAGTACACAAAAGATAAAAAGTATTGAAATGCAGCATTACCATATCTGAATCAATTTAGTGTCTGTATTACAAAATCTCTTTGGGTTTTTATAAGAGAGACAGTAGTGGAAACATCAAGGGAAAAGAGTTATCACTTTTTTCACATTAGAACATCCTGAGAGTTTACAACTGAGTATGTTCTTTATTTTTAATTCAGAAACACGTAGATACAGGGACAAAGACTAGCTAATGCCTTTCTTTCAAATTTAATGGCACACTTAACAAAATCACATCCAGTAAAACAGGCTATGAAGTTTTGTTCCTCTGAACTGCATGATTATATCTCATTAATCCATGGATCTCCGTTGTGCTATCTTAGTATTTGTGGCTTCAGTCTTTTCAATGAGTTGCTGGCACCATAGGCTCTGTCACCCTGGAAGCTTTCTTAAAATGATTGCAGCTTAATAGACCTCACATTGGAGTTGTTTACTGCCAATAGTTGAAATTAACTGTAGTGCCTGTTAGCCCAAGAGAAACAACATTTTTAAATTAGAGCCTCAGCACTTTTCATTTCTCATGGAGCCCTTATATCAAATGTATTCACAAAGATGCGAGCAGAAGGCATTGAGCAGTTCAAATTGTAGTTAAGTTTTAATGGGATACTATTGCTGTCTCTTTTCTGTAAGTAAGATTTCAACCGTGCCAACAATGCCAACAAGGACAGCAGCATTAAAACTCACCCTTCTTGTATTAATATTCAGTCTGGTATGCAATCTCCATCCTCACAGGGCAGAAGAAGAACTTTCTTTTCTTTTTCTTTTTTTTTTTTTTAACTGAGAAAACAATGCTGGCAACTTTCAATAGTGTAGAGCGAGAAAAATAAGTAAAATTTGACAGGGAGAGTTAGATCTAGCTCCTCATGTTTATTACAGAAAAACAAAAAACAAACAAACAAAAAAAACCAATGTGGATTCAAGAGACCAGTTTTACCTTCCTAGAGAAAGACATGCCAAGTATCTCAAGCAGATCTTATACCATTAACTGAATCCTTACTGTTCGCTAGAAAAGATACAACATATTTATCTACTTTATCTCCATGAGCTCTAATTCATCATTTCAGGGTAGGTACTTTTACTACCATTTTAGAGATGAGAAAACTAAGGTGCAGAGAAGTGAAATAAATTGTTCAAGGCTGGGCAGCCCTTCGAGGCTCAGCGGTTTAGCGCCTGCCTTCAGCTTTGGGGCCTGATCCTGGAGGCCCAGGATCTAGTCTCACGTTGGGCTCCCTGCATGGCACCTGCTTCTCCCTCTGCCTGTGTCTCTGCCTCTCTGTGTTTCTCATGAATAAATAAACTAAATCTTTAAAAAAAAATTGTTCAAGGTCAGATGACCATTTGATGGTACAGCTGTGACTTAAACCCAAGTCCATCTCACTCTAAAGCCATAAAGTGTGTGCTCTCTTTTTATTGCCAAACTATCTTATATCATTTTTTTCTATCAATATATACATGTTTTGACAATTCAATGAATTTGGCATATTTATAGAATTTGAAAGGCATCACCACATATTATCAAAATCAAATTTTACATTTCCACCATCCTAAAAAGAAATCTTGTGGCCAGTTACTGTCATTCTTCATTTCTACTCCTCTTCCTAGGTAGCCATGTACTTTCTATCTCTACATATTTGTCTTTCCTGGTCAGCCCATATAAATAAAAGCATGCAATATGTGTTCTTTCATGTCTGAGTTCCTTCACTGAGCATAGTGCCTTAAGAATTTTTGAAGCTTAACTTATTTTTATTCTCTTTAATTAAACATCTCACAGAGCAATATTCAAAAACTGAGTTCAAAAACATCAGAGTTACAATCATTTATACATACAGCTTAATCTCCCTAGGGATTTATAATAATGTGTAGCATTAAAATTTAAAGATAAAAGTTATGTGAGTTTTTTCTAATTACATTTCAATAGTCTTATTTAATTGGCAATGTACTTGATTGAAATGTACTAGAGACCAATAAATGCTAGGAAAATGAGAATTAATAGGATAGAATGAGTAGAAATTAGATAAAATATTCCTTAGGTAGTTCTTATAACTATAACATATGTAAAGTTTCCTTCTAATTATGAAATTCCATATTTCCTCAAAGATTCTTCTTTCTTATCAAACTTAAAGTTACAAAATCTAAAAAGGTATCTTTTAACATGAATTTATTTGGAATGTATGGGAGTGGGACTAAGAAAATGTGTGTGGTATTGAAAATTGACATTTATAGTTATATAATAAGAAAAAGGGCACAAGTGCCAAAGCAATCTTGAAAAAGAACAGCAAAGTAGGAGGTATCGTACTCTCTGATTTCACACTATACTACAAATATACAGTAATCAAAACAGTATGGTACTGGCACGAAACACACACACAGATCAATGGAATGGACTAGAGAGCCCAGGAATAAATCCACACATACATGCTCATCTAATCTACAACAGAAGAGGCAAGAAAATAAGGTGGGAAAAAGTCTCTTCAGTTATTGCTGTTGTGAAAACTGAACAGCTGCGTGCAAAAAAATGAAACTGGACCACTTTCTTATACCACATGGAAAAATAAATGAATTAAGGACTTGCATATATGCCAGAAACCATTCAATTCTTAGAAAAAAAAAACATAAGCAATAAGCTTTTGACATTGGTCTTAGCAAAAATTTTTTGGGCTAGTCTCCTCAAGCAAAGGTGACAAAACCTAAAATAATGAAATTATATCAAACTAAAATGCTTTTGCAAACCATCAACAAAATGGAAAAGGCAACTTATTTAACAGAAGATACCTGCAAATCATATATACAACAAGGGGTGAGCATCCAAAATTATAAAGAATTTAATATCAAAAAATCCAAACAACTCGACTTCAATAAACATTTTTCCAAAGAGACAGGGAAATAGAAATCAAAACCACCATGAGATATCATCTCACACCTGTCAGAATGGTATTATCAAAATGACAAGAAATCACAAGTGTAGGCCCAGATGTGAATAAAAGGGAACCCTCATGCACTGTTGGTGAGAATGTAAATTGGTGCAGATGCTAGGAAAATATTATGGAGTTTCTTCAAAAAATTACAAATAGGGCTACCATTTGATCCAGCAATTCCACCTCTGGGTATTCAGCCAAAGAATGAAAATATCAATTTGAGGATAAATATGCACCCCTATGTCCACTGCAGTATTATTTACAATAGCCAAGATGTGGAAGCAAGCTCAGTGTGTACTGAAAGATGAATGGATAAAGAAAACAAACAAATAAAACAAAACATAAACAGATCCATAGATACAGGAAACTCTTGGTTACCAGATTGGGGAGTGGTTGAGGTGGGCAACATAGATGAAAAGGATTAAGAGGTACAAACTTCTAGTTATAAAATAAATAAGTCATGATGTTATAATGTAGAGCACAAGGATTGTAGCTAATAATATTATTATAACTTTGTATGGGGACAGATGATAACTAGACTTTTACGGGGATCATTTTGTAGTAAAAAATATTGGCGTGTCTGGGTGTCTCAGCAATTTAGCACTTGCGTTTGACTCAGGGTATGATCCTGGAGTCCCAGGATCGAGTCCCATATCGGGCTCTCCGCATGGAGCCTGCTTCTCCCTCTGCCTGTGTCTCTGCCTCTCTCTCTCTCTCTCTCTCTCTGTCTCTCATGATAAATAAATAAAATCTTTAAAAAAATATATCGAATCACTATGATATACACCTGAATTAAATATATTCTATATCAATTATTCTGCAACTTAAAAAAGGCACAATTGTTTTAGACCAAAAAATACTGGTTAATTTTTTTCATTAAGAATTATGAGTAAAATATATGATTGCTTATAATTCTTAATTCAGCAACACTTTAATTATGTGGATGTTGTAGTTCTGGTAACTACAGCCCAAAAATCATCATTGTTCAATATCAAAAGATAAACACAAGCAAACAAATAATTACTGACAAATAAGTATCAATATATCCCAAGAGAAAACAAACTATAAAAGACAATATAAAAAGACATAGTCATTTTCAGAAATCAAGAAAAAGATCTTCACCAAAAACAAAGCAAACAAACAAAATGAGGAGAATGAATCTTGAAGCAAAAGCAGGTCTCTAAGAGCTCGATGCCTTCATGGTAAAGAAATAAGAAAAGCAAATATGTGATGAAATTCACTGCAGGAAATTGGGACAGGGCTCCTTACCAATGATATGAGGCTGAACAAAGCTGTGCCTACTGCCTAGGATTATGAGGTCTATAATGTTCCAATTTAGGGGAGACACAGACACAGCCTGAAAACCAATATTGGTCAGGTGCCCTGGATTTGGGGTGCATCCTGTGGTGTTGCGTAGATTCAACTGTAAAATCATCTTGCTTATTCTGTAGGAAGGTATGAGTGTCAAATGAGATTAAATATTTTTTGACTTGGCACAGAGGAGGTTTTCAATTCAATTTCTGATTATCGTCAGGAGCTCAGCTGAGCTGGAACAGTTGAGCTGTCAGGTATCAAAGTAGTTAAAGCAACAAGCCAAGAAGGAGAGGTTCACCTCAACTCACTTCCTGCAATGATATAAGCAATATCCTAAAAACCAAAGGAAGAACAGACTCATCCTGTGCCATTTTCTCCCATGGAACTTTGCATGAGTCAAGGGTCAGGTGAGGCAGCACAGAAGTGGAGGTATGGGAGTTCCCATAGACTGCACATCCAGTTTCCCTAATTTTTTCTAACTTTTTTGAGGTGTAATTGACAAATAAAATTGTCTATATTTAATGTGTATGTGTGATGATTTGATATGCTGTGTACTCATTGTGAAATGATTACCACAAGTAAATTAACACATCCACAACCTCACATAGTTACCGTGCATAGTTAAGATCGACTCTCTTAGCAAATCTCAAGTACAAAGTGGAGTATTATTAGCTATAGTCACTATGCTTTACATATTGAGGTTTTGACTAGAGTGTGTCTAAAGCCGAATTCTAGTAGTTATAATTTCGACTTCACCAGAAGTTCTGTTTTCGTTATATATTTAATCATCTCAGAAACATCTGAGGAGAAAAATAGATGGTTTACTTTTTATTTTTTGTAGCAAAACTGAAACGGTACAGCTGAGACTCAAATCTAGAGCTATCTTCCTCTATATACATGTTTCTAACAAATATAAAATAGCTTCCTCCTAAGTAGAAACAGTCTCAGCTTTTTGTATAACTGCCAAGTTTTTTTCCACCTTTTTAGAGGATACTGAATTTGCAACTATAAGCTGGATAGAAAATGGGAGAAGAACATGCAGAGTTATGTGATAATAGCACTGGATGTCAGAGCAAAGTCGTTCCCTGGAGAGATTCATGATGGGCACAAAACCCAGCAAAACGAGGGAGCTCATCCATTCATTTATGCATTCTTGACTATTTATTAGGTGCAAACTAAGCATCATCTTGAGTGTCAGGAAAGTGTGAAGAGTGACTAAGCCATCACTTATCCCAGATGTGCCTCCAAATATTTAAAGCTCTACATATCTAATTACTTTCTTCTAGTCTTCAGGGCTGCAGTACTATTTTTCTATACAATAAACCTGTAAAGAGAAAATATTATATTTTCTTTTCAAAATTAGGAAGAAGAGACTATTATGAGAAGTGTCAAAACTAGGTAAGTAAATACTTTGCTTGCGTTTAGTATAAATAAGGAGGATTGAAAGGGAATATGACTTGCTACAGAACACTGAATGTTGCAATTCTCTTAAGCAAGGTTTTTCCTGCTGCCTTAAAGCAACTGAAAAGATTCAGGATTCTATTTACATAAGCTGTTTCATAAGGGAGAAGCATATATACTGTTTTTTTTAGAATGATGTATGTCTTCACCGTTGTGTATTTGTAGAAAAAACGTTCACAGTCCACGTGGTGTATTTTAATGTTTTTCTCCCCAGAAGAAAGGTTAAAGACAAGTGAAACTCAATGAGACCCTAACAGAGAATACTCCCAAACAGGCCTTGAAAAATGTATGCAGACTTCAACAATTCACTTGGAATTTAAGAAGCCCGATACCTAGTTGAAAGCTCTGTGTGTGATTTTTCAGGCCTGACCAGAGACTAGTACAGAGACTGTCCTAGCCGGCTTCCTGGGGGAAAGATGTGCATCCTCACTCCAGACCTGGTGCAGAGCCAGCACATTAGAGTCCCTTAGAAAGTCACCATCAAGGACACAGGCCCTTCGATGAATTTGCATATCCACATATTTGCACTCTTTGCCTGTGCACTTTCGTTCCTATATCTCATTATTTGGGACCTCCAGAGGTCTCCTTAGGAGGTAGGGGGAAGAGAGGAAATACTGAAGACCTTTCTCCTCTCTGATCTAGTACTGGGTACTTTCACTCTCTAAGCCTCTCCTACCTCCTTATCCCCAGGCCCCAGGGTCCATAAAACTGCAGGAGTCTTTTGTTCAGAATTCCCTGGGCATTTGCTGATCCACTGGACCCTCACCTGTGTACTAGTTCATGTTCATGGGGATGGGAGAGATGGAACAGGGCGAGCAGGCACCACCTCTGGTTTTAGCTTTTGTTTATGCAATCACAGTAAGTTATTAAAGGTTTCATTGTTACTTTCATTTTGGATTTACTGCTTTGATCAGCTACTTGAACACTTGAGAATTCAGTTCTTCCCAGCTCAGCTTAGCTCCTCACAAAGTTATGTTTTTCAGAGGTTTTTAAAAGTATTTATTTCTTTTTTTAAAGATTTTATTTATTTATTCATGAAAGACACACAGAAAGAGAGAGGTAGAGACACAGGCAGAGGGAGAAGCAGGCTCCCTGCAGGGAGCCCAATGAGGGACTCCATCCCAGATCCTGGGATCACAACCTGGGCCAAAGGCATCCCTAAAAACTCTTTCTAAAAGTCACTGGTGTAAGAATTCTGTTTTCATTGACCAGATATTTATAGAGCACACCGTGTGGCCTGCACTCTGCTAAAGTGATCGACCCCAAAACAGAAGCCAATGTCCATATTTGGGAATCAGAAAAGCCAGTTTCCCCACTTGGAAAAGTGGAGAAAAGACCTCACAAAGGAAGAGATGCTTAAAAACCCTGGAGACAGTTTTTCCAAGAAAATGTAACAAAGTAAAGTCAGATGAACAGAGAGGGAATACAGTGTTGTTTCGTGATTCAGACCTGGCTACTTCTGCACACAGCATGTTCTGCACGCATGTGAAACAGGCGCTGTCACAAGTGGGTAGTAAATAAGTCAGATGCAGTCTTCTGCCCAACGCAGATTTCACCGTCTCCATGGAATGCCTGACTTGTGACTTGAAATATAAAGATCCTCTTTCCACGAATACAAATGTTCTTCACTGCGATTATTTCAGGGAAGTTGTTCTAACTACAGTGTGTGTAATTGGTCTTCATTGTATTTAATGTGCCAACATGCTTGATCAAATTAATGCTAGCTGAGCTAAGATAAAAGACCAAAATTACATTCTAGTGAGGAGAAGAGGGCATCTGGATGTAAAGCTAGGTGACTGCAGAAAGCTAGCTTGGATGGAGAGGGGAAAGGAGCCAGCACTTGGCCATCGACATCCGGAGAAAAGTCAGGAAGCAAGCAAGGAAGGATAAGAGACATACATGGGGAGGAGAGAGAAACCAAAGGTTATTCATTACTGTACAATTTTAATAGTCTCCACACTGTGCAGCAAACAACATGGATGCAAAATGCCAGTTGCTACGGGGCTGAAACCTAAAAGCGTCATCACGGCATGCTTACAGGAGTTTGGTTATTCAATGTCAAGTTTGCTCTAGTGGTTCCTTACATTCATATGCTGCACATGAACATATAAATATTACATAGACATATATATATATATTGTATCTACACACACATTTATACATAAATATTTAATTATGAAGAGTCATAAGGCTTACAATGAGAACCACCCCAAAATAGCAATGTCATACTAGGGCCTTGTTTTCCCTACTTATAAGGCAAACTCTAATTGATGAGTCACAACCTGCTAGGATTCTCAGACTAATACAATCCAAGAGAGTTTTCTGGAGTTCTGTGTTTGGGTGCTTACATTGCCAACATTCACAACCCCTGTTACGGCTGGTATATCCCAGCTCTTCCAGACACCCTGTCAAAATAATGAGATGGTGAAAATGCAAAGGGTGCATCTCAACGTTCAAGACCCATGTCTGGCACTTGGACTTTGAATGTGTCACAGAGAGGCTACGTCCAAGGAATGATTTGGGGTTGACAGAAGCCTTTCACCTGCTTACCCATCACAACTTCCAAAGTACAGGTCTACTCTAATGATACACTTAAAGCTTCTAGGTCAAAGAATACAATTTATCTGAATGTGGACTGTGAGTAAATTATCACAATTCACTGAAGGGACAATGTAATTTAAATAACAGTAAGACACAGAGGAGAATGTTCAGCCATTAATGCAAATTTTTGGAGGTATTACAAATCATAATACCAGACGCCAGGTTTTTACTATCTCAGATTCTTACTCTCAAGAAACACATTTCCATATAATCCAAAAATATTTAGATCAATACAGAGCTATTTTTATGCTGAAGGAGAGTGCATAACATTTCTTCTTTTACTAAATGGCTAAATATTTCTTGTTTCTTTACTTACTTGTTTCTTAAACAACTTTAACAAAGTCCTCTGTAGTCCACACTGCTGCCTTCTTGAGAAGAATTAAAAATGTCTTTCATGTTGTTCTAGGTGTTTCCTGCATCTGTTCTGAATTCTTCCTACTTCTCCTATGATTTTCTTCCAACATATTACTTCATTCTCTCACATCTTTACAGCCTATAGAAATACTTACATATAAACATGAGATCTTCCATAAGTCTTTTACAATTGATTTAGGTCTTCCCAAACTTCTTGAGTATAAAATCTATCTACTCTTGGGGCACCTGGGTGGCTCAGTTGGTTAGGCGTCTGACTGTTGATTTCAGCTGAGGTCATGATCTCAGGGTCTTGAGACAGAGCCCCATTTTGGACTCCATGATCAGCAGGGAGTCTGCTCCTGCTTTTCCTCTCCCTCTCTCTACTCCTCCACTCCTCTCAAGTAAGTTTTAAAATTCTTTTTTTTAAGTTTTAAAATTCTTAAAAAAAAAAAAATATATATATATATATACTGTTTCTTAGTCTACATCTACTTACTATACTTTCAAAACTGTCTCTTAAAAAACTATATTCCTAGCACTTTTATTGCTTCCTTGATAGTTACCTTGTCATACCTAACATTTTAAAGGATTTCTTACATTTTTTTGGCTTTTTCTTGACATAGAATGACATTGCAGGCACATCTCAGTCTTTCAAAAATAATATTTATTTTGCCTTTCCACCTCTTCACTAGATTATGTGGAATCTCCAGTCTCTTAGTTGAATCACTTTATTATTAGTAAGGGACTGAGTCACTGTTACCACTCCAACTTTGACCATAGAAATAAGCCAGTTTATCTGTGCATATTTTTAGAAAAAAATATCCAATCCTGGATCATTTGTGTTCTTTCCAAGTCTTTCCAGGTGATCTTATCATTCATTTGCTCCAAGCATTGGAATATGCTTCTGCCTCCCTATCTCTTCCATGCTCTGGTATACTGGCTCACCAGCTCCATTTCGAGCCATACCATTTAGGTTATCAACCTTGATATCCTCACTTAACTCTTATATTGTTTATTTTCTCAAGTTTTGTCTCACACCCAGATCCAGACAAGCCACTCTTCTTCTATAGACTTGGTTTCAAAAATCAAGAATGTTAGATATTTTTGAACACTGAACTTCAGAACAATGATATTTACCACCCTAAATGAAGACCACAAGATCTGTCTGCGTACTTTACAATCGACTAATATGAGGCCTTAAGGAAGTTCTGCGATATTTCTAATAAGTGAGTTGCTAATCTTACTGTGGTTTGCCGCACAAATTGTTTTTCTTGTTGCTTCCAAGATTTTTTCTTTGTGTCTTGCAACAGTTTGTACTGTCTCATTGAGGATCAGTTATGGTATCCTCTATGATGTTTGCTGATTTTCTTAGTGTTTTTATTTTTCAAATTTAGAAACTTTTAAGTCATTATTTCTTCAACTATTTTTCTGTACTTCTCTTTCTCTCTTCTCTTCTAGTTTACCCATTATGGGCATGTTGCCATGCTTCCCGGTGTCCCACAGTACTCTGAGGAACTATCCATCTTCATTTTTTCTCTGTTCTTCAGACTATATAACTGCTTCTGGGCTATTCTCAAGTTTACTCATTACTTCTTCTTCCAGATGAAATCTGCTGTTGAGCTCCTACAGTGATTTTTTTTTTTACTTTAGGTATTGAATTTTTCAATTTTAGAATTTTCATTTGGTTCTTTTTAACAATTTTTGTCCCTTCTTGATTTCATTGATCTCTTGAGTCACTGCCATCAAACTTTCCTTTAAATCTTAAACATGGTTTTCTTTGAATATATTTATAGAACTTTGTACTACACTAGTACTCTATTACTTGTACTTTGAACATATTTATAATAGGTGCTTAGGTTTCCTGCTAAGTCTAACATCTTGGCTTCCTCTGAATAGTTTTTTATTTTTTATTTTTTTATTTTTATTTTTTTATTTATTTATTATAGTTACACAGAGAGAGAGAGAGAGGCAGAGACATAGGCAGAGGGAGAAGCAGGCTCCATGCACCAGGAGCCCGACGTGGGATTCGATCCCGGGTCTCCAGGATGGCGCCCTGGGCCAAAGGCAGGCGCCAAACCGCTGCGCCATCCAGGGATCCCTGAATAGTTTTTTAAAAGCAAACATATTCAGCTTAAAAGTGATTGCAGAGATGACTAAATGAACATACAATTATCTATGTTAAGGACTGAGATACAGGAGTAGTGTGTTTGTGGCAAAATCTTTTTTTTAAACCATTTTAGGGATATTTTTTTCTCGGCACATTTTTCTGTATTCAGTTCCCTTTTGTGTACATTAAAAGAATCAGAAGAAAGAAAATCTTTAATCTCCTTCACAAAACTATTCCTATGACTCTTTTACTCTTTTGCCATTCTATGCTGTGAATAGTGCTATAATCAAATATTATACACATTTGTATAAGTCCATAGTTTCTAGACACTTTAATTTGGATCAGGGTGACATATAATTGAAAATAAGAAACAAAGTGAAAAAAACACAAAATTGTAATATGTAGATATATTAAGCCTTTAAATATATTAAAAATGATTAAATATAAGTCATGTTTTTTTCTGAAACTTACCTTATCTGACACCTTCTCCATAACAATTCAGGAAGTCAGCTCTTCAAATATGCTTCATTACACACTGATGAGCACCATTACATTCCACCCTCTGGTCCACTGCATATCTTCAAATAAAAAAGTTACAGTCTATTCTCAGAATCATTTTCCCCCAAGGCCCAAGTTTTTGTTTGTGCCTCAGTTCATCTATTTTTTATGGTAAGTACTCTGCTATGGATTTCTTCATCAATTAACTTCTGACAAGTTAGTCACATAATTTTTTCTCAAACTCTGAATCCAATGAGTGACTATCTCACTTTCAAATTAAAACTCCCTATCACAAACGTCTTATTATATTTTCATATTTAAGTTTCCTTAACCTCAATTTCTAGATCAGTGGTATAATTGAATAATACCTGAATTTAAGATTATTAAAGCACCCCTTAAAATATATATAAAAAATGCAAATTTAGCTATAGGAATAGACAGGATGGGAGAAGTTTCTAAACAATGTGGATTTATTTACTGGCTTAATACATTTGATTATCTTAAATTTAAAAAGAAATTTTGACTCTGCTATTAACACTTTGTATATTTCTTTTCAAGAACTGTTGTCATTAATATACATGTGTATATATGTGTGTTTATGCTTATACGCATAAATTTATATTTATGTAATTGAGAATAAGATGACATATATAGCTTTATATCTTTGCATTTTCATCTGATTATGCCTTCAATATTTTACTTATCATTAAATACTAACTAATATTTGACTTCTACTTGCTATGTAACTATTCATTTATGCTGCACATTAGTCAAACATTTCCACATTGTTCACTATTACTTTTATGTTTCCCTTAGAATTTTCATTCACATACATATCACTCTGATGAACAGCCTTTGAAACAAACCTTAGCTTGCATTTCGGATTATTTCTAGCATTACTTGAGGGGAAAATTCTTGAATGGGTAGTTAAGGGCTAAATAAAGATTTCTAATACATAATTCAAATTTGGCCAGGTAATTTTTTATACTCCCGAAAAGTATTATGCAGGGGCTCATCCTCTCCTAATTTTCCATGATGTTGGCTTTTGCATAATAAAAAAATAAAAACAACAAAACAGCACTACATACTTTACACTTGGATTAATTCTTGTTTTCTCAAATCAACTCTGTATTCCCCACAAAAAGCATGAGCTCAAGAGGTGAAGAGTAAGAAATTAAAGCTCAGATTATTAGTATTGCTTTCCAATACTAATACGGCATTTAAAATTTTCTATTTATGTTTATATTAGGAAACATCCTTTTTAAATGTCAGTGAGCATGCTTTCCAAATGCGTTTTCTTAAGCAACCTTATTAATATTTCTCATCTTATTTTAATAAAACATATCTAATCAAGATGTTTTATATTTAATCTAAATATTGTATATAAATCAAAATATATTAATCAGGTGCATGCAATCAGAACATTAGAAATTTTAAAGCTACATAACTATTGATTTATTGAGATATGTCAGCCACCAAAAGCAGCAAGTAATGAGATGAGTACAAATAATTTATGCTGAGTAAATTCTAATCATATTTCTTAAAAATTATTGTGTGGGTAAATGAACATGCACTACTATGATGAACTAATCTTTTTAACTAGAACAGCCTCAGATGTATTTAAAATATTGAGGCTTTATTTAAAATAATATTTATAGTACTTACGTAAGAAAACATATTTTAAATATTTTGATATCATTGCCAAAAGGGGAAAAAGAAATGAACTCATCAGGTGAGATTATTTTCATTATCATTCTATTTTGCTGTTATAATGGTAAGAGACATACTAAGTTTAGCATATACCATAAAAGAATACATCCTTTTTGACTATATAAAGATCTTTTTTAGATCTTATATTTTTTTCTTGGGTAGTAATGGGGCGTCACTTTGAGGGAGCAATTTTTTTTAAGATCTTATTTATTTGAGAGAGAGATAGGTATTCTGAGCAGGGAGGGAGGGCAGAGGGAGAACCAGATGCCCTGCTGAGCCAAAGGCAGACATCCAACCTATTGAGCCACCCAGGTGCCTGAGGGAGCAATTTCTAACTACAGTTATATACATGTATTTCTAACTATGGAATAATATATATTTGTATATGTTATATAGACATATACTATGCAATATATCCTTTATACACATATATGTATGATAAATACATCTATCTCTTTTGAAACTTAAAGTGGTAAAAAAAAATAGAAAATGTTGATTGAAGGCAAATTATCTTCATTTATAATAGCATTTATTTAAAATCCTTACTTGGGTCCTAAATCGACATTTTAAGTTTGATACTAAATAATATGTTCTTCAGCATAATAATATGAGCAGGTTGAAATTTAATATATTTCCCAGAAAGCATATATATAATTCATTCTTATGAATATTCAGTGAAAAAAAGATAATTTGTGTAATTATTTAGAAATGAAATCAAAATGAATAGGATTCATATCAAAGCATGCCCATCAATTTTTTACCTTCTTAAATTCATAGTTACGATTTGAGGTGACTAAGGTAGAACTTAAAAGACATATATTCTAGTTTTTAATTTGCAAAACATTACCTGATTTAGAAGATGGGTGATAGTAGTAAGATCATTTGCAAAAATTATAAAATGATTTCAACTAATATTATTGTGCATTTGTGTTAAAAGGGAATATATAGAATGAGGATGTGATATGTATCTTTTTATATTTTTTTCTTCAAGGTGAATATAAGACATATCGGAGAAAGACTGATGTGGTAAATGTGCATTATTTTAAGGATCATAAACTTCATTATATTCATTTTCTGCCTCTTCTCAATCAGACATATCTTCTCTGCTATTATGATTAATTGTGCAGAAACACACAGGATTGACAGTGAATTAACCACAGTTGTTGGTTTTTCAGTTACATAAAGAAGAAATCAGACGGTACTTAAACACTCCAACAATATATCAGACAGACAATAAAGCAAAAAGCTTGTGTTAACTACTTTGGTATCAAGTTGATGAGGTAAAATTATTAATTGATGGGATTTTTCAATTATTTGTTAATTACCATTCCCTTCACTTAATTTGTAATATTTTTAAAAGAATAGTTTTATGATATGGCTGTGTAATCAAATGGCATGAATCTTTTGAGTGTTCATAATGACAATATTAATTTGAAATAGTAAATAAATCTAATAGCATGTCAGGTTTTTGTAGCACCTCCTAGTTTTAAAGATTTTTCATACATGTCAAAATTCTTCAAATCACTGTGAAATTATGTAAATAATGCACATGAAAATAAATGAGACACAAAGATATGTATTTAATTAGGTAGAGTGAGCCTAATAGACACAATGAAAAACTCAGAAAATCTCTAAGATGTGACAACGGACACTGCCTTTCATGAGAAAATACTTTTTTCTAAAAGGTCCTAGGCTATATATACTTTATATGAGATAAATGGGAGAAAAGAAAGAACTAGGTAAAATATGTTGCTTTTTGTAATTTTATGTTAAACTGAGTGATAATAATCACAAACAGTATCTTAGAGAAATGAGTATTTTTTATGGATTGAAGTCAATGGTGAAGTCTTTGGTGAAGTCTTTGAAGGAGAGAGGTGCTTGATTTTGAAGTACATATGGTGATTTGCATAAGTAAAGATCAGGGAAGTACTATACCAATAAAAGTAAAAAATAATTAGTGATTACATGAGGAAGTCAGTGAAGGATCTAGGTTGGGACATATGAGCTATGGAGTAGGCAGGAAATATAGATGAGTAGGTGCATAACTGGATTAAAGATGTACTCATCATGCACTACATCTGCAGATGAAAATACCTTTATTTATGTGTAATTGATCTGATCTCCAAGGCCAACTCAGGGGGCAGCTGGGAATACTTAATTTTACTCTAGTCCACTAAATGCATGTACTTTAAAGGTTGGCCTAAGTAATGTTTATTCTCTGAGTTGTTTATCTCTCTCTCTGTTCCTCTCCATGGTGATGTGGAATATTGACCTCTATGTAGTCCTTATTGACAGCAGAAGAGAAAGAGAACCTCAAAACCTCACAGAGTCCTCATGTTGCCTGATCTCTGATGTGGAGTCACCGGTCTGATCTACTCTGTGAACTAGTAATCTCTAAGATATAAATGGTCTTGATCACAAGCCCTTTGCAGTGGGTTGCTGCTGAATCTGTGAATGGTGGAATCTGTGGCCTCATGTCTTTATGCAGAACTAATGTAATCCATGTCTGACTTGGCCTTGCTTTAGCCATCACCATCTTCTAGCCATTAACCAGCACTTGCCCATGTCTAGGTAATCACTGATTCCAGTCCCCTAGCTTAGGCTTTTTTCATTCAACCCTTGTTTTAACCTGTTCTCATGCACTTCTGGGGATTTTAATTTCTGCTATTTTCTGTATTATTAATTGGAAGCATTTGAGAATTTTTCCAAAATTTGGCTCTAATTCAAGCCAAAGGAGAATTTTATGGTGACTCCTGAAAATGATTTAATAGTTGTCTTCACTCTACATAATTATCTTATCCTGCCAAATTAACTTTGAGATAACTATTAAGAAGCTATTCCAGATTACTATTAAGGGGATCCCTGGGTGGCGCAGCGGTGTAGCGCCTGCCTTTAGCCCAGGGCGCGATCCTGGAGACCCGGAATCGAATCCCACGTCGGGCTCCCGGTGCATGGAGCCTGCTTCTCCCTCTGCCTATGTCTCTGCCTCTCTCTCTCACTCTGTGTGTGACTATCATAAATAAAAATTAAAAAAAATAAAATAAAAAACTTAAAAAAATAGATTACTATTAAGAATGAGATGCTATTTCTTCATAGATTTAGATTACATTGATGCAAAAATCTCATGTCCTCTGTGTTTCATTCATTTCACTTAGAACTTTCTTTCAACCAAAAGCAAGAGAGTGGAGAGAAGAAATACACAGATCAATCTGCCTTTCTAGTTCTCTTTTTTCTCAAAGGTTCCTTGGGACAGAAAGGACACAGTAACTCCATCGCAATTCCCGTATTTTGGGGGACTTTCTTACATAAATTTCATGTTAGGTCATTAAATTTGACCCTAACATATTAGTCACAATTAGTAATTTTAGTCCATTTTTCAGGTAAGAACTTTAAAGATTATGTCTTGCTTCAAAGTTCTCTGTATAATGTTAGTGTTGAGTCGATAACCACTTTTTATTTCATTCCCACTTCAACAGTTCTCCCGGCTTCTTTTTCTTTTCTTTTCTGTCTCTTTGATTCTAAAGCAGGTAGACTTCTTGAATTAATGGCAGAAATGTATACACAGAATGTAGAAGATGAAAACATAATGATATATTTAAAATATTATGCCAGGGACAACTGGGTGGCTCAGCAGTTGAGTGTCTGCCTTCGGGTCCGGACAAGATCCTGGAGTGCGGATAAAGTCCCATATCGGGCTCCTCGCAGGGAGTCTGCCTCTCCCTCTGCCTGTGTCTCTGCCTCTCTCTGTCTCTCATGAATAAATAAATAAAATTATTTTAAAAATATCATTCCAGTTAGCAAGATATTACTGTTAGGTTAAAGTAAGTGAAAGACATTCAGGATGTCTTATTATTCCCTACAACTTCATGTGAACCTACAATGATCTTCAAATAAGCCCATCTCAATTGACACAGAAAAAGCATTTAACAAAATTCAACATCTTTTCATAATAAAAACACTCAACAGACAAGAAATAGAAGAAGACTAGGTCCATATAATAAAAGCTATACATGAAAAGCCCACAACTAACATCATTCTTAATGTTGACGAACTGAAAGTTTTTATATAAGACAAGAATATGGCGAGGATGTCACTGTCACCACTTCTATTCAATATATTACTAGCAGTTCTGCCAGAGGAATTTGGCAAGGAAAATAAATAAAAGGTGTCCAAATTGGAAAGAAAAAAAAAAAAAACCAATTATCTCTGTTTGCAGATGATGAGATCTTTATATAAAAAAACATAAAGATGCCACCAAAAATAAAAAGCTGTCAGAACAAATGAATTCAGCAAAGTAGCAGGATTCAAAATTAACACACAAAAACTGGTTGCATTTCTATATACCAATAATAAATAATTTGAAAAAGTAATTAAGAAAACTACTCAATACAGGATAGTACCAAAAAGAATAAATACTTGGGAACTTACCAAGGATGTAGAAGACTTGTACAGTGAAAAACAACAAAAAATTGCTGAAAGAAATTAAAGGCACAAATAAATGGAAACATATCTCATGTTCATAGAATGGAAGAGTCAATATTTCTAAGATATCAATATGACTTAAAGCAATCTTCAGATTCAGTACAACTCCTATTAAAATCCCAATGATGATTTCAGCAGAAATAAAATACTCCATTATAAAATTCATATGGAATCTCAAGTTGACTCTGCATGGCCTGAACTATCTTGGAGAAAAACAAACCCACCCTTACTGATTTCAAAACTTACTACAAAGCTACAGTAACCAAAACAGTGTGTGATACTGGTTTTAACAGAGACCAACACCACAGAACAGAGAACCCAGCAAATAAACTCTCACATAGTCAAATGATTTTTGACAAGGATGCCAAGACCACTCAATGAAGGAAGGACCATTTTTTCAATGAAAAGTGCTGGAAAAACTGGATATCCACACACATGAGGATGAAGTTTGACTCTTACCTAACGGCATCTACAAAAATAAACTCCAAGCAGGTCAAAGACTTAAATTGGAGACCTAAAATAAACTCTTAGAAGAAAATAGAGGGCAAAATTTCATAATATTGGTATTGGCAATGCTTTCTTAGATATGACATAAAAGGCACAGGTATCAAAATAATAATCGGATAGACAGAACTTTATGAAATTTTTTTTAAAAAATTGTGCATCAAAAGACACTATAAAATATAAAGGCAGACCACACAATAGTGGAAAATGTTTGCAAATCATATATTTGGTAAAGGATTAATATCCATATATATAGTTGTAGTTATTTATATATATATAAATAAGAAATATAAATAAGAATATATATATATATATATATATATATATATATATATATATATATACAAAATCTCAACAACAGAAAAACAAAAACAAAACCAGAAACATCCTATTAAAAAATGGGCAATGGAATTCAATAGAAATTTCTTTAAAGAAGGCTTACAAAAGGACAATAAGCACAACAATAAGATGTTCAACATCACCAATATTAAGGAAATGCACATCAAAACTAGAATGAGATTATCACCTCACACCCATTAGGATGGTTCCTGTCAAAAAAGAAAGAAAAAGAGAACAAATGTTGGTGAAGGTGTGTAGAAATTGAAACCCTTGTTCACTGTTGTTAGGAGGTAAAATGATATAGCCACTGTGGAAAACAGTATGGCCTCAAAAATTAAAAATGCAATATTTATATGATTCAGCAATTACATGTTAGAGTATATACCCAATAGAATGTAAAACAAAATTTCAAAGAGATATTAATATACTCATGCTTATAGCAGCATTATTCACAATAGCTAAAATGTAAAGCAACCCAAGGGTCCATTGTTGGATGAATCTATAAGAAAATGCTGTGTATGTGTACAGTGGAATATTATTCAGCTTTAAAAATGAAGGAAATTCTGCAATATATTACAACATGGATTAAACTTGAGGACATAATGCTAAGGGAAATAACTACATATAGGTAAATACTATATGGTTCCACTATGTGAGGCACTTAAGAGTAGTCAAAATTAAAGACAGAAAATATAATGGTTGGTGCCAGTGCTATGAAGAGGAAAATGAGTAGTTATTGTTTAATGGTATAGAGTTTCAGTTTTATTTTTTTTGAGTTTCAGTTTTATAAGATAAAAACATTATGGAAAAGATGGTGGTGATGGTAGCACAACACTGCGAATGCATTTAATACCATTAACTGTACACTTAAAAATGGTAGAGATGGCATATTTTATTTATGTGCATTTCATAACAAAGAGTTGGATAAAAATGAATAAATATCTTCTACACAAAGCAACATGAATACATCACACAAATGGGGCACTTGGGTGGCTTGGTGGTTGAACATCTGCCTTTGACTCAGGGTGTGATCCTGGGTCCTGGGATCAAGTCTCACATCCAGCTCCCTTTGGGAGCCTGCTTCTCTGCTTATGTCTAACTCTCTGTGTGTCTCTCATGAACAAATAAATAAAATCTTTTAAAAAAAATAAATCCCACAAACATACTGCTTAGTAAATGAAGCAAGACAATAACACAGTTTAAGTTTCAAATTATATAATGATCAAATTAGACCATGTAAACTCTTAATGTTTAAAAATTGTGCTAGATTTAAAGCAATAAAGAAATGTAAGGAAACAAGTCTAAAAATTGTGATTGTGATCACTTCTTGGGGAAAAAGAGAATAGGAAGTAGCATGAAATGAACTTCATGGATACTGTCAATGTTACTTTTATTTTATTTTTTTTTTACCTGATTGGTACTTACGTTGGTGATTGCTTTATAATTTATTGTTCAGCTGTATGGATATTTCAGTTTTGTTCAGTTTTCTGTATATGTGTTTGTCCTGGGTGGTCTCTTGGAAGTTCATCATCACCTTACTGTCTTCCAAAATTTGTCAATGAGAAGCAATCTCACAAAATTTATATATAAGTAGAGAAGAGGTGGCCATGGCAGGTACAGATATGAAATTCACAGTTGGCTTTCTGGATAACTGTTCCCTTTTGTGGCCCAAACCACAAAATTTGTGAAGACTTCCCAAAGATCCTTATAAATTGCAGCAACTTTCTAGAGAGTTATTAAGAAGCATCTGTCTTCATACTGCTGGCTGAAATTGTTGGTAATGACTCCTCTGACCTTTGCTATTTTTGGAATATATAGAGGCTTCTGCATTCTTGAAGAAACCTTGACTGAACTCTATCTGTGTCATCTAGATCTCTCTCTCTATATATATATATGGGTTATATATATTTTATATTAAGTATCTTGAAATATTTGTAGCATGTTGCCTTTTTGAAAATCTTGAAAATTACCAAGATAGTGAAAAGGAAGAACAATCCATAGCCATATGATCTACTATATGGGCCTTCTTGTTATACTTTAATTATTTTTATGTATGTATAAATGTATATATCTTAACTGGAGAAACGGAATTCAAAATTCATTGATAATTATTGCATTTATATCGTTAAGACAGGGATAGCATGTGTACCGTGACCATGAAAATGTTACAGATTCCTGAGATGCTTCTTCCAGAGAAAATGTTTAATAGTGTAACACAAAAGGCATCATTGCATTCATGTTTCTTGCAAGGGGAAATCCATTTTAAATGAAGACGTAATTCAGAATGATGTATAGGATAGAAAGTAATCACTCCACTGATTCATTATCAGGAAAATTTTATGGGAGAACACAGAAGCAGCAAGGTAACAGGCAGAGGCAGCTAATGAGAGCACAGAGAAGCTCAGAGACAGAGGAAATATCATGGGTATGTCATTCTCACTGAAAAAGCACAGGGGTGGACATTCTCATCACTTCATTTGAAGCAGGGAAAATCTCTGGAGCAGAGTTAAAGAAAATTATACAAATAAATTAACAATGACTATATTTTAAAAGTTTGACCTTTATTTCAGAATAGGAGAATGTGTCTAAAGTGAACTAACAAAAAGGATATGGCATGCAAAATGAATTTTAATTTATTTCAAAAATGTAGAAAAAAACTAGAAACAAGTTTAACTGCACGAGAAAACAAAAGTAGAAAAAGAAAATAAACTTATTTTGGCACAATGTTGAGAATAAATTAGAAAACATAAAACATAAGAAATCTATATATGATATTAATATTAATATAGTCTTAAGCTTAAGATGTAGGAAAAATAGTACATAATTCTCATATGTATGCAATAAATCTCAAGTCTTTCTCTGCTTTCTATAGGAAAAAAACATTCTATATGAAAAGAACATTCATTATATTGCTACAGATCTCTGGGTCCCTAATGAATGCAGATGAGATTCTAGTACCCAGAATATCCATTGGATATAGACCAAAAGTTTTAAATATTCTCTCAAAGTTTGGGATGTGACTGAAAAGTCATCATGTTACATTTTGAACACCAGAGGTGTATTTTATAGGACTTTCCAAAGTATGTGTCATCAGAGTAGGTACTAAAAGGCTCAGCTTACAAAAAAAAAAAAAAATTATATAACTCTGTAAAATTTCTACTGCTATAATTATTTATACTTAATGCTGCATATTCATAGAAGAATCTATTTGAAAAGCAACTGTATTATTTTGAAAGAACAAACTGTAAGCCATTAATACACATTAACACATTTTTCCAGACTATTTTTTTTTAGATTAATGAACTTTACTTTAGAAACTCTAAAAGACCTGTGGAAATAGACGCCAGATGGGTATGTATTTATGGGAGAGATTACAAAAAAGGCAAACTTATGTGTCACCTACCAGACAGAGCAGTGCCTGGAAAGTCTTGAATAGCTATGGAGCAGAATGGTAAAACATGTGTCAAGGAGGAGATGAATTGAAAAAAAGGTAAAAGGAAAGAAGAAACAAACACTTGACTAATTTACTGATTTTTTCCCAGGACCGATTCTATCTAATTTATCAATGTTTTGGGGTACCTCATTCCCTGAGTATTAGTTTACGGAATTATGTGAAATTGGGAAAAAAAGTCACCAACCAAATCATAGAAACAAAGATCAGATTTGTGGTTGCCAGGTGGTGAGTGAGGGGCTTTGGGGAACTGGTTGAAAGTAGAGAAAAGGTACAAACTTCTAGTTATAAGATAAATTAGTTCTGGGCATGTAATGTACAACACAATTACTATAGTTAACAATACTGTGTTGGATATTTGAAAGTTAGCTAAGATAGTAGATCTTGAGGTTCTCATCACAAGAAAAAAATTGTTAACCATATTAGGTAAATGGATGCTAACTAAACTTATTATAGTCATCATTTAACAATATATAACTATCAAATTATGTTGTGCACCTTAAATTTACACAATGTTCTATGTCAATTATATTTCAATAAAACTAAGAAAAGTAATAAATGAAACAAAATTTTTTTTAACACTTAACTCTCAATTCATTTTGATGACCTTTCTACACCTGTTATATATTGTCACTTCCAAAAACTTAAAGTAGTTTGAGACTTTTACTTTAAAAAACAAAGGTAGGGATGCCTGGGTGGCTCAGGGGTTGAGCATCTGCCTTTGGCCCAGGGCATGGTCCTGGAGTTCTGGGATCCAGTCCCACGTCAGGCTCCCTGCATGGAGCCTACTTCTCCCTCTGCTGTGTCTCTGCCTCTCTCTCTCTGTGTCTCCCATGAATAAATAAAATCTTTTAAAAAATAAATGAAAAATAAACAACAAAGGTATATAGTGGTCCTATGAACAACCCATTAGAAAGATCATGTACTGGACCTTTTTAAAAGTTATTTCTATTGTGAGACCGTGTAGCTTAAACAGATTCACTTTGGAAGTTTGCGCTACACTACTAGTGGCAAGGGTTGTTATTGCAAAACAATTGAATTGAAACACCAGAAATCAAATTTTTTACTCAGTGTTTGGTATGCCATACAAGTACACAGGGCAAGGTTATACAGGTGTCCTTTCTGACTTCTGAAAACTATTTCAAAAGTTGTTTCTCTCTTTTTGGTATGTTAAAGCTTGAGAATTTGCTGTCCTAGTGCTTTTGACACCAAACTAAGCCAACATTACGAGGAAGAGAACACATCTTTCATCATCGGTTTAGGTCCCCTTAAAATTGAATCTACTGGGTATTTGCTATAAATAGTTGAAAATATAGTTGAAAATAGTATCCCCTTTTACTCATTTTAGACTTCCCAATTATAATTAGCTAATAAAGACATGTTTGTAAGATTTTAAAATAATGATTAGAAAACCAAAAAAGTCTGAGAGCTAGCAATATTTAATAAAGGAAAGTCCACAATGGGAGTTGAAATAAAAATTCAACTCAGGAAAGATAATATTTGATCTCAGCAGATATTTTCAACTTTATAAAATGAATTAATCAAGTTGATGTCCTTTTTAATGTTCCAGGACTAAATTTTCTGTTTTATTATAATCCTGAGAATATGAGTCTTAGAGCTTCTATTAATAGAAAACTACATTTATTTATTTATTAAAGAGTTTATTTATTCATGAGAGACACACAGAGAGAGGCAGAGACATATGCAAAAGGAGAAGCAGGCTCCCCGTGGGGAACCCAATATGGGACTCAATCCCAGGACCCCAGGATCACCCCCTGAGCTAAGGGCAGAAGCTCAACCGCTGAGCCACCCAGGCATCCCAAGAAAAAAATACGTCTAATAAAAAATGTATATGCTCCTATGTGATACATACATTTAAAAAATAAAAAGAAAATTATCAAATAATAAAATTGCACATGAAAAATATATATACATAAAAAAATCTCAAAATATTTGAGGTAAAAATGATGGAAAGATATAATAAGAAAAAGATGTTTACATTTTGAATGTCAGAAACAAATAATTTTTTAAATTTCTATTTTAATAGTACAGGCATTTGCTTGAAAGCCTTATAACTTATACTTAAACATTCTAATCTCATTTAATTTTTATTATAAAGCCCCTTGAATTATAACCCAAACTAGTATCTCTATTTTGTTCAGGCTCCCTTCTTAAACTTCGCACTTGAGAAAACAACAAAAAAATAATAACAGAACCCAGTGGTATATACTTATGGGAAAAACTTGAGTTTTTCTATCTTTTGAAATGTACTTTTCACAAGTTTTACAAAGCTTGTGAAGTGGCTGTCATTTGAACTGTGTTTCTTTATCCTTTGGTATTGGTGCCTGGAGAAAGAGCTTCAAAAAAATGATAAAAAAAATAAAAGATTCTCCCAAAGATTTGATATTTTTAAATACTCCCAATTCTCTTAAGGCTACAAATTATAGTTCCAATATGCAGTCACTGTCTTCTACTCTCATAAATGTCCTCAGTAGTGAGATACTGAATGTAAATGCAAAGTTTC
The DNA here is from genome assembly GCF_048418805.1 of Vulpes vulpes. NCBI lineage: Eukaryota > Metazoa > Chordata > Mammalia > Carnivora > Canidae > Vulpes > Vulpes vulpes. The sequence continues at coordinate 121,077,735 of NC_132782.1, forward strand.
CAATTGTGTTCTTAATTTTTTTCATAGTTTGTATGTACTATGCCATCTTTTGATGAGTTAAGTAGCAGCTACCAACATTTTAGGGTTTATAACTACTTAACAAAGTTTTATTTTTTTAATGAAAAGAGACATGTTCCATCATCAATAGTGCTAATAAAGAACTTTAAGTGAGGGAATAATGGTTAATATATTGAAATGTTTTGTTTCTCTTCACCCTCAAATTGATAAATTTATCTTAGCTAATAGATTACTTGAGAAATAAACATTTTAAACATATTACACAAATATTTAAACCACGTCCAGTACCTTTTGCATACAAGTAAGTGAAGACTGGATGCAGAAACCATTGGTAATGAAAGCAATGGTATTCAAATGCAACAACATCACTGAGGGATTGGCATTAGCAGTGATGGTCTAGAGGCAAGGAGGAGTCAAAGGTCTCATGCAAACAGTTGCAGGATTGCTTTGTTTTAAGATTTATTTGTTTGAGAGAGAGAAAGGGAGAGAGAGCACACGCCTAAATGAGAGGCAGGGAAAAGGACAGAGAATCTGAAGCGACTCCCCACTGAGCATGGATCCTGAAGCAGGGCTCATCTCATGACTCTGAGATCAGGGTCTGAGCTGAAACCAAGAGTCAGAGGCCAAACCCTGTGGATCACCCAGGTGCCCCACAGTGACGGTTTTCTGACTCTGGGCAACAATCCCTTTCTCTTTGGGGTTTGCTGTTGGTGGTGCTTGTAATTTATTTATTAACTTTGATGAACTAATTTAGTGAAGTTTATTTTCCCCACAGTGTAAAACCAATCGTCAAAGAGGAGTCTTGTGTATATACACACGAATCATGAATATGACAGTGGTTTTAGCACAGCTTTGTCTCTTTCCTTGATCTCCCTGTTATGTCGTCTGTTTCCATTGGGATCAGATCCACCTGCTAACCTCCACTAATTTCCAGCTGAGCACCCTCTTGTTTTTTACGTAATTATTGGACTTGAGTTAAAATTAGGTTCCTTTATATGTGTATTTTGAGATCAGTTTTTGTTCTGACCACAGGCAGCTTCTTTTTAGCTCTTTCCCTAGTTCTCTTTGGTAAAGTAGGTGGCTTGTGATTAATTTGTTGCTGTTAAGGAAATACAGCTTTATCTTAATGGCTTATCATCAAAATCTCCCCTTTGTTTTTTCTTTCTCTATAGCATCCTGAGGCTCGTACTTTCCCAAACTATATCCCAAATAAAGACAGTTCCCTTGAGGAGAGCTTTGGTGTTCTCTGTTCTTAGAGCTCCACCTCTCTCCCTGAGCAAAACTCTCGGAGGTTCTGTTCTGTAGCTGGGTTACGGGCAGAGGCCCACTTCTTGTGAAATGACTGTTTTACTTTAAGCAGGGTGTTAAACGTAGGTAGCTAACCCTGGTCTTTTCCACCTGCTTCTGTCAGGACGGAACCTCTACAATATGAGTGAGCTAGTGGGGGCGGGGGGTGGGAGGTGGGGGGGAAACAGGCCTAAGTAATTGCCCCTGCCACTTTGTAGTAAGGCCGCTCAACCTTCAAATTGGGGTGGGTGGAAGAAAGGGGTCCCTGATTTATTGGTCACACTTGACTGAAGTGTAGCCTCTGCAATTTTACCCTCCTGAAGTTAGCCAAAGGCAGGGAAGGATGAAATATGCTGACAGCCTGACTCTCCCAGAGATACCACAGCCCTTAACCAGGAGCCATGGGAAGACATGGGCCCCAAACGCTATGAGGCCTAGTAGATTTTTTAAAAAACAGTTTCTTTATTTTCTGTATGTTCTTAGGATAACTTGCAGAAACTTTAGATTGCGTCTTATTTTGTAATTTTTAATTGTTATGGTTATTCTGCTGAGATGAGGGCCGTAGAGCTCCTCATACAGCTGTCCTGGAAGATAGCTCCCTCCAGAGTAAGTTTTAGCAGAGGACACTAATTACTTGTAGTTCTGAAAAATACCACAAAGTCTAAAAGAAATGCTCAAAATATAGCTCAAATTAGTATGTTTTTGACATGGTACATTTAGAAGACATGTTATAAACATACATGATTGCACTTATCAAGAAAAAATGGAACATAATCCCTCAATTCATCATGGAAGCATTTCTATTGTTTCAAATTTATTTATGAAATGAACCATTTGCACCAAAATCTTGATCTTTTTTAGTAGGGCTTCTGAAAATATCGATGTTAATGTTTTTAAAAAATCTGTAGGCATTATGATCGTAGTCATATATTAATGGTCATCTATAACATTCTTGTTATTTTCCATATGTTGATTTTTGACCTAGTTTATCAGGTAACTTCTCTAGAACTGTATCACCTTGAAGGAGTTGACATGCCATCATCAAATATGCCACTTTGATGTATTGATAATTCTGAGTGGGAGGCTCCTGATTAACAGTAGATGCAGGGAGGCACTTTCTCTGACCTCCTGTGATCTGCCTGAAAAACAGATCCTCCAAAATGAACTCAATTGTCTTAAATCCCATCCCCAGGAATTTCATCAACATGAGAATACTGAGTTTTATCTCAGGAGGGGAGACTAGAAGCCCACACAGCACCCAGACAAGCTGTCACAAACCACCATGCCCAAAGCTCCAGATCTCAGAGGAACAGAAATCTCTTGGCCTCAGGAGTGCCCCCTCACTCCCCCCAGGTGGACCTGTCTGCTTAGGAGCTGCCCCCTGTTTCCTGTTCAAAGCCTCCCACCCTGCGGGGTTGGGGAGCAGCCTGCAGAGGAGTCGGAACCACAGGCCTCAGCCTGACCCCAGAGCTGCCCTGTGCAGCCTCTATGCTGGGATGCTGCTTTTTTATTTAATGCTGTGGGTGCATGTGACAGCAGGGGTAGGTGGCTCCCGGACCTCGGCCTCCTTTCCCCTCCCCGCAAAGGGGGGCCCCAAGCTGGCCTGGCCTGGCCCTGCACACGCCCTTGGGATCTGCAGGGCCCTCACCCCGGGGGCCCCCGAGACCAGGAGGTGAGACTCCCCCCAAGGAGGCGGCTTCGGGACCAGCGCTGAGGCCGGCCTGCCCCCTCTGGGAGAGGTCGCCCCCAGCCTGAGTAGCAGCCTCTGAGGGTAAAGGCCTGCCTTAGTAAAGGCCCATTCATTTTACCTAAAAGCCATTTTTCTCTTTCCTAAGTTGCCTCTCTGGCCCCTCCTCTTCCCTTATTAAGATGATGTATAAGCTCCCAAATCTCACCTTTATTTTGGATATTCACAGTTTTTTCCTGGATGCCTTCATGCATGTAATCCTAAAATTTAATAAATTTGTATATGTTTTCTCCTAATTTGCTTTTTGCTTATTTCATAGACCCAGTAATTGAACTGAAGGATACCAGAATACAACATACCCCAATATATATGATTTTTATTTTTTTTTGAGTCAGGGAGAGGGGCAGAAGGAGACAGAATCTTAAGCAGAGGCCAGCAGAGCTTTGCCAGTGCCCCCTCCATCTCAGGACCGAGATCATGACCTGAGCCCCACAACGAGTGTCAGTAGCTTAACCAATTTAGCTACCACCCAGCACCCCTAAAATATGTGATTTTGAGGGAAGGATTATTTGCACTGAAGGTAATTGAGAAGATGTAAGAAAAGCCCTCTGCCATTCCCTTTTCAAAGATGTCCCTCTTCGCATTTTGCCTAGGAACAACTGAAGTCAACCACCACATGGAGCGCCTGGGTGGCTCAGGGGTTGAGCATCCGCCTTCAGCGCACGGAATGGTCCCAGGTTCCTGGGACTGACTCCCACATCGGGCTCCCTGCATGAAGCCTGCTTCTCCCTCTGCCTAGGTCTCTGGCTCTCTTTGTGTCTCTCATTAATAAATAAATAAAACTTAAAAAAAAGTTAATCATGACTTAAGTTAGACACTATGAATTTGGAGAAGGTACCAAAGGAATCTACGTAACAAACTTTACTAATTGGCTTCTATCTCATTCCTTGGAGGCCTAAGATGGCTTTCCTGAAGCTTGTCATTTCTCCACAAATGTATTACTCTTTGTTGAAGACGCTATATAAGCTGGAATTCTAAGCCACCTCTGAGTTACTAACTTTTCCCTGGGTGTCTCCGACATATACTTGAGGTATACATGCTGATGAACTTCTGTCATCTTGCTAACCTTTTATTAAAGGAGTCTCAGCCTAAACCTCAGAAGAATAAAGGGAAATTATTTCCCCTTCCCTACAGAAGCTAGGAAGGTAGAGGAAGTCTTTCCTCCCCCTACATCCTCTGGGTATGGAGATTAAAACTAAGGTTAAACCAGAGCTCTTCTTTTTAGATGCACAAGCACCTAACAATTACTAATCAACTCGGGATTTTCTTAAACACTGAGTATAAGAAATATGGGAAGAGTAGACCCTATGAAGGAAACCCAAACCCAAACCAAAAGATACACTGGAAGAAGGAAATAGGAACATCTAGCCCTCCCCTCCCTCAACACACACAAAAGGCATAAACAGACACATGCATGCAGGCACATGTGTACAGAGGCAAGTATGCATTAAAAGAAGCAAAACTATTTGCAGCGTGTAGCATGATGTACCTCCGGAAAACATCATATTGATACAGGAGAGCCTGGTTCTTGTCTCAAGAGTCAAAGAGTGAGCAACATGATAAATTTATTAAGCACAGAAAGCACTCAAAAGTGAGAGAGATCCCTACAGGGTTGCCACTAAGGGCTTTTTATGGTCTGTCTTTTATAGGGAACTGAGCAGGGAACTTGAAGAATTTGTCAATGTCAGGGTGGATTTGTAAGTTTCATGTCTCTGGTTACAGCAAACATGGTGGACTTGCCCCTACAAGGAGTCCCCTTCTCTCTGGTTAACATCTCCTGCACTATATCCCTCTGTATCCAGAGTTTCTGTGAACCTAGTAGCCATTAAAGGGGGATAGTCCCGAACCTTTTGGAGCTTGGGAGTCAGGTTTATTTTCTGCTTTTACTGTCTTATCTCTGATTCCTTGGGATGGGCAGGAGCCTGACTCTGGGGCCTTTCCCTTATCTTTCCCTGCCTAGCCCTGTCTGCCCCTAACTCATTCTTACATCAATATAATAAGTATTAGTCAATTCAAGAAAACATATGATTTTAGATTTTTATTTGCCTGCTCACAAGCAGTAAACATTTCATTTCTTTCTCAGATCCTTTATTCACAACTTCTTAAATACAAAATCTTACTGCAGGAGGAGAGTACCAGTCAATAACTGGGAATGTAACATGTAAAAATGCTGTAATATTAGGGTTCTGATTAAGTTAATTGCCTAACTGAAGAATAATAGAAAAATACATTGTAATCATTTCTGCTATTCAAACAATAGCACCAAAAACATTTTGCTGGGAAGCGCGGGTGGCTCAGCAGTTTAGTGCCACTTTCGGCCCAGGGCATGATCCTGGAGATCCAGGATCCAGTCCCATGTCAGGCTCCCTGCAGGGAGCCTGCTTCTCCCTCTGGCTGGGTCTCTGCCTCTCTCTCTCTCTCTCTCTCTCTCTCTCTGTCTCTCATGAATAAATAAAACCTTTTAAAAAAGCCCAAAAAACAAAACAAAAACATTTTGCTAAAGTATTAGTAAATTATCCTAATGTGCTCATTTTCCAGGGCTGCCGTAACAGAGCACCGCAGAGGGGGTGGCACACACAATTTATTGCCTGGGCACCCTGGAGGACAGATGTCTGAAGTCAAAGTGCCAGCAGTTGGTTACTTCTCAATGCTGTGTGGCAGAATTTTTTCCCTGCCTTTCTCTTAGCTCTGGGGTTTGCTGGCAATCCGTGTCAGTCCTTGACATGTAGATACATCGCCCAATCTCTGCCTTCATCATCACCTGGTGTTCTCCCTGCGTGTTTCTATTTTTGTTTTCAAGCTTTCCTCGTTTTACAAGGACACATATTCGATTAGGGCTTGCCCTTGTGACATCATCCTAACTTGGTCATCTGCCAAGACCTTATTTCAAAAAAAGGTCACATTCACAGATACTGGCGGGCTGGAACATTCAGTGTCTTTAGAGGGACAAAAGGTAACTCATAGCGTGTAGGGACTTCAGCATCATTAACAAAGGTGAATTTGTATGAAGTATAAGAAAATAAAAAGGAAAAGAAACACAAATATACTAGTTGGATTTGGGGGGCTTATGTGCCCCAATGACTCAAATTTCTTTATAAATATTTGTTACTAATTTATCTGTGATGCAAAAGCTGTATTTTATCAGTTCTAAGATGCACTTTTTTCCACATTTTAAAAGGTCTTAAATCATGATGTACATTAATAACTTGTGAACATGCAGGCACCTGAGCAGCACAGTCGGTTATGCATCTGACTCTTGGTTTGTGCTTAGGTTCTAATCCCCAGGTCCTGAGATGGAGCCCCATGACCGTCTCACACTCGGTGCAGAATCTGTTTGAGATTCTCAATCCCTCTCCCTCTGTCCATCTCATTCATTCTCTCTCTAAAATACGTATTCATAAAAAACTTTTTTAATATGTATAATTATAATTGAAAACATTTTTCCTTTTTTAGTGACACTAAAAATCTTTTAAAGTAGATAATGTTGCAGATCCATGATACATAACAAAGTGTTTTCTCTCATACCATAAGCTGAACCTTGTCACCATAATGTATAACTGTACTTATTCAGGTCAGATCTGTATTCTTTCCTGCCCTGCTTATTTTGATGACTTTTAGCACTCTTAGGGATGAGACATACTCTTTCAACAGAGAATAGGAAATTAGAAATCTCTATGTGTGTGTCACATAATAATCTGATTGAAAACAACCTTCGATCAATCAGGTGTATGGTCATTGATCTAAATGATCAAAACCTCTAAATGCCTTATTTATACCTGTTCTCTTTTGGTCCTAAATCCCCAATTACCTTTTAAATTCTAACATTATTAAACTTGATTAAACTTCACAATGTTTAATCCCTTGGTGAACTGGTAGCACCAGAATCATAGCCACAAATCAGCTTTATGTAAATTCTTCCTAAACAAGTTTGTGGATTGATTATTTTGAGGAATTGTATTCATCCCTTGAATTATGTGCACCATGAAAGCTGTATAAAATGCAAAAATATAGCCATTGTTTCTGGCCATGTTTATGTAATTCTGTGCATTACAAACACTTTTATCCCATTTTTTCTTCTCAAAAATTTTTTTAAAGACTTATTTATTTATTCATGATAGACACAGAGAACGAAGCAGAGACAGAGGCAGAGGGAGAAGCAGGCTCCCTCCAGGAGAGCTCAATGTGGGACTCGATTCCAGGACTCCGGGATCACGCCCTAAGTCAAAGGCAGAAGCTCAACCACTGAGCCACCCAGGCATCTCTCTCCTCAAAAATATTTAATTTGACTTATGGTATTTCAAAGGACTGCATTTTCTTTAGATAGGTAACCTGTATCATATTAACCACAAGTTGCCCACCTGCCCTGTTTCAGTTTCAAATAATACTGGAATAATATTGGTGAGTATTGTTTCCACAAGCACAATTGCTTTGAGAGGAAAGCTTACAATTTTCACTATATTCATCAGCATTAACGTTCATTTACAAACACATACATATGCTTATTTTTTCTTGTTCTGGTAGATTAACATCCTAAAAGGACTTGTGAAAGGATTTGTGAAAAGGTTAGGTCATGTTTTGTCAATACATTTCTCTTGGGAACATTTTGTTCTTAGTTAAGTGAAGAACAATGAGGTCAAGGGCACTCTTTTTTTTTTCTTTATCTACGTTTATTTGTGGAGCGTTTCACTATGGTTGGCTAATGTTCTGTTGTAGTCTCATTTTTATTTAGGGCTGAAATTTTAATTACTCCTTTGAGTTTTAACCAGTTGTCTTTTGGCAACTCAACACACTTTGTCTCTTTGACACTAACTCATGTCCTGATAGTCTTCTTACTAATTAATCCACTTGCACAGCTTTAAATAATTAACTTACTACTAATGTGTGGTTCTATTTATAAAATATTTTTGGAGTGTCTTTTTAAAAAATTTGTATATATAATTTTTTTTAGAAGATTGATTTATTTATTTTAGAGAGAGAGAGAGCACAGAGGGGCAAGAAAGAGAAGTGGACTCCCCACTAAGTGGCGGGTTTGATGTGGCTCAGTCCCAGGATTCAGGAGATCATGACCTGAGCTGAAATAAAGCATCCGAGACTTAACCAGCTGAGTCACTCAAGTGCCCCCAGTTTTGGAGTAGTTTACAGTTTGTCTTTTTATTGTTATTGTGACCATTTGCTTTTAAACTTTGCTGAATACAGTTCAAATGTATCATGCTTCATCATCATGATTGAATTAAATATTATTTCATATAGTGCTCTATTGTTATACTTTGTTTATATGCTTTCCCTTTATAGTAGTTATTGGTATAGATTAACTCATAACATCTCACATAAGGAAGTACTTTTAGAGCACTGTACAAACAATATTATTGTTATCAATAGCAGTCAATTTCAGAAATATTATTATTGCAACCCTTAAGGTAAATAACCTGAGAATTATAGCTTGTAATAAAGACTTTTTGGTTTGCTAGAAGGTGCACAAGTACAAGAAGCTAAGTGTTAGCCTGTGGTCAAAAAGTTGCTAAAGATTATTGATATGACTCATTCTCTAAGAAAAATAGAAGCTGTTTCGTCACTTCAGTGTGAAATGATACAATAGCTGATACATCCTGTTGTTCACTGTGTCCTACTCAAAAAGAACATATGATTCTTATAAAAGACATAATTAGTTAAGTTGTTCTCCAACCTGGGAGTAAATGAGTCAGTGAAAAGTAAGCTGCATATCTGCTATTAATAACTTTACCAGACGTGCAACAGTCAAAAACACTGTGGTTCTGATTCACAGTAGAAGAGACACACACATCCAGACACATACTCAGATCTAAGACCTCTCCTGCAGACAGACAGCTACATAGTTGGCTTATTGAGATACTGCTTTTTGATACCAAGCTGAACCTAGAGGCTTTCCTTGAAATAACCTATAAATAAACTAAAAATGGGTATAGTCATGCTATAGTCCAAGACATGGAAGTGCATACTGAGGAAGAACATCTGAAACATGATTATATCCTAAGAGGTGATAGGGCTGGGAAGAAAGGCAAACTGACAACGTATATCATTTTCCTTCTCCATTTTTGCCATAAGACCCAACTAATAAATTGATAGTCTTCTTATTCTTTTTTTTTTCTCTTCAAGTGCATATTAAACTTGAAGTTACAGTTATTCAGAAAAACAGAGTAGCTGGGGATATATCATATATATATATATATATATATACACACATACGTGCTTATGTAATTGTGGGGGTTGAGGATTCAGGATTGGTAAGTCCACAATCTGCTGGGCAAGCTGGAAATTCTTGGCCAAGAGCTAATTTTGCAGTCTTGAGGAAGAAGAAATTATTCTTTAAATTAGGGCTTATTTTTAAAAATTCTAAGTTTAATTCAAACATGTATCAATACCTTCCAGGGTACCTGGATGGGCTCAGTGGGAGAAGCTTATGACACTTCATCTCAGGTTGTGAGTTTGAAGCCCATTTTGAGTGTAGAGATTATTTAAATAAGTAAAATTAAAAAAAAAAAAGAAAAAAAAGTCATCCAAAGGGATATTCAGGACCCAGGGCTGGGTCAGGGTGTTACTAGATTATGAATGTGGTACAGTTAACTTTATTAATGTTGCCAAAATTTCCATCATTTGTAGTTTTCTCACATATTCCTTCTCTTTCCCTTTCATATCTCTCATTTGTCATGAGCCAATATGGTCAGGAAGGGTCACAGATCTGACCAAGGATTTAAGAATTCTAATAGCTGAAGATTTTCCCACCCTGATAACTTCTTCAGTGAGGGAAATCAGTTCTAGTTCTTCCCCAGAAAAACCCCTATTTTGTTCAAAGGCCTTTCAACTGATTAGATGAGGTCCACTAGGGTTATCAAATATAAATCTACTTAAAGCTAACTGATTGTAGATGTCATTCACATCCACAGAATACCTTTTCAACAACTAAATTGATGTTTAATTGAATAACCTCATACTACAAGTTAGCCAAGTTTATGCATGAAACTATCCACTACAGTTCACCTCTTGTCGACTTGGCACTCATACACATTTTTTAAAAAGATATTATTTATTGATTCATGAGAGACACACACAGGCAGAGGGAGAAGCAGGCTCCATGCAGGAAGCCTGATGTGGGACTCGATCCGGGGACTCCAGGACCACATCCCAGGCCAAAGGCAGGCACCAAACTGCTGAGCCACCCAGGGATTCCTCATACAAATATTCTTAAAAGATACTTAAACTCCAAATAAAAACGATACTAGTCATATTTCCTCCTACCATGACATACCAATCCTGTATATAACCAGAACTTGTTGATTCTTTCTCCAGAAAAGGATACAATCATTGGATGATGTTTGCTCTTCTCCTTGATAATTCTGTAACTTAAATAGTATTTATATGAAGTTAAGTATTATTAATACAGTTTATTTTTTATTAAAGATTTTATTTATTTATTTATTTGAGAGAGAGAGAGAGAGAGAACACAAGTGGGTGGACAGAGGGAGAGGGAAAAGCAGACTCCTCACTGAGCAGAGAGCCCAATGTGGGACTTGATCTCAGAGATCATGACCTGAGATCATGCATGACCTGAGATCATGCATGACCTGAGCCAAAGGCAGACACTTAACTAACTGAGCTACCCAGAATTATAATTACAGATAACAGAATTTTCTCCATTGCTCATCACATTATAGCTGGTATTTATAACTATCTAACTATCTTCTTCCATCACCCATTCCATAATCTTTTTTTTTTTTGAGTGTCCATATTCATTTTGTCCTCAACAGGCCCCTTAGCTGGTCATGGCTCTTTGCCTAGTATAGGGATTTAAAACTTCATTACTGAAGAGTGTGGGCCATTAGTTGCCCTGCCTAGATTAGATTGCCATAATTTTCCATTGCCTTTCATTAGAAGACATGGTAGTACTAAGAGATGCCCTAAGTGATCTCCTATATATGAAACTTACTCTTCCTTACATCAATTGGGTAGTGGCAGCTCAATTTCCTCTTCATACTCAAGGTGGATCACTAGAGACAGTACTGTAACTCTGTTCTAATCCTGATTCAGAGGTATGAGAAACCCCAAGTGGCCAGTTGGCTGTCTTAATCACTAATTCAGTGGAATCATTGTGTATCTCTTGGGGGAAGCATTTCTCCTTTTGGAACTAATACCTCTAGGGAGCAGAATGAAAGGTGCTAAATTTTTGCTAGTGGATCACAAAGAGTCACAGCGGGCAATACCACTCTCACTTCCACCTCTTGAGTACTGGACCACAAAATGCTGGCTATGGGACAAAGGGTACCGTATATAGGATACATATTTAGAGCTTATACAGGTAGAGGGTATTGCCAAAGTCTTTCAGTTGCCACATTGTTGATGGGTGTACCAATTTTAATTTCTTAGTTTTGGCAAGTCTCCCATGCCATCATAAGATGTTAACAATAGGAAGGGCCAAGTTGCAACATAAAACTAACCATCACAAAGTATAAATTATCACCTTGGCAGTATGAGGTAAGTGAACAAAGGAGACCTTTTACCCCTCATACCAGTCTCAAAATCATTCTGAAGCAGAATTGTGATATTATCTAGACTCAAGTGTAGGATGTGTGGGAGAAATCCCCATTCTATTCATTAACTGTGGTGAGAACTTCAGAAAATTACTTAGTCACCCTAGCCATCAATTACCTCACCCATAAAATGGAAGTCATAATAGGTCCTACGTCATAATTTTGCTACATGGAAGAGAATTTAGAACATTGCCTGGAATAGAATAAGCACACAATAACCAACATCAATATTATATCATGGCATTAACACTGTGGGTTTCAGAAATGAAAACATAGAAAAAAAACACATGATACAGTAGAATCCAGATATACTTAGGAGTGAGGCATACCTCATATTTTTGCTTCTTTGCAACAGCATGATTTTGATGACATTGGGCAACTACTTACCCTTTTAAAAGTCCACTTCGTTGTTTCTGTAAAGCAAGGCTAACAATATTGATCTTAATGGACAATTACACATATAAAAACAAACATATTTATATCAATGGGCATATAAGTATTATTAAAATATACAATATAAATAATATTACAATATAGGATAATAGGACAAATTTGATTTAACTTACTGAAAGTAGATTCTATATCCTCTGGCATTCTTCCTTGGAAAAATTTTTATCTTAAATATATAGTCAAATCTCTAACAGTATAACTTGGTTGTTATATGTTAGTATTATTTTAAAATTTAGCTTGTCCATGAAAGAAATTTTTGAGGGAAAAAATATCTATACACATATGTGTATAAATGTATCACTGTACATTTTAGAATTGTACTCACATTATAATCAGTTAACCTTGTTAAGGAGATCCATTTTTTCTCATAAATAAGAGCTAGACATTTTTACTTTAGTTCATGGGAACATATTTAACTAGAGAAATTACTTTGAGAATATTTCTATACAATGCATATAAAGAGCTTCTTATTGAAAAAAAATTAATATGGTATAAATGGGTTTATTCCTAAGTGCATACGGTGATAAAGTACAAATTTACATTAATTTTTGGAGATAGGTAAAAGGCATGTATCATTTACTTTCCACATAGTTCATTAGACAGAAATACAAATATTAATTTAAAACAGTAATACCTTTCTACATATTACCTGAATATGCCCAAAAGAGCAATGAGATTCTTTGACCTCTTTTTTAAAAGTGTAAGTCATATTGTTACCAGGTGTGCAGCAGTGCCATCCAACTACACATATATGTTAATCTCAAACATCCAATGAATATTTATCACTGAAAATATGCTAAGTTAAGACAGTTATGTTTTGATCATTGGTTAGACTTTTTCTTCTTATTTTTATTTAAATCAGTAGGTTTAGGAACCTGGAGAATAATGAGTCACTGGCCATGTGGGAAGATGAATCCTTTTTCTTTTTTTCTTCATCTTCTTTTTTAATGTAGAAAAATGATAGAACCATTTGACTCTCACTGTCAAATGTTGTCAGATCAGTTACTTCTTGCTTGTGACCCACTCCTATGACAAAAATACTTAATGCTTTCCTCTTCTCATTATATATATATGAGATATATATTTTTTTCATTTCATTTCATTTTTATTATATATATATATATATATATATTTCCCATATATATATTTAAGATCATGAAAGGTGTTACTCTGCATAGCTAAATTTCAAGCATTTTCCAAACCCAAGTATGTGATTTTATCATCATCAAATATCAAAATGTCCTCTAAGAGCATAAGGAGAAAAACTTCATTAATCATATATAATTCCCTCACTGTTTGTTCACAACCTCCTCAGGAGCTTCCCAGGTATCATCTGAAAACTGCTCCTATGTGCAGAGGACAGAGAAAAGGAAGAATGAGGGAGGACACCTCAGATCCGTAGGTGGCAGAAATGATGAACATGAGAATTTACAGGACTTGTCTTGGATGGCTGTCTGCAAGACACATAGATTTCCACACTTACTTGTCAAATCCTAAAAGCTTATATAGAGGCCTTAAACTTGGTTCAGTTATGTATACAGTCCAGAGGGTCTCAATACCACATTTCCATGTGTCTTTGGGCACCCTCAAGGAGGAGAGAAGGGAAGCAGAACACATATTCCAAGGACAGGGGAGAGGGTGAGGAGCCTCTTACTTCCTGGGTTCAGCTCACAGGTCAGTGGCAGTCATAATCTTGGATGACTTCTTCCAACACTCCACCCATTGTGACCAGCTCTTACAATCTCACATGGTTTCCTTTCCTTCTGCAATGTGTCCTGAGCAGTCAGCAATGGTTTTCACTAGCATGGAGGGGTCTCCTTTGGCCACTACTTGGTGAGAGGCAGATAGCCCAGCAACAAATAGACACATGCAAGAGGAAACACAGATTAGACAGTAATTATCCAGGGGAGTGCCTGCGTGGCACAATTCATTAGCATCTGACTCTTGGTTTCAGCTAGGGTCATGATCTCAGGGTCATGAGATTGAGCCCTTGCTTAATATTCTCTCTCTCCCTCTCCCTCTGTTCCTCCGCTCTGCCCTTTTCTGCTTTCTGGGGTGCCTGGGTGGCTCAGTTGGTTAAGTTGCTGCCTTCAGCTCAACTCTTAGGGTCCTGGGATGGAGCCCCACATCAGGCTCCATGCTCAGCAGGGAGTCTCCTTCTGTCTTTCTGCTTCTGCCACTCCCTCTGCTTGTGCTCTCTCGCTTGCACTCTCTCGAATAAATCAATAAAATCTCAAAAAAAGAAAATCCACCCAATATTAGCCAGATTAGTGACAACTTTTCCCACAAAAATGGAAAACTATTGGAACTGTTACTACATCCCCTAGACTGGAAGTCAGATCACTCAGGACATTCACTTATGTCCACACGTGATGTAATAATAATGACATATTAACAGACTCATGTATGAACACACACCACATCCTGCCTCATAAGGATTGATTTCTTTTTGATTGGATGGGGCACAGGTGCCTCCTTGAGAAGTAGTAATAATGTCCAAGGCCGTTCTATTTTAGAGGACAGCTTTTCTAATTAAAGACTTTTCAGTGTTCAGCAAGGATAGGCTCTGTGGGCTGTCATTCAAAGCTTGTGGGGTGAATTTAGTAAGACCCACCAGGCCAATGGAGGGAACAGAAAGAGCAGCCAAATGATTATACCTGTGGGAAATAGAACATGCCCACCTGGCCTTGAGTAGAGAGAGGTTGGCAGCCTTAAGAACTTGATCTAGTTGTGCATACCATACATGTTGGCCAGGGAAGGCAACACTCGCAGGTGTGAGGAGATGGGGCAAGATATGCCGGTCCAAGCTATGCCAACCTCCACCTTCTCCTCTCTTTAGATGCTCCACACTCCATTGTCAGCATAGTGCAAGATAATGTCTTTCTCAGGCATTTGGGGGCATGGTGTTCTCAGCAGCATAGTATATCGATCCTTGATGAGAGTCTAAGCAACACAGTTTCCTGCAACCTCCATACCTTTATCATGTTGGGTGCCTCAGTAGGGATCCCCATTTTGGTATATCAGGCAATGAGCTGATATTCAGCTAAGAATTTAATTTATTAAAGCCTAGAGCAGTACTTTAGTTTGCATGGCTAAGACGATTTTATCTATTAATAATTTAATATTTTCCTTTTTACCAATCTTGGTACTTGTGGGTATTAGGGAAGATGAACCCTCCATTCAAATGTCACATTCTTTTGTCTAGTCTTATGTAACATGACATTTGAAATGTGACCCTCAGTCACTACCCATTTAACAAAGGTATCCATCCATATTTAGAATGCTTACTCTGAGCGAAAGGGCCCATATAACCAATTTGCCAGTCACTTCCTGGTTGGGAACTCCATTGAATGTCCCCAAACTCCTTTGGCATTTGCCTTGGGTATTGTTTAGAAGGCACATGACATGCTATTACTATATTAATCACATTGCTTTTTTCAAGGGTAATCTAACATCCTTGGCAATATGCCATCCCATCAGGGTACTGTGGTGGCTGCTCTTTTGTCTGTATCTGCTGTATCCTTGAAGGGGCAGTTGCTAGGGCTGGGATGGAACAGCAGCTTCCTGATTGTCAGGGGGTGTCAATCCCCTATGAGGCAGGATGTGGAACACAGTGAGGATTGCCTCAGGCTCTTACAGGTCTTTTCACTCAACCTGACCCTGCAAGGGCCCGCTCATGAATCATCTATCCCTCAGCTTCCAGTTTACAAGCTGTAGAGTTAATCCCTTTAGAGCAGCCCATCTATCAGTATAAAGGCCAGAGATCATAAGTGATCCCTAGCCAAACCCCTCTGTGTTCATCCCATTGGCTGCTGTTTCATTCTTTCTTGAGAGGGTCCACCTAGAGGAACACTGTTCATTGGCAGGAACTGTTGTTCAATGACAGCATATCACATTTCTTCTCCCTTCCAGGACTGATACTAAAATACTAGAATCACTCTCCCCTTCTGTTGTCTCTGCCTCAGTACCTGACCCATGCCTTCCACAGTCATAGACACAATTCATTCAAATGGTAGCCCTGCTTGGGGGATGTCTGGAGCTTGAATCTGTTTCTCTAGCATTTTTGGCTTCTCAAAGATGGCCAGCTATTCTTATCCCCGGTCCCACATGTGCCCTTTCTTCACCAGGTTACATTAGGGTGGAGGCACCATGCCATGTGGGGAATAAAAATCCTCTAAGACCCCAGAATCTCTACAAAGGCTGGCATCTCCTTTGCACTTCAGAGGCTGAATGAGCTTGCATTTATCAAACAGAGCTTCTGGGAAAACATGTGTCTTGCCTGACAGAATGACTCCTAAAACCCTATGGCAGTGCCTTGGGCCTTAAATTTCCTGTGGGTTCCCTGCCCATCTTTTTTCTCACAAGTGATCCCGCCAAGTCCTGCAGCATATGCAAGTCTTCACATGTTAACATTATATCATCAATGTAATGGATGCATTTGCTATGAGGAAGAACAGGGACAGGTCTCGGGCTACTAGCCCATGACATATTGTGAGACTCTGCAGGTAGTCTTGGGGAATCACTTGAACGGTTCATTATTGTCCCTCCCACAAGATGGCAGATTGATCTTAGTTATTAGAAACCTGTACTTGTCAAAGTCTTTTCCATGATGCTCCTTGAAGGTGAACTGCTTTTGCAGAAATACTTTTAGTCAAACATCAGAGTAGAATAGTAACTATCTGCAAATGACAAAATAGTAAAAAATGGCCATCGTTAAAGATATGATGAAAGTTTATTGTAATGCAATTGACAAGGGAATTTGGCTCTTTCTGCAACACATATTTTTAAATTATAACTGGTAACATTATACCACAACATATCAGATTTTTAGGAATTTTACAAAGATGAAATGAGCTGGAATGAGTCTAGCTCCTGGACCAACTGGTGGTCATATTTTCTCAATGATCTACGTACCCCACACTCACTAAAAAACAAAAGGATTGATAATAACAGCCTCTAACCATACAAGAATATTTTGGAATGTGTTTGGTATATAATTAGACATTGTGGTAGAGTGCTAATAATAGAGGAACAAATGATAATAGAACAAAGAGCTGTCACTTTTGGTAATGTTCTTGAAAGGACTTATAATAATTTACTAATATAGATAGAAACACACGTATCCAGAAAGCATACAAAATTATTGATCATGTGAAACTAACACAACAGTGTCTTAGTTCAGAGGAAACAGATAACCATGCCTACAGAAAGATGGGAAGCAGGAGGAAACAGGAAGTTATTGTTTGCATACATTGGGAAAGGGAGAAATTCACCTAGAAGCAAAATTTATAGTATATATAACTTTTTAAAGAATAGTTAGTATACCTGGGGCTTTCCATGTGAGCTAGTTTAACTTATATAAACTATCATTTATGAAACCAGTGTGGAAACTCTTCTAAGATTGATAAATCACTTACCACATTTTGTTCTTTTTAACCAAAGAATAGTGTTTAAAGTGGGAGAGAGCAAGTGCCATTGGGGAGTTTTACTGCATTCCTCAGCAGTAATGAAAAATATATAGAAATATGACTGTGCCTTCAGGGAATGGAAATATTCATATAAGTTTTTCCCAAACTTATTTCACAAAACAGAAAACCAAACAAACGCTATACAAAAAACAATTATTTTTAAAAATGTGAAACACTGCATAGTATATTTTAAATGAATCATGAGATATATGAGTATATAAAAGACTTAAGTTCTACAGTAAAGAATTCTGTTATAAATTATTTAAAAAATTATTTCCCAAGCTTATTTGACAATAGAAGACATGATCCATATCCAGCTTTAGAAGTGAGTAAAAACAGTATTTTGTGTCATCATCATTAGATGTTTATCTTATAAGAGAACATATTTTGGAAGAAAAATAATATCAAAACAGTAGGGCTTCATAAATATAGTGATGAGTATTTCTGGGGCCCAGGTATTTTTTTTAAAGATTTATTTATTTATGTATTCATGATAGACTCAGAGATTGAGAGAAAGGCAGAGACATAGGAGGAGGGAGAAGCCGGCTCCATGCCGGGAGCCCGACGTGGGACTCGATCCCGGGACTCCAGGATCGCGCCCTGGGCCAAAGGCAGGCACCAAACCGCTGAGCCACCCAGGGATCCCCAGGGGGGATTAATTAAAAATAGGTATACATGAAATAAATGATAGATTATCCTTATTTCACAGGCTTTAGAGTATCCTTAGATTATACTCCAATTCGACTTAAGAGAGTCACTTGAAATAATTTCAGCAATACCTAGAGCAGAAATTTCTTTCCTACTCCTCAGTTTTAAGGAAGAGTAATTATCAGATAGCTAATGATAATTATTATTTTATGGCATGATCTATTTTTGTGATATTTTTTATCAACTTTATTGAGGCAAATTCACATACAAAAATGCACTGACTAGTTTTAACAGATGTGTACATTAAGGGATCCACTGCTACAATCAAGTAGAGAATATCCCAAAGGTCCTTTGTATCCTAATGAAATAAATCCCATTTACAACCCAGTCCCAGTTAATCACTCACTAGAAAAAAAAAAAAAAAAACAGTGAACATAGGATTTCAGATATGAAGTTCCGCCTATAAATCATATGTAACCATGGTCTGTATCTATTACAATGACAAAAATAAAGTGATGCAATTACTGGCAAAGTGTCATATAAATTTCTATACAATCTTGCATATGATATCAGTCTCAGGATTTTTGAGAGGATGATTTCTTCATTATCATAGACTGAAAATTCATCTAAAAGTGGGATATGTAGCTTTGTACAATCTCCCATTTAGATTATATTTTCCTCTTTATGTCTTGGAAAGGCAAGAGCCAGGCAGAAAGAGTTTCAGGAAAAAAAAAATATCAATCACATGCTAAAACATCAGAAACTTGGCCAAGAAATTTAGAAATTTTGCTCAGTGGGAAAGAAAGCAGGAGTATACTAAAGTTTCTTTTATTGGGGATGAGTAGATGAAGCATTTATGCATGCTAGAGTTACCTGAGTATTAAATAACCTCTCCCTTCTCTTTCTGTTAAAAAATGTGGGCTGTTTATACTTTTTGTTTTGTCTTGTTTTGTTTTTCTTTTCCCATGTAAGGAAATTTTAAGCACAAACTGCCTCTCTATAACTTTTAGACATGTGTCCCTAAATTTCATTATCCCTTATTAGTCTGGGAGCAGGTTATTATTTATACCTTTGGCCATGACCTCTTCAGTTTCTTATGAACGTAATTTCTTTGACTTCTGATTTTTTTGGTTTTCTTATCTGTCCTTATATAAATGATTAAATATAACTGAGCAGGGCGCTGGGGTGGCTCAGCGGTTTAGCGCCTGCCTTCAGCCCAGGGTGTGATCCTGGAGACCCAGGGTCAAGTCCTGCATCGGGCTTCCTGCATGGAGCCTGCTTCTCCCTCTGCCTGTGCCTCTGCCTCTCTCTCTCTGCCTCTCATGAATAAATAAATAAATAAATAAATAAATCATATATATATATATATATATATATATATATACATATACGTATGTGTGTGTGTGTATACATATATATAATATATAACTGAGCAAAAAAGTTCACCTCAACATTCTCCATCAGCCAATGATAGCATAATACATATTATTCGACCACCAAATATAAACTAATTTCAAATATAATGATGGCATCAACTATTGCAAGGAGGTAGACAATCCCTCAGTTATATTAGATTTGTGTTCTCACTAATTGTATCTGAGATAAAGAATTTACTGGTAGCCAGAACTCTACTGCTCTTGAGCATAAAGCAGTAATGAGGGAGTTATCCCTGTTTCCTTTCTTGAACATTATTGAGTACAGCATTGCCAAATTGGTGCAAAACGTCAGTGAAAATAACGCAAAAGCAGAGTGACTTTTATAGAAAATTACTAAAATTTTTGAGTTTTCAATCAAAATAAAATTTTGATTGTTTGAAATGCACCCATTAAAACTCTGTGCCTAAGGATATTTAAGAAAACAATAGGAGATTCCTCAGGATATGAAAATACAGATTTCACAATTGATGTATTTGTAGTCACAAAATGCATTTTTTTCCTCAAAAGAATGAACTGTTGATATTTGCTTAGATTTGTATAAAATGGAAAACAATGTGTGAAAATATATACCAAAATTTGAACATTTGCTATTAATAGGAAGTGACATTTATGGGGTGAAATAGAGATTGAAATTTTTAAGAATAAATTTTTGTTTTGGAAGTTTTATTTTAATGGGAAAGTTATAATAATAGTGCAAATATTCCCCATAAGTCCCACATATAGTTTTCCCCATATTAACATATTACCTTAATATAATAATTTGGCACAACTAATGAATTAATATTGGCACTTTATTATTAACTAACCTTCATACTTTATTTAGATGCCCCTAGTTTTTACCTAATGTCATTTTTCTCTGCCAGGATTGCTTCCAAGGTAGAAATAAATATTTCTATATGTATCCATCTGTGTCGGCAGTAAGCTAACCATGAGTTCACATTATCTTCAATTCCAATCCATTAACATATGGATCATTCTAGCTTTCTCGCTTTGCCTGTCTGAAACTTCCCACTCCTACAGTGAAAAACCTGGCTCCTAACATCTGCCATCCATTTATTTCATTGTTGAATTCTACTATATGTGTATAACGGTTTCAGAACTGTTAACCGATATCCCCAGGGTAAATCAACTTTACCAAATATAATACAATGACTATGCATAGTTTCATTTATTTTAAGTTTTACGGTCTCCATTCATTTTCAGTTACTACTCCCTTAAGTTTGATTATTTCATACATTTATAATACAGTTAGATTCTCTTGTCACAGTCTGCCTTCCATCCTGTGCCCAGACCTTCTAAACGATTTTTTAAAATTTGCATACATTAAGGTTCACTCTTTGTGATGTAAAGTTTAATGGATTTGATATGCAAAGTATCATGAATCCACCATTCTAGTGCAATACAAAATAGTTTTGTCACCCTAAAAATCCTGTGTGTTTCATCTATTCAAACCTCACCTGCAACCCTAGGCAACTATGACCTATTTTTTGTTGTTGTTGCAAAATCACTTTAATTCAGTTCTCTGCATTATAACCCCTGGGATGGGCAGTGGAATATGCCATGCTCCCCCATCACAATACTGAGCCTGTATTTGTGATTATAAAAATATTCATCTGTATCACTTTCATTAAAAAACACGCTTGATCTCTCTGTGTCAAAGAAATAAAATCTTAAAAAAAGAAAAAAAACACGCTAGTGCCCCTCCTTTTACAAAAGATACAAAAAAATTATAAATATTTATATCTTTGTTCCACCTTAACATGGAAAATAAAAGGTCCATGTCTAAGGGAGGGGCTGGCCAGCATGGGGGTCTGCTGCTCTCAGGGGAGTCCCTTGGACCTGTGAGTGCAGGATCTTGTGGGGGAGACAGTTGAGTGAGGTCACTGTCTCACCTCCTGGAGCCCCAACATTAAAAGCTGACAAAAAGGGATCCCTGGGTGGCTCAGCGGTTTAGTGCCTGCCTTCTGCCCAGGGCATGATCCTGGAGTCCTGGGATGGAGTCCCACATCAGGCTCCCTGCGTGGAGACTGCTCCTCCTTCTCCCATGTCTCTGCCTCTCCCTCTGTGTGTCTCTCATGATTAAATAAATACAATATTTAAAAAAAAAAAGCCGACAAAAAATAAAACTTTGGTCCAAAATTTGCAGGAGAAAAGAAACTCTAAAAATTTAAGGGTGCATTTCCCGGGTGCCTGGGTGACTTAGTCTGTTAAGTGATCAACTCTTGTTTTCAGCTCAGGTCATGATCGCAGGGTTCTAGGATCGAACCCAGAGTGGGCTCCACACTCAGTAGGGAGTTGAGTTGGCTTGTAGAGTCTCTCTGCCCTCCCCTCTTACTTTCTCTCTCTTTCTCTCTCTCTCTCTCTCTCTCTCTCTTCCTCTCAAATAAATAAATAAATAAATAAATCATCAAGAATGCCTGTCTTCTAACCCAGGTTAGGTATGAGTAGGGCATCTGGAAGTGGCAGAAAAGGCCAACATGTTTCCTTCCAGCTATGATCTTTTTATTGTCCTGATCATTTTATCTTTTCCACAGTGTCATATAAATTGAATCACATGGTATGTAGCTTTTTCATAATGGCTTATTTTACTTTGCAATATGCCTTTAAAATATATCCATACATATCTTTTTGTAGCTTGGGTGTTCTATTCTTTTTTTATTTTTAGAATTTAAATCCAACTAATTGATATATAATATATTATTGGTTTCAGGGGTAGAGTTCAGTGACTCATCAGTCTTATATAACACCCAGTGCTCATTATATCATGTGCCCTCCTTAATGTCCATCACCCATCCCCACCCCTCTCTCCTCCAGTGACCCTCAGTTTGTTTCCTATGATTAAAAGTCTCTTATGGTTTATTTCCCTCTCTGATTTCATCTTGTTTTAGATTTTTCTCTCTTTCTCTATGATCTTCAGTTTTGTTTCTTAAATTCCACATATGAGTGAGATCGTATGATAATTGTCTTTTCTATTTTTAAAGACTTCATTTACTTGTCTGTGAGGGAGAGACAGCACAAGTCGGGAGGAGAGGGAGAAGCAGGCTGCCTGCTGAGCTGGGAGCCAACATGGGGCTCAATCCCAGGACCCTGGGATCATGACCTGACCAAAGGCAGACACTAACCGACTGAGCTACCCGGGCGCCCAATAATTGTCTTTCTTTGATTGATTTATTTCGCTTAGCATAATATCCTCTAGTTCCATCCGATGGATTGATAATATTCCACTGTGGTATAGATGTACCACAGTTTCCAGTTTGTTCACCATTCTTTGTGAAGGACAACTTGGTAATGACAAATGATGTTGAGTAGGTTTTTGTATGCCTAACTTCCATCTGTATATCTTCATATCTTCTTTGGTAAAGAATCTATTCAGACACATCACCTGCTATTTAATTGTATTTTTTCATTGTTGAGATTTAAGCCTTCTTTGCATATTTTGGATATAATCCTTTATCAATTTTCTCTCAGTCTGTGCTTTGTCTTTTCATTTTCTGAACAATCTTTCACAGAGCGAAAATGTTTGCTTTTAGATTATTAATATTTTTAAATTAAAAATCTTTATTGTTGGATTCTTATCTTCATTGTGTGTGTTATCTTTGTTAACTTAAAGCATAAAATAAATGTTTGGAATTGGTCTCCTATGTACTTCAGTTCTAAATTATATTTGTGTTTATCTTTGTATGTGATTTTATTGTATTTTTGTAACTAATGTTTACAAAATGACAAAACTCACTTCATTGATTCTTGCTTTATAAATTCTGTTATCTTTCTTGATATGAGCAGAAGCTTCATATCCAATGATATTGCCTTCAAATTTTTATATTCCCAATGTACACAACATTCAAAACAGATATTATAGTTTTTAATAAAATAACTGAATAAAATTTCATTAAATATTGTTTTTCTAGTTAATACAACAAAATTTCAGGAATAATAGCCTCAGAATATTACTAAACAGCACCTTTTTGCATTGGAAGCTTCAGAAATTTCAAATTGTAGCACTTATAATGCTTTATTTCTAACCACTCTAAAAATAATTTTGATAGTTTCAGTTACAGAAAATATACACTATTTCAAAATGAGATATAGAAAGTTTTCATCATTCAGTTGAAGTATGTTGAGTAATTATAGTCTTCAAATAGACTTTTTGAACTATAGCAATCTATGTAGAAAACCCCATTATCAGTTTTCATGCTAGCTTTTTAAAAAGCTGAAAACATAAAATTATCTGTTCAGATTACCTTATTTTAAAAATCTCAGATGTATCTTCTTGTCTGTCCTAAAGGCAGCATTTAAACACACTCCTTTTATTCTAGGCCTTTATAGATTTCCACTGTGTGTATGATTAAGGTGCATGAGTATGAGAGGTGAGAGACTTCTAGTAAATATAATTAACTGTGCTTGACAAACCTTGAAGAGTCTGAAAGTGTCACAGTGCTGTAACCTCAGGTTGTAATTCTGACATCACAAATGTTTCTGAGAGAGAGCAAGAGAGTGAGCCAAGTCTTATATACAGAAATTACAGGAAGCAATTGAAGGCTAGGCTGAACTCTTCACTGAAGTGATAAAAAGCCTTTACTGGTGAATTTTTGTTATGCTTCAATTACTTGCATTTCAATTACACTTTCTCTAATACCAGATCTCCTCGTCATCCTGTTAAACACACATTCAATAGCTGTCCTTTTCTTATTAACCATGCACTGGAAAAAGCAAAATATTTCCTCAAAGGCCTGTAGAGGTAAGAGGATTGATGATGGACATAAGCGATGGTCACATTTAGGAGAGTATTGCAAATCAGTCTCAGACTCATACAAATACTGACTAGTTATCATTGCTTATGTAAAATATTTTGAAAGATTATTCAAGTAAAGTACTCATATCAGTTCAGAATAAGCAAGCTTTTGTTCAAAGCTCATTGCCTGGCAAAGCAAATTAAAGATCACAGTGATGTTCTGAAGACATTAAGAAACCAAGCTCACTTGGTTAAATTGTCATTTATTTCTAGTTTCTTAGTGTATATCTTTTAATTATTTTTATTATTTTAATTATAAGGTTTTACCTAACTTATATACCTGTAAAATGTGACCACTTATAATATGCCTTAAAAAAACATTCTCTACCTATTCTTTCTCAAGAATATTCTTGGAACCCTCTGCAACCTTATTGCTTGGGGAAGATTTAGTTTAAAGATACCTGTACTTCATCTCCCTGAATCAAAAGCAGGTGATGAAGATCTTGGATTCCATATCTTTACCACTGTTTGCAACTTATGTTTAAATAAAATAGAATTTCAGAACCTATCTACTCAACAGCTCTGCATTGAGAACATACTGCTTTCAAGCTTTAATTGGTGAGGTAGTACAAATGTTATTTGCTTGTTAATTCGTTTTACTATATCTTAAAGGTAAATGAAGAAGGCTCTAATGAAAAAAGTAAAATAATTCCATCAGTTATATTTTCTTATTGTGGAATGCCCTGGATCTGCTGAATATGAAACTTTGATATCTAGTGTATAGCCGTCCCCATATTGCTCTTAATTCTTAGTAAAGAAATCATCTTTCAAGCAGCTGTGTGATTTTTGAAAATGATTATGTGGTAGGATTATCCTAAACTCAAATAAATTTTCTTCTGATCTTCATTTTTAAGAAATGTGGTATCTATATCTTTGATAAAAACCTAGGTTGGCCTAAAATGACCTCATAGACATAGACAAAATATTTTATAAAAGATTTTATAAAAATCTTCAGGCAGAGTATGTAAAGGTATGCTATTTATGATACATAAATTATTTATAAATAAAATAGATTTAACTGAAAAAAATTAAGTATTTTCTGAACCTCCACATTCACAATTTCCCATCCTTCCACAGGTTACAAGCATATTTTGCATAAATTGAATATTAATTTAAAATTTATTTAAAGTTTGATTAAATACATAAAATCTAAATATATTTGTAAATATGATACATATCTACAGATTCTGTAAGACATGAAATATCCTTTATTGTAAAAAATGTCTGGAAAGTTTATTTCTGTTGTTATGTTTGTATTTCATTTGTGGCTGAGATACAAATACTGTAATAATAGTGCCCCACATTGCAGAAAGTCATGTTTTAAAATAAGGTATCCAGACTAATTGTTAATGGCTGTTTCAGTGCTATGACATCTTCATATGTCATCCTGAAGGATGGTTATCCTATATTGAATCCAGAATCACTTAAAAATCAGTCTTTTAAAGATAATGATGTCAAATTTTTCTTTAACAAAAATGCCTTGAGTTTTTATGATTAGCTCAGTATTGTACACTGAGCAATAAATATTGATAAAACTGAATTACTTTTAGACTAATAACCTTAGATAAAAAGCATCATTGAGTACATAGTAAAAATATTTTGAGACAAAGCTGAACTTGACAAAAAGCTCTAATGACTTTAAAGTATACACATCTAAAAATATTAAAATAATTAAAGATTCATGGCATTACAGAAAATACTAAAAAATCCAACATCATTGCATAACACTTCAACATACTTTTTAAGCTATAGACAGATTGAATAGAAAACAATCAGAAAATTTGTAGAAAAATTGATAATAAAATCCTTGAACTTTAGCTAATGCATGTGTATCAAATTCTGTATCTAACAATGGGAAAATATTCCATTTTCTAAAAAGCATGGGAATAATATGTATAAAAATAATTATGTGATTGGCCATAAATTAAATTTTAATTATCTCTGAGAACTGGTATCACGTAGAGCCCATTCTCTTTTGTAACAAAAGCAAATTAGAAGTTAATATCAAAAAGCTATAAGAAAATTCCATATATTTGAATATTTTAGCGTATACTGAAAATAGGTTATGGTGAAGGAAGAATAAATGAAAATAAAGAAAAACACAACTCCATGGCATTGAGAATGCCATATATAAAACTGGTAGGATACAGTGGAAACAATAAAACTTAACTTTTTTTTTTTTTATTTGAGAGAGAGAACAAGCAGTGGGGAGGGGTAGAGGGAGAGGGAGAGAAAGAGAAGCAGATTCCCTGCAGAGCAGGAAGACTGATGCTGGGCTCGATCCCAGAACCCCATGACCTGACTTGAAGGGAAGATGCTAAGCCAACTGAGCCACCCAGTCGCCCCTATTCTGTAGAATTTCTGATGTTCTTCTTGATGCTTTATAAAATATGTAAATTTTAGATATCAGTCAAGATCTTATCAATTGTAGGACTCATCATTTAGGCTATTCTAATGAAACAACACCAGTATCTTACTTTAAATATGATAAATTACTGATTAAGAACCCATTCTGATTTTAAACATACTAAAAATTTAAAAGCAAATTGATAAAATTGATAAAATACAGCATATTTATGTACTTATTTTAGGAGCTATCTTTTTTATTTAGAATTATTTTAATTTAATTTTCAGTAACCAAAATTTCTAGCCAGATATCCAAATACAAACTATGAAAAATATTAACAGAATTAATTTGTATCAGATAAAAAAAAAAAAGTCTTTCGCATTATTATCATGAAAGAAATGATGATTCAGCTGAAACATGTAAATGTGAAATTCATTATCAGCAGGTCAAAAAAGAATCATTCGTGTAGTTTCAGTGAAAAAGTGACTGCAAATAAATCCTAGGAAGATTTCTAGCACTACAAGTTTATTCAACAACTCTCTTACATTTATATCTAGTCTTTATAACACTCTTATTTTACGTTTTGTATGTGGATTTTTAGCCTTTAGAAATGTAACATTTCACATGGCAAATTGGACATTAGTAGTTATTTATCAATCATCAATTTTCCTTTTTTCCTTTTCCAAATAGCATCCACCATTTTTTGGAAGCCAATCCCCCTTCTGCTGTGTTGGAGTAGGATATGGGTAAATGTTTGTCAAGAAAACCAAGACTATCTAGCTGTTAATGGCTGTCCCTGCATATAGGAACTGATACGGTGCAGCTCACTCTTTCCCAGAATTCAGCTGCGAATTCTTAGCTACTTAGGCAATCATCTTTCAATGAGAAATTTGAAATAATTTTATCTAAATAATTTCATTGAAATCATGTTTCTTTGTGATTGCTATTTTAATGAGTTGATTGATTTTTTTTTAATCTATATCCAGGTTTTGCTTTATTTCTCTTATTGAAATTTTATAGTTTCTGGAGCTATTTAATTAGATTTGTAGTTTAAATTACTGCTTCCTATAGAATTTTTGGTTCTAAGTAAATTCTGAACTAAATTATAGTTTCTAAGTAAATTATACTTATAGAATTCTAAATGTGGAAAAATCTTTTTAATATTGGAATATAATTTCTCTGACCATCTATATATTATTATCCTTCTGATACTGCTGAATTCACTTAGCTATTACTTTATTTAGAATTATAGCTTCTATAGTCATAAATAAAAGTATCCCACGGTTTGAACTTGTATTTTTTACCATCTTGATCAGATTTCATTGCTAAGGTTAAATGATTTTAATAAAAATATTAAGAGAAGCTTTGCATGTGTTTTAGTCAACATTTGTTTTAAGGCCTGAGGAAATATCATTAACTTAATGTTTAGAAACCAAATCTAATGCTTTCTGCATTTTACTATACCTCTAGAATTTTATTATTCAGACTTAATGCTTTTAACGGGGTCAATTTTGACATTTTATACTCTACTAAAAAATTATCTAATTTGTCTAGATTTTCTTTTTTTAAATTTGGCTAGATTTTCAAAGTTCAGACTGTAATTTTAATGATATGCTAAGTGTCTTAAGTATCTTCAGTATCGAGTTTTTCTTATGTTTTATATAAAATATATTTTTATATCTTCAAGGTTTTTTTTATGTTTTAGTGTTTTTAAACAAATTAAAAAAAATCTTTGCTCTTTTTACCCTAAGATTTTTATTGTTTTTCTTCATTATTTTCAGATTATTATCAATTCCTGACTTGTACATTTTGTTTGATATCTTTCTTAAGTTGAATCATTAACTCACTTATATTCAGATTTTCCTTATTTTAAAATACCAAGTGCTTAAAGTGGAATTCTCTTTACCAGTTTAATCACATATTCATAGTTTTAGCACCCATTCGTAGTTCTTATTCCTGCCAAGGCACCTAATACAACTTGAGAGAAGGATATAAATCTCCAACATGTTTTCATGAGTCAATTCTAAAATACTACTAGTACTACTACTACTAAGATAATAATAATGTTAATTATTATTATTATAATAAATATAGAGACAATAGATTTGTGTCTGTCTGCCCAGTACTACATTTTCACTGAGGAGGAATAAGGGCTATGCACAAAGTAAGTAGACAGAGTGAATCTGCCAGAGAATTTGGCAGGATTTATTGAATAGAAGACTTGTTAAAATAATTGAACACTATTGAATTACTATTGAATTGCTTTTTTGCTATCTGAATTCTTGCAGAAGAATAAAAGGAGAGGTAGGAGCAATCTAAGAATGTGTCTCTCATGCCTGCTCTCCAAAATCTATTTGAATTATAGGGAAAAAAAAAGTCTCTTTCATTTTAAAGATGAGAGTCAAGTGGATTCCAAATCATTTGGATACAGTGGGCTTGAGTAGAAATCTTACTTGGATATTTAAAAATTCTCTTGTTACAATACTTTCTTCATTTTACATCTAATTTTCTTTTAAAAACAAACAATGAAAACAACAACAATAACAAGGCAAACTGCTTGACACATTATCATTAGTACTATTTATCAAAAAAGTCCAAATAAAGCCTGGACAAAAGTAACATACCAAACTGTAAATATTCATACATGAGCATAATTAAATTTTATATTCTTGAATAGTGTGCAGATTAGATTATTTCATCATCTAACAAATAGTTTTAAAGTTTGAGAAGACTGAAATAAAATGAGAAGGAAAGCTGTGATTTTAAATGTTTTAATTTGGGATCCCTGGGTGGCGCAGCGGTTTGGCGCCTGCCTTTGGCCCAGGGCGCGATCCTGGAGACCCGGGATCGAATCCCACATCGGGCTCCCGGTGCATGGAGCCTGCTTCTCCTTCTGCCTGTGTCTCTGCCTCTCTCTCTCTCTCTCTCTCTCTCTGTGACTATCATAAATAAATAAAAATTAAAAAAAAACATTTAAAAAAATTAAATGTTTTAATTTAATAGGAAGTATTTTTTGCTCTAATTTATCTTTATTTTATACATATAGCTGTTGAGTATATGCAAAGTGAGCAGAACATTTGGAGAAGGCAGTAACCTGTCAATCAAGTGAAAGAAGTGTGTCAAAAGGAGGACATAATCAATTCTTCAAAAACTGCTGCTCATCTTATCTGAGTAATGAGAATTCTCCTAATCATTATTGGTAATCTTGAGAAGGGTCAGGTCATTTTGTGGAAGTGCCACTGAAAGACAACCTACAGAATGGGAGAAGATATTTGCAAATGGCATATCAGATAAAAGGCTAGTATCCAAAATCTATAAGGAACTTATCAAACTAAACACTCAAAATAGCCAAATAATTCAGTCAAGAAATGGGCAGAAGACATGAATAGACATTTCTCCAAAGAAGACATGGCCAACAAGCACATGAAAAAAAAATGCTTCATATCACCTGCCATCAGGAAAGTACAAATCAAAACCACAATGAGATACCACATTACACCAATGAGATATGGCTAAAACTAACAAGACTGGAAGCAACAAATGTTAGCTAGGATGTGGAGAAAGGGGAACCCTCTTGCACTGTTGGTGAGAATACAAGCTAGTGCAGCCACTCTGGAAATCAGTGTGTAGGTTCCTCAAAAAGTTAAAATTACATCTACCTTATAATCCAGCAATTGCACTACTGGGTATTTACCTCAAAGATACAGATATAGTGAAATGTTGGGAAACCGGCACTCCAATGTCCATAGCGGCAATATGCACAATAGCCAAATTATGGAAGGAACCACAATGTCCTTCCTTCAACAAATGAATGGATAAAGAAGATGTGGTAAACATATACAATGGAATATTACTCAGCTATCAAAAAGGATGAATACCTACCATTTACATTGATGTGGATGGAATTGGAGGGTATTATGCTGAGTGAAATAAGTCAATCGAGAAAGACAATTATCATATGGCTTCACTCATATGTGGAAGATAAGAAAAAGTGAAAGGGACTATAGGTTAGGGGGGAAACTGAGTGGTGAAAAATTAGAGAGGAAGAAAATCCATGAGAGACTCCTAACTGTGGGAAACAAAGGGTTGCAGAATGGGAGGTAGGTGGGAAGGCTGGGGTGATTGGGTGATGGGCATTAAGGAGTGCACAGCTGAGATGAGATTTGGGTATTATAAGGTATGTTGGCAAATTGAATTTAAATAAAATAAAAATATAATAAAGTACATAAGCAAAAGTTATTTTAAAAATCATCTTGATTACTAAACAAACCTTGAATCATAGAGAAAAATCTTCAGTCTGAGAGTTATATGTTTCTTGGTGGGGATGTGGGAAGCCTAGAATCTATACTAAGTGCCAGGACTGAGAAGAAGGCAAGAGAGAGAACTGACAACAAGCCACATCAGTGCCCATGATGGTGACTCATGATAGGAAGGCAGCAAGCTCTTCTTTTAATAAAAACTAGAGAGCATTCAAGTAATTTATTTCCTGCCTTAAAGTAGTTTCTCAAAAAACCTCTTCACTGTTAAGGCAATTATTTCATTTACCTTCTTACTTTGTGATTGGTTCAAAATATCAATGCTGAGATCATTCTATTTATCTTTTTCATCAACATTCAAAATGAACAAGACATCTTTTGAATATCAAAATTGATAATACAGAGGGACACACATCCAAAATCTGGCAAAATGTTATGCTTCCTTCAATCAAAATGTACCATAGTTGCTATAGCACTTGATATAAACATTTGGATAATTTTAATATATTTTGAAAATACAAAAGCATAAAAGAATGGATTAAATGTAAACTAGTTAATACATCTTAAATATTACTTTTATAAAAGGAAATAATAAAGTCTATAATTCACTTTGAAAAAAGTTCTCAGTAAAAAAAGAAATTGGATCATAGTTGAAAATGAAAAGGAGAGAGGGGACATTAAAGTTTGAATAAAGGTGAAAATGTTGCCCTATAGTATTTGATGATAAATTATCCTGGGAAATGGGGTAAAGTTAGTAAAAATTTCTGAGAGCTACTGAGAGATATGTTTAAATTTTAAAATGAAATCAGCCATTAAAATGAGATCATGTTTGAGTGATTTTTTTCCTAGGCATACTGAGCTTGGTCTTCATGTGTAGACACAGATTGACACAGAGTTCAAATTAACAAGCATGAGGTATTTGCCTTGTGTGTTTAATGGAAGAATAAAGAGGCTGGAGGGTCAAAAATATGCAAGAAAATTACAATATTCATGGAGCATGAATATATGAGGGAGAAAGGGGCATCAAGGGATGAAAGAGAAAAAAAAAAAAACATGAGTAAAGTCAGTGTCTGTAGCAAGTCAAGGCACTGTTATGTAGTTACCAACAAAAGGAAACTGAAGGAAAAAAAATGTAGCTGTGTACAAACAGGAATATTAAAAATTACTGATTTGTAGATGGTGCTGTTACTGATATTGATAAGAATTAGGATGATACCAAATCTTGAAATGGTTCATATATCAAGGTAGAAAGATATATTTATTTTCATTTATATGTAAAAATATTTGATTTAGAATTTTGGAGATATGTCAAAATTATGTGGATAAACGTATGACTAATCACATCTATAATTAGCAAAAAAGTATGTAATTCCTACCATTCCACCCAGAATGTGAAGTGAAATTTTGATATAAAGGTATTATTTAAAGAAAGTAGAAAATTATATAAATTCATCATTTGCTTGGAAGCAATCTTTAAAAACTTGAATTACAGTGTGTTTTCAAATTATTAATAGATAATGTCCTACTTTTTGAATGCTAAAATTAATTTTCTTGTCAATGTCAATAATTCATATATCAAATGTCACGAATCCTCCAGGGAATGATGTTAAATGTTATTCTGTTTCTTTTAGACTCATAGCAATAAGGTAACAATTTAAAAAGGCAATGTTGCTAAGAAAAGAAATTGTATATAAAACTCTACCATTAACTCTTTGAAACATTATTATATTTGTTTTGTATTTTTATTTTAATTTATAATATATACTTAATACACTCTGATTCTTGAGAGTTTGAAATACCTTTTAAACAGAACAGTAGAAGGAAAAAATTGCCACTAATATATTTTCCAATTGTATAATTTGGATAATTTAGGGGGGGTCACAATGCAAGTAAAATGAAGAATCTTCACCTTTAGAAGATTCCTTCTTTGATTTATTTATCTCTTAATTGTATGTTTCATAGCCTTTTCCTAGAAATTCTGTTAGATGGATTTCAGAATGATATCTTCATTTATTTTAACTTTTCTTTTATAATTTCCATATCTCCAGCAATTTGGTATTTCCTTATGAAAATTGGCAGGCCCTGAGGTATTCACTCTAATTATTATAAACAAATGATCCAGTTATTATGGCTGCATAACAAATTACCCCACCACTCAGTGGCATAAAACAATTATTTATTGTACTCGTGGATCTTGTGGGTCAGGAATTTGAACAGATCATGACAGGGATAGATCATCCCTGCTCTATAAGATTGGGACATCAAATCAGAAGATTCAAGGTTTGGTGCTAAAGTTATCTGAAGGCTTGCTCACTCACATGTTTGGAGGATGAAGCTGGTTGAAGACTGATATTAGTTGAAGCTGTTTACAGAGCCCCTAAACTTGACATCTCCATATGGCTGGGCCTTCTTCATTGCAGGATGGCTGGACCCCAAGAGAATCTGGGAAAAGCATATTATCTTTTATTACCTATGCCTGGAGTAACATCACTTCTTACATTCTATTTATAGAGATAGTAACAAAATCTTTCTCAAGAAGAAGGGATAAAAACCCATCTCTTACTGGGATCAGTAACATTTTAGAGTGGATCTAGAAATATTGCTAGAGACATTTTTGGAATATATATTCTGCCACAATAACCTCTTTCTATGAGTTTATTGTCAAGGAGGAAAGATAATTGAATTGGTAGATGGAGAAAATAAAGGGTAAGGAAACATTTTTATTAATTTGAGAGATAATAAAAATTATTTTCATGCTAGTCAGAATGATCCAGAAGTTAGAAAAATTGATTATAGCAGAAATAGAGAATGCATGCAAGAATGAATTTTTTATAAATTAAGTAGGATCTGAATCTACAAGTGGAGCTGGCCTTTGAGAGGCCACTTCTTCCGTCTTCCATTGTAATAGCAGAAAACAGAGAATGTTGCTTCAGTTATAGATAGTCTTCATTCACTGAACAAACACTAATACTCATTTATTATATGTCACAGCCTGTTTAAATAGGATACATATATTAACTAAATCCTCACTACAACCCAACAAGTTGTAACATTCCTATTTTACAGATAAAAAGCTGAAGCACAGAAAAGAAAAACAATTTGCTCAAGGTCACATAACTGATGACTGGAAGCCGGGATTCAAATCCATCAGGTGGGCTCCAGAAAAGACTTTCTTAAGCATTAGGCTAAACTGCCTCTCTGAGCAGATTTAGTGGAGAAAAGACAAGTGAGTTTCCAAAAGATTGTTTCTATTTTCTCTATAATATAATGTCTCAATGTCACTCAAGAGCATCATGAACACATTGCCTTAAAGAGCAGATATAATCTAACATGTATGGGGGGGGGGCTTATAAGCAAAAACATATTAACGTGCAATCAATCTCCAGAAGCCTCATTTTTCCACAGCAAAGCCTGGGCAAAGTAGACTCATACCCAGCGAGACCAAGGTTGCAGCAGGAGGAGCCTGTGCAGACTGCAGATACACCTATGACAGCGTGAACAAGCATGTCCCACACTGTATTACATACTTACCAGTTAGCCAAAGCTGGGCTACAGAACCTGTATTTACTCTAAGTGACAAGAAATATTTAAAGGAACTTGAAGAATATTGGGGAGTAGGTCCACATTTTGCCAGGTTATGACAAACACCTGGTCTTCCAGGAATGCTGACATGAGCCAAAGGTCTTCTTTGCTGTTCCTCTGAGAAATCCCCTCAGTTGAGCTGCCAAAAGGGGAAGGAAATGATCCTCCAATATTATCTAGATTTGTCTCTTAACAGAGATACTATCTATTCTGATACTATCATCAGAAAACAGAGTTGAGAATTTATTAATAAGTGGTTTGGAGAAGGGAAAATGTTGAACCAAATCTGTAATTTGATGCTATAATTAGTTAGTGTTGAACACCAACATGACACTAATTGTCATGAGTTTAAAGAGAGCAGTCAATACTGCTTTGAGATGTTCTCTGGTAATAAATTAACTTTTCAAGAGTAAATTGCTGGGTTTAACTAGTTAGGGCTTTGTCAACTTGATATGACTGATTAGCAAGTGTTGAAAGTATTAATAATCTTTGTAAGGGAGAGTCACATTATAGAATCTAACATCTCTAAGCAAGGAAGGGAAAATATGAAAAGAGTGATGGGCAGTGAAAGAGTGAGTATAGTCTAATGTACCTGATTTACTGTGAATTCATTTTGGCATCTCTCCCTTAAAACTTCACAAAACGTAATTTTCAGTATGTATTTTAGATTATTTTCCACAAAAACTCCTCACAGTTATATATATATACTTTAAAAATATTTGACTTTTTTGAGCACTAAATCCTAGTGAATTTGCTATGAAGTTAGTACATTTATATATTGCTAATGGCCATAAAAGCAATGATAATGTTCTTAAAAAATCTCACTCCTTTGAATTAATTTATTCTAAAACAATGATACATTTTAAGAAAAGATATGCATGGCAAATGCAAAAGAGAAACATAGATGTGTCTGAGTACTTATAGCTCTTAGGTACCTTTCTAATTTCTAGGCTTAGAGTTGATCCTGTTTCTAGTTTTCTCTCTAACTTCAATGGGAATGAGCATAATACATATTGCTGACATTTAGACTTTTCAACTAGCGGATAACTGGTAGCATAAAGGTAGCAACAGAAGAAAAAAAGGCACAGCCTCCCTGCACAATTCCTCGGTGGTGGGAAATTGGAAAAGGAAATTCATCAGAGACTGAATATTTCTGGATCCCTTTGATGTACAAACATGGATATAACATAGTGAGTACTTTTGGGGGTTGATCTCAGCCCAACACATAGGACTGCAGCAAGAGCTCCTCAGTGATCTGGCCCAGGAGAGTTTCCTGCCCCCTTTCTCCAGGAGTAAAGGATCCTTTTCTTTTGGGATCCTTTTCTTTTACCTTTTTTTTTTTTTTTTTTTTGATGCAATGGGTCTGCACATGTGTTCAAAAGCATTTGCTTCTCTTCCTTTTGCTGGTAACTTAATATTTTATTCTTTAGTGGAAAAGAGAGCAGGTAGGGTAGCGGTGGTCTCTCCACTCATCTAGCTCTGCATTAAGAAAAGTGATGTCTTTTCTACTGTTTTGTCAGTCTTTGTGATGACCTAGTGTGCTCTATCGAAAAGAGCCTGTGAGTGAGTGCAAACTCCATTTGTGTCTACAACATTCTGAGATTTTATACCCTCATACTATTTCACACTTGGCCTTTAGTAATTGAGTAAAAGAATTGCTGAATTCTTTCTATCTAATTGTAGAGAGGTCTTTGTCTTCCTCCTGTCACCAGAGAGTAGTTAATGCTAAATATCCTTTATCTCCTTTGAAATTTTATTCTTTTTTTTTTTTTTCAATTGGGTCTTCTTGGTTATTCTGCGACTTGTTTTCTGGATTCATGATTTAGCATATCCTCTGATTTGTTCTTGTTGTTGGATTAGATGTGACAGCTTTTCAGGGCTCTTACATCCAAGAAAGGAGCCAGGATCCTTTTGCATCATTTAATCCTAATCCATTAGAAGATACATTTGGTTGCCAGAGATGAGTTTTAATCAACAAAATTCCAAGTCTAGGAGGAGTGGCAAGAGGGCGGAAGAGTAGGGTCCCCAAATCACCTGTCCCCACCAAATTACCTAGATAACCTTCAAATTATCCTGAAAATCTACGAATTCGGCCTGAGATTTAAAGAGAGAACAGCTGGAATGTACAGTGAGAAGAGTTCCCGCTTCTATCAAGGTAGGAAGACGGGGGGGGGGGGGAGAGGGGGGGAAGAAATAAACAAAAGGCTTCCAAGGGGGAGGGGCCCCGCGAGGAACCGGGCTGAGGCCGGGGCGAGTGTCCCCAGGACAGGAGAGCCCCGTCCAGGAGAAGCAGGAGCTGCACCAAACTTCCCGGGCGGAAAGGCGCCCGCAGGGAGTTAGAGCAGGACCCAGGAGGGCGGGGATGCCCTCGGGCTCCTTGGGACACTAACAGGCACCTGCGCCCCGGGGAGAGTGCGCCGAGCTCCCTAAGGGCTGCAGCGCGCACGGCGGGACCCGGAGCAGCTCAGAGGGGCTCGGGCGGCGGCTCCACAGAGGGAGCTGCATGGCCGGGAGCACAAATCCAACAGCGCAGGCCCAGCAGCACTGGGCACCGGGACACAGCCCAGGATCCGGCCTCCCCCGGGACAGGCAGAGGCTGGGAGGAAACAAGACAGCAAGGACAGTCCTGACCCGAGCTGAGAGGATCAGCGGCCCCGCCTGGGAGCATCCAGGCCCTGCAGACCAAGAGCTCTATAGCTACTGCGGAAACTGACTCCAGGGCTCCAGAGCTGGGCGCCGCCACTGGGGTTGTTCCTCCTGAGGCCTCACAGGGTAAACAACCCCCACTGACCCCTGCACCAGGCAGGGGGCAGAGCAGCTCCCCTAAGTGCTAACACCTAAAAATCAGCACAACAGGCCCCTCCCCCAGAAGACCAGCGAGACGGACCAGTTCCAGGGGAAGTCAAGGGACTTAAAGTATACAGAATAAGAAGATACTCCCCCGTGTTTATTTGTTTTTGTTTTGGGTTTTGGTTTTGTTTTTTTGCTTTTTGATTTGTTTGCTTCCCCCATCCCCCTTTTTTTCTTTCTCTTTTTCTTCTCTCTTTTTTTTTAATTTTTTTCTTCCTTTTTTCTTTTTTCTTTTTCTCTTTTCTTTCCTCCTTTCTCTCCTCTCTTTTTCTCCTTTTCCCAATACAACTTGTTTTTGGCCACTCTGCACTGAGCAAAATGACTAGAAGGAAAACCTCACCTCAAAAGAAAGATTCAGAAAGAGTCCTCTCTCCCACAGAGTTACAAAATCTGGATTACAATTCAGTGTCAGAAAGCCAGTTCAGAAGCACTATTATACAGCTACTGGTGGCTCTAGAAAAAAAGCATAAAGGACTCAAGAGACTTCATGACTGGAGAATTTAGAGCTAATCAGGCAGGAATTAAAAATCAATTGAATGAGATGCAATCCAAACTAGAAGTCCTAACGACAAGGGTTAACGAGGTGGAAGAACAAGTGAGTGACATAGAAGACAAGTTGATGGCAAAGAGGGAAACTGAGGAAAAAAGAGACAAACAAATAAAAGACCATGAAGACAGATTAAGGGAAATAAACGACAGCCTGAGGAATAAAAACCTATGTTTAATTGGGGTTCCCGACGACGCCGAAAGGGAAAGAAGGCCAGATTATGTATTTGAACAAATCCTAGATGAAAACTTTCCTAATCTGGGAAGGGAAACAAACATTAAGATCCAGGAAATAGAGAGATCCCCCCCTAAAATCAATAAAAACTGTTCAACACCTCGACATTTAATAGTGAAGCTTGCAAATTCCAAAGATAGAGAGAAGATCCTTAAAGCAGCAAGAGACAAGAAATCCCTGACTTTTATGGGGAGGAGTATTAGGGTAACAGCAGACCTCTCCACAGAGACCGGGCAAGCCAGAGGGCTGGCAGGATATATTCAGGGTCCTAAATGAGAAGAACATGTAACCAACAATACTTTATCCAGCAAGGCTCTCATTCAAAATGGAAGGAGAGATAAAGAGCTTCCAAGACAGGCAGGAACTGAAAGAATATGTGACCTCCAAACCAGCTCTGCAAGAAATTTTAAGGGGGACTCTTAAAATTCCCCTTTAAGAAGAAGTTCAGTGGAACAATCCACAAAAACAAGGACTGAATAGATATCATGGTGACACTAAACTCACACCTTTCAATAGTAACTCTGAACGTGAATGGGCTTAATGACTCCATCAAAAGGCGTAGGGTTTCAGACTGGATAAAAAAGCAGGACCCATCTATTTGCTGTCTACAAGAGACTCATTTTAGACAGACGGACACCTATAGCCTGAAAATAAAAGGTTGGAGAACCATTTACCATTCAAATGGTCCTCAAAATAAAGCAGGCGTAGTCATCCTTAGATCAGATAAACTAAGATTTACCCCGAAGTCTGTAGTGAGAGATGAAGAGGGACACT
The DNA here is from genome assembly GCF_048418805.1 of Vulpes vulpes. NCBI lineage: Eukaryota > Metazoa > Chordata > Mammalia > Carnivora > Canidae > Vulpes > Vulpes vulpes. The sequence continues at coordinate 121,116,732 of NC_132782.1, forward strand.
ATCCCATACTTAAAGGATCTATCCAACAAGAGGACTTAACAATCCTCAATATACATGCCCCGAATGTGGAAGCTGCCAAATATATCAATCAATTAATAACCAAAGTGAAGAAATACTTAGATAATAATACACTTATACTTGGTGACTTCAATCTAGCTCTTTCTATACTCCGTAGGTCTTCTAAGCACAACATCTCCAAAGAAATGAGAGCTTTAAATGATACACTGGACCAGATGGATTTCACAGATATCTACAGAACTTTACATCCAAACTCAACTAAATACACATTCTTCTCAAGTGCACATGGAACTTTCTCCAGAATAGACCACATACTGGGTCACAAATCGGGTCTGAACCGATACCAAAAGATTGGGATCATCCCCTGCATATTCTCAGACCATAATGCCTTGAAATTAGAACTTAATCACAACAAGTAGTTTGGAAGGACCTCAAACACGTGGAGGTTAAGGACCATCCTGCTAAAAGATGAAAGGGTCAACCAGGAAATTGAGGAAGTAAAAAGTTTCATGGAAACTAATGAGAATGAAGATACAACCGTTCAAAATCTTTGGGATGCAGCAAAAGCAGTCCTGAGGGGGAAATACATCGCAATACAAGCATCCATTCAAAAACTGGAAAGAACTCAAGTACAAAAGCTAACCTTACACATAAAGGACCTAGAGAAAAAACAGCAGATGGACCCTACACCCAGCAGAAGAAGAGAGTTAATTAAGATTCAAGCAGAACTCAATGATATTGAGACCAGAAGAACTGTGGAACAGATCAACAAAACCAGGAGTTGGTTCTTTGAAAGAATTAATAAGATAGATAAACCATTAGCCAGCGTTATTAAAAAGAAGAGAGAGAAGACTCAAATTAATAAAATCATGAATGAGAAAGGAGAGATCACTACCAACACCAAGGAAATACAAACGATTTTAAAAACATATTATGAACAGCTATACGCCAATAAATTAGGCAATCTAGAAGAAATGGATGCATTCCTGGAAAGCCACAAACTACCAAAACTGGAACAGGAAAAAATAGAAAACCTGAACAGGCCAATAACCAGGGAGGAAATTGAAGTAGTCATCAACAACCTCCCAAGACACAAGAGTCCAGGGCCAGATGGCTTCCCAGGGGAATTCTATCAAACGTTTAAAGAAGAAACCATACCTATTCTACTAAAGCTGTTTGGAAAGATAGAAAGAGATGGAGTACTTCCAAATTCATTTTATGAGGCCAGCATCACCTTAATTCCAAAACCAGACAAAGACCCCACCAAAAAGGAGAATTACAGACCAATATCCCTGATGAACATGGATGTAAAAATTCTCAAAAAGATATCAGCCAATAGGATCCAACAACACATTAAGAAAATTATTCACCATGACCAAGTAGGATTTATCCCCGGGACACAAGGCTGGTTCAACACTCGTAAAACAATCAATTTGATTCATCATGTCAGCAAGAAAAAAACCAAGAACCATATGATCCTCTCATTAGATGCAGAGAAAGCATTTGACAAAATACAGCATCCATTCCTGATCAAAACTCTTCAGAGTGTAGGGATAGAGGGAACATTCCTCAACATCTTAAAAGCCATCTACGAAAAGCCCACAGCAAATACCATTCTCAATGGGGAAGCACTGGGAGCCTTTCCCCTAAGATCAGGAACAAGACAGGGATGTCCACTCTCACCACTGCTATTCAACATAGTACTAGAAGTCCTAGCCTCAGCAATCAGACAACAAAAGACATAAAAGGCATTCAAATTGGCAAAGAAGAAGTCAAACTCTCCCTCTTCGCCAATGACATGATTCTCTACATAGAAAACCCAAAAGCCTCCACCCCAAGATTGCTAGAACTCATACAGCAATTTGGTAGCATGGCAGGATACAAAATCAATGCCCAGAAATCAGTGCATTTCTATACACTAACAATGAGACAGAAGAAAGAGAAATTAAGGAGTCAATCCCATTTACAATTGCACCCAAAAGGATAAAATTATTCCTATTCCTAGGTAGGAATAAACCTAACCAAAGAGATGAAGGATCTGTACCCTAAAAACTATAGAACACTTCTGAAAGAAATTGAGGAAGACACAAAGAGATGGAAAAATACTCCATGCTCATGGATTGGCAGAATTAATAGTGTGAAAATATCAATGTTACCCAGGGCAATTTACACGTTTAATGCAATCCCTATCAAAATACCATGGACTTTCTTCAGAGATTTAGAACAAATTATTTTAAGATTTGTGTGGAATCAGAAAAGACTCCGGATAGCCAGGGGAATTTTAAAAAAGAAAACCATAGCTGGGAGCATCACAATGCCAGATTTCAGGTTGTACTACAAAGCTGTGGTCATCAAGACAGTGTGGTACTGGCACAAAAACAGACACATAGTTCAATGGAACAGAATAGAGAACCCAGAAGTGGACCCTGAACTTTATGGTCAACTAATATTAGATAAAGGAGGAAAGACTGGGATCCCTGGGTGGCGCAGCGGTTTGGCGCCTGCCTTTGGCCCAGGGCGCGATCCTGGAGACCCGGGATCGAATCCCACGTCGGGCTCCCAGTGCATGGAGCCTGCTTCTCCCTCTGCCTGTGTCTCTGCCTCTCTCTCTCTGTGTGACTATCATAAATAAATTAAAAAAAAAAAAAAAAGGAGAAAAGACTATCCACTGGAAGAAAGACAGTCTCTTCAATAAATGGTGCTGGGAAAATTGGACATCCACATGCAGAAGTATGAAACTAGACCACTCTCTTTCACCATACACAAAGATAAACTCAAAATGGATGAAAGATCTAAATGTGAGACAAGATTCCAACAAAATCCTAGAGGAGAACACAGGCAACACCCTTTTGAACTCAACCACAGTAACTTCTTGCAAGATACATCCACGAAGGCAAAAGAAACAAAAGCAAAAATGAACTATTGGGATTTCATCAAGATAAGAAGCTTTTGCACAGCAAAGGATACAGTCAACAAAACTAAAAGACAACCTACAGAATGGGAGAAGATATTTGTAAATGACATATCAGATAAAGGGCTAGTTTCCAAGATATAAAGAACTTCTTAAACTCAACACCAAAGAAACAAACAATCCAATCATGAAATGGGCAAAAGACATGAAGAGAAATCTCACAGAGGAAGACATGGACATGGCCAACATGCACATGAGAAAATGCTCTGCATCACTTGCCATCAGGGAAATACAGATCAAGACCACAATGAGATCCCACCTCACACCAGTGAGAATGGGGAAAATTAACAAGGCAGGAAGCCACAAATGTTGGAGAGGATGCAGAGAAAAGGGAACCCTCTTACACTGTTGGTGGGAATGTGAACTGGTGCAACCACTCTGGAAAACTGTATGGAGGTTCCTCAAAGAGCTAAAAATAGACCTGCCCTACGCCCCAGCAATTGCACTGTTGGGGATTTACCCCAAAGATACAGATGCAATGAAATGCCGGGACACCTGCACCCCAATGTTTATAGCAGCAATGTCCACTATAGCCAAGCTGTGGAAGGAGCTTTGGTGTCCATCAAAAGAAAGATGAATGGATAAAGAAGATGTGGATTATGTATACAATGGAATATTACTCAGCCATTAGAAACAACAAATACCCACCATTTGCTTCAACGTGGATGGACCTGGAGGGTATTATGCTGAGTGAAGTAAGTCAATCGGAGAAGGACAAACATTATATTTTCTCATTCATTTGGGGAATATAAATAATAGTGAAAGGGAATACAAGGGAAGGGAAAAGAAATGTGTGGGAAATATCAGAAAGGGAGACAGAACATAAAGACTCCTAACTCTGGGAAACGAACTAGGGGTGGTGGAAGGGGAGGAAGGTGGGGGGTGGGGGTGAATGAGTGACGGGCACTGAGGGGGGCACTTGACAGGATGAGCACTGGGTGTTATTCTGTATGTTGGTAAATTGAACACCGATAAAAAATAAATTGATTAAAAAAAAAGAGGTTAGAAGATAGAGTTATAATTATCAGGAAATATTCCTATGTCTAATGCTAATTTGCAAACATAAAATCATAACATATTTTGTAAAATATCTCTGAATATCCAGATTAAGTCTTAGAATGGCGTAATGATGTTCCCTTTTGAACTTGTAATAAAATTTTTAATATTAATAATTGAGACCTTAATAGTACCAAAGTGATGAGAATGCCATAGAAATCCCTGTACAACCTAGGAAATCAAAGAGGTCTAACGTGTCTTCTCTAAAAGAATAAAATAAAATAAAATAAAATAAAATAAAATAAAAATAAAAATAAAAATAAAAATAAAAATAAAAATAAAAATAAAAATAAAAATAAAAATTCCAAGTCTATTAACTTGTGTTCATTAAAACAAAAATCTTTTCATCAATATTAAAAAAAAACCCTCAACATATGCCCTTAGATAGTCTTTGATGAAGAGCTGTTTCTAGTTTAGAGATACATATTTATAATATTTATATATAATTTGTCTCTTATTACTTATACTTAACTAATAGTGCATAAAATATATAAATTTTTTCATAATTACGGGGTGAGAGTGATCAGGATAAAATTACACAATAGAAGCTGGAACTTTCTCAGAAGATTCTTTTGACACTTTTGGACACTGAAAAACTATAATGATAGTAGCTAACACATTTTGCTTACTGCCATGATACGTTCTATCATTTAATTGCATTTTATTACATTTTATAATTTAATATTCAAATAATTTCATGCAGTAGATGTTATTAATATCTTTATTTTAAATAGACAAAATAAGGAAGGTGGACATTAAGTAATTACTCAGAAACATCAAACTAGGCATCGGCCATGCCAGTATTCATACCAGGAAGTTTGGACCCAGAAATCATGTTCTTAGTGTCTAGGCCAAGGTAATCTATTAGAGAAAATAAAGAATATTCTTTTTTTTTAAGATTCTATTTATTTATTCATGAGAGACACACACAAAGAGAGAGAAAGAGAGGCAGAGACACAGGCAGAGGGAGAAGCAGGCTCCATGCAGGGAGCCTGATGTGGGACTCGATCCCTGGTCTCCAGGATCAGGCCCTGGGCTGTAGGCAGCGCCAAACTGCTGAGCCATCCAGGCTGCCCAGTAAAGAGTTTCTTAATGATCTTTTGCTTAATCAGAACTTACAGTGTAAGCTCTGAACACAAGATCATCTAAAGACACCAGTAGAGCTCATTTAACAACAATACAAATAGGTAGATATTTTAAAACTGGGAGCTTAGAATTATCCTCTAAGGAGACTAAAAAGAATTTTATTTAAATAAAAACTTTTACTAGCTTTGTAAAATACTTTTCTCCTCTATTAATATTGAGTAATATATGACTTTACCTATGTAAAATAGAATCTGCTTTGACATAAGTCTTCGGAGATAGTTTTATAAACTATGGCAGAAGATAAAACGGAGTCAATGGGTAAATTTTGATGGACATGGGAAGCTTGGGTGGCTCAGTGGTTGAGCATCTGCCTTCAGCCCAGGGTGTGATCCAAGCATCTGGGATCGAGTCCCACATCGAGCTCCTTGCAGGGAGTCTGCTTCTCCCTCTGCCTCTCTCTCTCTTTCTCTCTTTCTCTCCCACTGTCTCTCTCTGTCTTTCATGAATAAACAAATAAAATCTTTAAAAAATAATATTTTGATGGACATAGTCTACCAGAACTAGAAACGTCTCCCTATACACCACTACTAAAGGAAGTTGATCATACCTACAATGATACAAAAGTAAATTCCGGAAAACACATATGCGTTTGTTAAGCACCTATTACTTTGCAGGCAATCTAATAGTTTTTTTCATGCATATTACCTCAACTAAATACTCAGATTTTCCCTAAGAGATCAGTACCAATTTCTCCATTTTATAGATAAAGAAGCTGAGTTTCTTGCAGGTTAAAATACTTTGGTAAAGATTACACAGAGATGATCTCATTTCAGTTGAAGTCTCGGTGGTTAACTCATTAATAAACAGACTCCAGACTCCTGAAAAGCAGATGTTTACGTGTGTTTACAGACATCCTGAATGTTAACAAGCACTGCTTAAAGGCTAAAAGAAATGATTATAGTCGTAAAGGCCAGCAGGTAATGGCTCTAAAAACAAGTGTGTAAGCTCATTTTTACTTTATTAATAATGTATCCTTGTTGTTGAAGTCTGTACAGGAAATTCTGAGATTACATGCTTTTATTTTAATGACAGAGTCAGTGGGAAAAATAGGATCACAGTAAATATACGGATATTCAAAATGCTAAATGATTGAGTAAAAATGCTCATATTAGTAATGTTCAGGAATAGCTGGTTTGGTGCTAATTAGTGATTATAAAACTAATGGATAGAAGTAAATATAAAAGAATTGTCAATGTATGTAGTGTTCTTGGGATCAAAATCCAAAGATCTCACTTAAAGATCTCAACTAGCTGCATCTGGTATTACATAGTTCCTGTCACATCTCCAAATATATGTATGTTCTCAAATACCACTTTTCAAAAGATTTTATTTATTTATTCTTGAGAGACACAGAGAAAGAGAGAGGCAGAGACACAGGCAGAGGGAAAAGCAGGCTCCATGCAGGGAGCCCAATATGGGACTCGATCCCAGAACTCCGGGATCATGCCCTGGGCCCAAGGCAGATGCTCAACTGCTGAGCCACCCAGGCATGCCTCTCAAATATCATTTAACATCTTATAAGCTTTTTTGTACATTGATTTATTATACATTTTTGAGAGCCAGGATTCAGATTATTCAGTTTTTTTTTTTTATTACAAAAAATTTTCTTGCTATTTTTAGTATATAATTATGGGGAAGAAATTGGATTTTGGCTATTTCCTGCTTTAACACATGGATTCCTATATCCTTCTAAATCACCTAGATAATATTTTGGAAAGAAAATGGAATTATTTTCCTTGTTAAATTCTCTCCTAAGCTTAGCATTTTCATGGCTAGCCAGTTCTGTGAGCCTAACTGTAATGACTTAGGCTGAAATGCAGGTTGAGGAAAAGAATTACAGGGTAATTGTCCATTGCAGAAGACACTGGGAAAGATTCCACTTTTTGGAAGCTTATGTATCTAGTATTTAACAGTTGCTTTGCTATGGACCTGGGTATGTTCTTCACAAATCCAAACATTTCAAGTCAGAATGAAACCACAAAACTACAAATTTTCTTGTAGTTATTAATTTGTTACTGACGTTGGCAGGTTTTAGGGAGATTTATTTTTCTTGATATATTTACTCTTATATCCTCAAATCATTCACAGACTACCTTGGGATAGTGTTCTAATCTTTCCAGTAAAATTTAGCTTCTCCTGATTAATATTGTCTGCTATTCTTTGTCTCCCAATATGCTCATATTTCTTTTTTATTTATTTATTTATTTTTATTTTTAATTTTTTTTAATTTTATTTATTTATGATAGGCACACAGTGAGAGAGAGAGAAGCAGAGACATGGGCAGAGGGAGAAGCAGGCTCCATGCACCGGGAGCCCGACGTGGGATTCGATCCCGGGTCTCCAGGATCGCGCCCCGGGCCAAAGGCAGGCACCAAACCGCTGCGCCACCCAGGGATCCCTCATATTTCTTTTTAATCTCTTTTCACTAAGGGAATACTTCTCCTACTTAACTGAGTTAAATGATGGGTTAAAAACATTATTATTAGAAAGATTAAAAAAATATACCAGAGGGCAACTCATCGCCTCTTTGTAGTCTGAGAAGAAAGTATAAAATATAAGAGTATAATAACTGTGTCTTTGGTGAAGCTTGGAAGAACATATTTGTCTTCAACACAAGCACTAATCCTATGCCTCTGTATAAGCCGTTACTATGCTTTTTTGTACTTGCCCTGGGGAGAAAAGGATATGACTTATGGAGGTGAGAGCATTTAACTTCCCAAATTAGTTGCTAGGTTGAAATTACAGATCCGGTGTCTAGCTCAGTAAGGCAACCTTGGTGTATTTCCTCTAGGAAGAAGAGATTGTTTATAGTTAAACGTCTCTCTTTTGTTGTTTGCAACAGTCCTAAATTCAAAATAAAACTAGGGAGATGTTTGCCTGACAAGGAAAGAAGACTAAGGATCAGATTCACCTCTGGAAGTAACCTATTGAGGAGCTTACTCTGAGTTTTGAGCAGAGCTGTGTGCCGCTGCTTCTAGGAACTCCTTGTAGAATGACCTTCATTGCAGAATTTCAGGGGTGTTGAGAGCATCAGTCTGTTACTATAATCATTAAATTCTTCCTCTGGAGTGCACTTCATATGAAGGATATTCAAGTGTAGGACAGACTCTCTATTCCTAATGACTTTGAAGCTCCAGCTTTATATTTTCAGATAAGATAAAAGAGACAGGGAGAGGTAAACAACAGTTTACTATGCGGGAAGGGTCTAACTTTGTTCAAGGCTATTTTCTTCTAAGAGGGATATATCAGAAGACCACAAATCTATAATATGTAACATGGTTATAGGACTAATTCTTTATATTTTTATTTTTTTATTTTTTTTTAATAATTTTTTTTTTAATTTATTTATGATAGTCATACAGAGAGAGAAAGAGAGGCAGAGACACAGGCAGAGGGAGAAGCAGGCTCCATACACCGGGAGCCTGACGTGGGATTCGATCCCGGGTCTCCAGGATCGCGCCCTGGGCCAAAGGCAGGCGCCAAACTGCTGCGCCACCCAGGGATCCCTTCTTTATATTTTTAAATATGATCCCCTACAATCATATGTCCTTGATGGGGTCTAAAGAATTTCACATTCTATAGGAAGGGGGCAATGAAATCTCACTGGCCATTCACTTTATTTTTCACATAGTAGTAGTGTTCTCGTCGAAGGCACCAGGAATTCCTGTTGGCCAGAGAATAAGCATAACCTCCTCAGTACCCTGCATAAAGTGCAATCACACTAGATTTCAAAACTTCTTCCCCCACTGCTTTCTTACACAGACCTTCTGCTGTAGGCAATCGATTAGAGACATCACCCATCACACCCCAATGACCTACCCACTCCTGTTTCCTTCTGTCTTCTAGTTCCCTCCCTCACTAAGGCATCTTCTTTCACTAATTCTCATCCACTACTTTTATCTCTTAAATCTTCACACTATTAAGGTCTCTCCCATATAATAATGACAGTAGTCAACAATTGTGTAAAATAATTATTAGTGGCTAAGCATTGTATATGTATATTTCTTTTAATACTCAAAATAACCCTAAATGTTAGGTACTGTTATGTCCCAACTAGAAAAAAAAACTCCATGAGAGCACTGCTAGTGCCCAATAAATATTGAAGGAATAATTTTCATTTTGCACACGAGCAAACTTTTGATTAATGGTATCAACTGATTTGGCCAAAGCACACAAACAACTTGTTTGTCTATAGAGACCAAGTTCTTTTTTTAAAAAAATATTTTATTTATTTATTCATGAGAGGCATAGAGAGAAAGGCAGAGTCACAGGTAGAGAGTGAAGCAGACTCCCTCCAGGGAGCCTGATGTGGAACTCAATCCCAGGACCTTGGGATCAGGACCTGAGCCAAAGCCAGATGCTCAACCAATGAGCCACGCAGGTGCCCTGGGGACCAAGTTCTTAATCATGATGCTGGGGTAATTCTTTTAGCAAGAAATACTCTTCAGATGCTATTTCACTTTATCTTAAAATATATCCCTGAAAATGGGGATTATTATCTCCATTTTACAGATGAAGACACCAAGATTCAAAAAGCTTCTGACTAGTGATAGGATCAAGATTTGTATGCAGAGCAATTTGATTTCAAAGTCCAAGTTATATTGACTATGACATTTTACATCTCACAATATAAAATAAATAGACAAGATAACCCATGGTACTTAAATAATTCACTAAAAATCTACCATCCTATCTCTGGGTATTAATTCTACACCCTAGGGGGACGCCTCGGTGGCTCAGTGGTTGAACTTCTGCCTTTGGCTGAGAGCAGGATCCTGGGGTCCTGGGATTGAATGCCAAATTGGGTTCTCTGTAGGGAGCCTGCTTCTCCCCCTGCCTGTCTCTGCCTCTCTCTGTGTGTCTCTCATGAAAAAATAAATAAAATTTTTAAAGAATAATAATAATAATAATAATAATAATAATAATTCTACACCCTAAGAAAATGATTATACAATCAGAACCATGTTGAAAGGACATAATACACTGACTGCAAAAGGAACCATCAATCTGTTGCTTTGTGTGGCTTAGTGTTTGAATCAAATCAACTACAGAGTTGATTACACTGATAATGATAAAAGGAGTTATTATGAGTGAGGAATAATATTAAATAGCAAAAAATCAATTTGGCAGCAACTCAGAGATATAATCTGGATCTTTTCCAATAATATTCTGAGTACATTTTCCTTGCATTATGTATGTTTTATGACAATTATCTTTCTTATTGTATCATTGGAATGAAAGACATTTCTTTCTGTGCCACGAGGCAAATTTCCTTAGTGAGTGATTAGGTTGATTTGCTGGTTATGTCCTTTTTGCTAAGTGATGGCAAATGGTAAATTAGGCTCAGTAAGGAAATGGCAGAAAAATACATTGTATCTTATTCTATAGCTGAGATAATCAAGAACATATTGTTGAGAAAGCAAATAAATCATAATGTTTGGAGGAGAAATACCTTTCAGCAGTCTTAGCATTGATGATTTTATCAACTAGTTTTCATTTGTGAAATTAAATTCTCTGAATAATAACAGATGGTATGGGAAAAGTCTGTTCCATGATCAATGATATAATTTCTGCAAACTGCCAATGTAAATGCTCACAGACCTAAATAACTCCATTTTGTAGAAACTGCTAGCCCCATATTATGAAATACATACTCAAAGAACTGTGTATCAACTGACTTTCTGTCAACCAGGAATCTCAGCTAATTGGTAAAAATGTATAGCTGTAATGTATCATAAAAGAGTTCCAAAGGAAAGATCCAATGCACTGCAAGAAGTTGGAATGCTTTCATTCAGAATTGAAATTAAAACCCTGCCTTTGTGTTTTGTAAAGTTGAGCGGTAAAAATTTAATCTGTGCTCATATTCTTTGAAATCAGAATCTTACTTTTTCCATAATATAGTAATCTTTCCTCAAATAACATAGTCCAGCATGTGAAGTTAGCAGTTGCTTGAATATCTTCCCTATTAATTATTTATACTGTATCCACTGCAGATTCAAAGATCCCTTATGTATGCCCCAATAGGTACTTATGATATGTATGTGATTATGTATATAATAATACAAACTTCTGTTCTTTCTAATCAGAGGACCTGAATCATGACTGGTGAGCATTCTTTTGTTTTGTTTTGTTTTGTTTTGTTTCTTCTCTCTCTCTCTCTCTCTCTCTTTTTTTTTTTTTTTTTTTTTTTTTGGTATACCATGAAGAGCTTAGGCTTCAGTGGGAATTCCTGGGCCCTTTCCCCGAAGACTCAGAATCACAGCATTCTGTTTATTTTAGGTTGCTTAAATTAACAAAATACTGGAGTTGTCCAGCTCAGGATTTTTGTCTTCCTGACCTAGACCTTCAAGGACACGGGTACTCTACTTCACTATTACAAATCTTCTTAGCATTGACTAATGTCTCAATTTGACATTAAATCAAACTATTTTAACTATTTTAAATTAACTCCTTAATTTATTTTATTCTCACGCTTGAATAATTATGATTAGCTCCTCGCTAATTTTACATTCTCTAGTTCGTATTCCTTCCAAAGCAATATGCATATTGGATCTGACCACGTCAATTCAATTCTTTGATTTCCTCTATACTTCTGGAGCACCTGGCACCTTCCTCTTTATCCTATCATGCCATCTGCACCCAATAACTTGATATTAGATGTGTTATTTTATCTTTTTGTCTATTTCCAGCCATAGCATGATAAATTACATTGGTCATAATCCACAATTGTTTATTGAAATTGCATATGGGGATTAATGAAAAAAATTGTTACCTATAAAACTGCCAGCACTTTTGCTTAAGTAATTAAATGAGTCATAGTGCCATTTCCTGAGTTAGGAGAAATTAAGAGATGAACTTACTAGTTTTAAGAGAAAATCTAGAATTCTTCTATTCATGTTAAGTATGAATTACCTATTAACACGCAAATGGAGATGAAGTTCAAAGGCAAATCAAGTTTGGATTATTGTTAGGATTGATTCTTCCATTTATGCACCTATTTCTTAATTGTCTGCAAAAAGAGATTCACAAATTGCTCTTTATTTTCAGTCCACAAAAGACAAGTCCTTCTGTTTGCATATATAAATGCACATTAATAGATTTAAAGAACATGCTTATTACATGTTCCGTGTTAAAATTCCAATGCACTCTGATTGCTCACCCCTCAATTTATTTATAGGTCTGACTGAAATTCAGATTTTTAAAGCATTGCCCTTTGATACATTTATTTATGTATTCATTCTAATCATTCAGCAATACAAGAAAATATGAAAACATTATGGTTCTATGCAATCAAAGATGTCATTGATTAATGCTGGAGATCAGTGATTTCCATATAGAGAGATAAGAATTAAAGGAAATTATAGAAGTGCTTTGGGAACAAAGAGGAGAGATACCTAATCAATCAAGTGTTAGTAGGAGGGAGAGGTAATTAGAGACAATAAGCATTTCTTTTTCAAAGCTGATATTTGAACTGAGTCTTAGTAAAAGCTTTAAAGATGGGAAAAATAAGCGAGGTAAAGAATATTTCATTTAGAAAAAGAAACATGTACAATAGACCTAGAAGACAAAAATAATTATAGGAACTTAAAATATTTATGTGACTATAATATGGCAGAGCTGTAACAATGGAAATGCTTCAAAATCATGAAAGTTTCTTTTATATTGTGCTGAGCCATTTATATTTTATCTTGGAGACAATGGGAAAACATAAAAGAGTTTATCAGGGAAGAGATACAATCAGATGTAAAGTTAAGAAAGATTATTCTGGCTGCACTGTGTAGAAAGTATAAAAGCAGGGATATTAGACTCAAGGTAGTTAATTAAGAGAGTATTGCAATAATCAAAGCAAATTGACTTAAAAATAGCAATCAAATAGAGATGTAAGAGATAATGGAAAAGGGTGAATCAAGGATGATTACCTGGCTCAAATAAATGAGTAGAGGGTGACGTCATTTACAGGACAGATTGCAAATGGAGGATCAGATTTGGGAACATCGTAGATGTTCAGTAGATGGAGGATAATACAGGGTGGATTCGACTTAGGTATATTGAGTTTGAAATGCCTGTAGGACATAAGGAGGTAAAGATATATGTGGTTGAATAGATAGGCCCAGAACTTAGAGACAGACATAGGGGTTTGGGAATTATCAGTCTTTACTTGTAATGTGACAATAGGATATCCACTTCCAGTTTATTTCTTTAAAGATTTTTTTTTTATTCATGAGAGACACAGAAGAGAGTCAGAGACACAGGCAAAGGGAGAAGCAAGCTCCATGCAGGGAGCCTGATGTGGGACTTAATCCCAAGACTACAGGATCACGCCCTGGGTCAAAGGCAAGCACTCAACTGTTGAGCCACTCAGGGTTCCCCACTTCCAGTTTATGTATGTGCTAAGAATAAATAAAGAGAAGTGTTCATAATCAAGATTCAGTAATTTTTTGTTATCTGTTATGCATTATCCCAAACGTTTTCACATAAAGTTATTTAATTTAAAATTCAGAGGAATTCTATGGGATGAGAAGAGAAAGGTTGCATTACAACTGCCATTCTATAGATGAATAAACAGAGACGGAAATAAGTTAATTTCAGTTACACCAAACTAGTGCCAGTAGAACTAGAGGTGGACTCCAATTACCTAACTCTAGGTGCTGTCCCCATTCAATGTCATTAGTTGCCTGCTGTGGCCATTGTTTATACTGTGGTAGTGTGATAGAAATCTAGCAGTGAATTTCATAATAATAGTACTAACTATTGAGCTTAGAAAGAAATTAATATTCTTATATTAATTCTGAGACCAGAATCTATACCATTTATTAAATTCAGGTTATGGCAGCATCAAATATCCAATTGTCTGCAATGGGTTTAACATAGCCTATTCGGAGTGATATTTTTATAGCAAATTCATACTTAGATAACTATTTTGCAAACATTACAACTTTTTTCAATAAGTCATCTAATGTATAACATTACTTGAAAATATTTATTATTTTAGCTAATACAACCTCTTGGAGTGGTGATTACTTAAAACATCAAGGGCCTACTTGTTCTTGTTTGAAAAATTAATGTTGAAAAGATATTCTAGTTTGTTTAAAATGAGCAATTACAAACAGGGAAGAAAGCAGAAATGACTTCTATCCACACTAAATATTCTAGGACAATCATTAGTTACCTTTTTTGACATATCTTTATTGTCCTAATAATACAAGGCACTTTGATAGGCACTGTGGAGTAATCATGGCAAAAAAGATATTTCCTCTATTAAAAGACATTTGTAGATTAATTGAGGAAGTAGAAAGGAAAAGAGTATGACAAAATGCTGTGCATAGTACAGAGTCCCAATTGTACTATATTATCAATCTTTGGTTTCAAACAAAAAAGATGAATGGGATAATAATGGAAACATCATGAAATCATCACCAAGAAGACTGTGGAAGACAGAATTCAGTTATGGAAGATATGGTAATAATATTGTGATGATTGAAGACACCAGTTAAGCCATCAGTCAGAATAGTTTATGGATAGGCATTGAAAATGTGAAATCAAGCAGGATTAGAACCACATATTTGACAATATATTCCAATTTACCATGAATGCCTTTCAGTGGCTCCTTTTTTGTTAATGCTTTCATAGCAATGCTTTCTTAGAGTTATAGTTTATTGTAGTCCATGTGTAAAGCTTCTATCCTTCTTGACCTTGTGACTAAGACAAATGTTAGCTTTAGTGGATGCATATTGCATATTGCATTAATGTCAGACATCTATCAGCTCATTCGGAAATACAGAATTCATACAATACTATATCTGAGCCCTAGTTTCACTTTTTGTGTGTGTGTGTGTGTGTGGTCATACTGCTTCCATAATAACAAACACTCAAAAATATCTGCAACACATTCTTTTAATAGATAGATAAATGATAAAGCTCTATTCAGAAAAACTGGAATTAGCATGCATGGCAATCATACTTTTCACCTGTTAAATAAATAAGCCAAATTGCCTTTCTTTCATTATAATGTATCAAAATAAAGAAGCAAATTAGTTGTGAGGCTTGAAAACTTTAATATGTTTTATACACAGTATTCATTCTGAGATTCTAAGTTATTCAAAACTATGTTTCTAATGATGAATTAAAACTGACAGTCTTATTCAGAAAATACCTCTGATTTTATTTTATTTTATTTTATTTTATTTTATTTTATTTTATTTTATTTTATTATTTTTATTGGAGTTCAATTTGCCAACATATAACATATCACCCAGTGCTCATCCCGTCAAGTTAGACCTCTGATTTTAGAACCACATGGTCAGTCCTTGGACTATAACTATTAAATAAGCACATTTATTGTTTGGATCATAGATAGAATTTCATCACCTATTTATTGAGACCGTGTATTTCAGTAGAAATATTTTATTGAAATAATTCTTTGTATAACAATTTTGAATATTTTAGAAAATAAAAATATTGAGTTAGGTAATTAAAGATTGGTAATTTATAACTAAATATATTTATCCAAATACTTTTTTCAGGTAAAGCTTATGGACACATTCTCAGAAAAATATCAATTGTTGCTCTTTTTCCTACAGTTTGATTAGACTGGCAAGCCCTTACAAAACTGCACCTCCCATAAAGGAAGCATCCTGAAAATTAATATAACTTAGCTTGAATGTGGCATCTGACTTTTAATATGGGTTTTAAACACCTCATAGTTTTATATGTCTTTAAATTTCCCTTTCAAAATTAGCATTTGTAGAAAAAGTTTCTATAGCATTTATTGTGAATGGTCTCCATGTTGCTGAAAATGTAGTAGAGAAAGCCAGACTACTGGGAGAAATATCAGAATGTAAGATAGAGATTTGGTGATGTGATCATTGACACTAAGAGAATTCTGAATTTTAAGTGAATTCATTTTCCAGTAGACATCATTTCATAAAGAAATATTTTGTAAAATCCAGCAAAACTGATTATTTTATCAAAAGCAAATTTCTCTTTTGTCATTTGCTTATTGGCATTAGCTTATTATAAAATAATTACAATGTTACAATCATCCTGTTCAAGGATTTAAAAATCTGTGTTTTCTTTGTTAAGTAATAAGAGGCTAAATGTTTGGCAAAAAAGAAAAAAACAACCCCAACCTCACACCTAAGTATTTATTTGTTTAAAGTTGCATCTTTTATTTTCAGCAGTGAGATTTATACTCTTTGAGAGCATGGAAACCATTAATGCCAAGCATGATTGGTTTTCAATCCCTTTTTCCCTTCTAGCTTGATGATGTGCTCTATTTTCTTTAATTATGGTATGATGACTGGTTACTTGCACTGTTTCTGTTATGAACTGAGTTAGCCTCTTGGCCTTTTGTAACTAATAATCTGTCTTTTGCCTCTCAAGTGTGTTTTCTTCTGTATATAGTACTTAGGATTTATCATGGTGCTTATTTATTTATGTACTTACATTTTGCAAAGTATGAAATATAGTATAGGAATGCCATCAGCTGTATAAGAAAATTTATAATAAAACACTTTTACCTATACCTACTAAATAATAGCACAAGATACCACGAGACATTATAACCCAAGTGGGGTAAATAGCATATTAAATAACCCATTGTATAGAATATAGAATTTTTTTTTGACACAGAGTGTGTTACAAATTTATTCAAACATAGAAATACTTTTTTCTTATTTTTCTTTCAGATGTAGCCAACACAACACTATATGTTGAGTCAAATTTATAAGCCACTTAAAACTTCTGCATTTTTTATTTTATGATCTTTAAATCTCAAATAGCCTGTTATGAAACACTTTTTGTAAGGTAGCTAGGCTTTTATAACACTCATGGACTTTTAGTGTAAACAGAACGAACTCTAAATTCCTAAGAGTTTAGAAATTTCCCCTGTCAATGTATTTCTACTCTTTCCCTCTGGTTTTAATGTTTCTTTAAAAAAAGAACCTCATTAATGACTGAAATAGGACACAAAGGATTTTGAACAGGTTGTACTTCCCTGTGATAGTATTTTAAATAATATGAAGCATCTTGCACTTATTACAGAGCTATCAGGCTTGCAATTCTTCCGAGGAAAAAATATAAGGATAGACTGCCCCAGAGGGGCTACTTAATGAAATACAGCATCTCCTTAAGGAATATGGAGAGCTAAACAAGTTGATATAGAACTGAATATAGTTTAAGTATTTTTAAGTATAACATACCAATATATGTGTATGTAAAGTATACATGTATATATCTGTGCATGCCATTGTAACATCCTGAATAAAATAATAAAATTTTTAGTAAATTATCAGTGCTTACACTGGCAGTTAGTATGTGGATAATTTTGTCATTGATATGAGGTTGAGGGCAAAGAATAATTAGATTGGCGTGGTGTTTCCTCCTGATTCAGGATTTGTGGGGTCCTTAGAGAACATTGGTAACAACCTTTCAAAAGTACTGATTACTAAGTGAGATGCTCTGCATATTAACTACAGGTTTTTACCCAAGAGGATATAGAAAAAAATCTAACGCTATTAAAAAAATGGAGGGAAGCCAAGAGTGCTTTAGGGGTGGAGAGTCAAGCAATTGTCTTTGAATATAATGATTAAGATGCACTTGGGCTGAAGCAAGTGTAGTTGCTGACTTTACAAGGGAGAAACAATGATGAAATCAGTTATATCATTCCTCCTTTAACAATTTACTAGCCCCTAAGTGGAAATATGGATTCCAAATGTGAGATTCTTATTAATATACACTATCATTGCTGATCTATAAAGATTAAGGGCTGTTTGGTTAAAAGACGAAGTTTTAAGAATAAACTATATTAGAAAGAAATGTAATGATAAAAAGATAAGGTACATGAAAAGAGGCTCATGAGCATTAATCATCAGGGAAATGAAAGTCAAAACCATGATGAGGCATGAATTCATACCTGTTAAGATGACTGTTATCAAAGAACAAAAAATAGCAAGTGTTGTCGAGAATGTAGAGAAATTGGAACCTGTACACTGTTGGTGGTAATATAAAGTGGTGTAGCTGCTATGGAAAACAGTGTGGTGGTTTCTCCCAAAATAAAAATAGAACTACCATATAATTGTAGTCCCATTTAGTATATATCTAAAAAAAGTTGAAATCAGTATATATCTAAAAAAGGGCTATTTGCACACCTATGTTCATTATGGCATTATTCACAATAGCTATGATATGGAAACAACTTAAATGTCTATTGATGAAATATTAAGAAAATGTATTACATACAATGGAATACTATTAAACTTTTAAAAAGAAGGAAATACTGCCCTAGGTAACAACATGGATGAAACTGGAAGACATTATGCTAGGTGAAATAACCCAGTCATAGAAGGACAAATACTACACTATATCATTTATATGATAGTCCAACACTCAGAAACAGAGCCTAGAATGGTGGTTACCAGAGGCTGGAGCAAGGGGGAAATGAATGGGTAATTGCTGTTCAAAGGATAAAATGTTTCACTTATGCAAGATGAATAACTTATAGACATCTGCAGTAGAACACTGTGTGCCTATATTTCAAAATCCTGGATTGTGAATTTAAAATTTCATGTCTTCTTTAGAGAAATATTGCAATGTTGGCCATTCCAAGGTATCTGCTATCACATGTCTCACATCACATGACTAGCTTAGGGTCTGGTATAAATGTCACCGAATCCCTATATTCTCTCTATATGATCTTTACTACTGAGAGACTTCAAGGTAACCAAACTTTCTAGATGTTAGCTTAGAGTTTCCAAAGCATGTGGTATGTGCAAGAGAAGCCAGGTGAAAGTTTTTTGGTTTTGTTTTTTTTCTATTATGGCCTAGACTCAACAATTAGGAATTGCTGCATCAGCTACATTCTTGTCTCTTAAGGAAGTCACTGAAATTCACCCAGGCTCAAGGGGAGAAGATCTGAAATCTTGATGTGGGTGGCAAGATTCTCAAGAAGATGCAGGACCATAATTATTATTTGAGGAAAAATTCTGTTGAGAGTTCAGTAATAGTGGCTATGATTGTGTAATTCCAAGATATACCATCTTCCTGATTCTGTGATCCTGAAACAAGCAGTTAATACAAAAAAATTGAACCATGTTGATGGTACTTCTAAAGTTAGAGGCTTTAGGAAGCTCTTTTCACTAAAAAGATTTTTCAGCATTGAAAAAATGTAAATAGAACAAAGAATTGGCTTACTTTAAACATTGTTTATATCCAGCAGCCATCAGCAAGCAGATTATGATGAAACACATTCTATCCACAATAACAATTAAAAAAATACATATTTGGAAAAGATCATAATATAAAATATATGATACTCAAATGATCAACCCAAAAAAGTTCCCTGGGAAATATAAAAGCAATAAAAAGATTTCTAGAATGAGGAAATTGAACATTATAAAGATATCGCCTGATGCTAAACTATTTAGAGATTAATGCAACTTCAGTAAAACTCCATGTTGGATATTAATTTTAACTTGAGACAACTACTGGTGAATGCAAATAGAAAACAGAATAAAGGAAGATAGGAAAAAAATGTATTTAAAAAGGCATTTCTTACTATTTCTTACTAAATTGTCAAAACCTGATGGGATACTGGTCATCTAGCTTTGACCAGCAGAGATTTTCAGTGCATGGCCAGGAAGAGATGCTGTCTAGAGCTAGTAGAAATGGTAGTCTGGAAGAGTAACTGAAGGTAGCAAAAAAGGACATAGTTCATTACCAGATCTAAGAACAATTGTGAAGCTCTACATTTAAAAGCGAAATTCACTTAAAAAGTAGGATGCTTGTAAAAATAATCTCAAAATTGTTTTTCACATGAATGCACCTAGGATTTCCTGTCAGAGTGTTGGCAGCATGCCTTAGAATTAGGCCCCCTGGGTTAACAGTGTGATTCTGATCAGAATATATATGGCGCAATGTGAATAATACCTCTTTTAGGACACATCCTATTGAGGTTTATGAATTGGGTTACTTGGACTCCTTTTCATTAATTTAGCGCGTGAAAATACACACCTATTTTAATGTATATCAACTGAGAGTAATGTGTCTGCTTGATCTCCCCTGTCAAAACACTCTGACATCTTGGGGAGCAGATGTTATTTTTTTCAAAAATTGCTTTCACTAATATATCTCAATGCCCAGCAGAGTGTCTGAAATAAAATGTGAAATGATTAAATTCATATAGTTTTAAACAAATGGATGAATGGATAAACAGTAGGGAGTTATCATTTCTTGATTCTGATTGTGGACCTAATATAAACTCATGTTTCATCCTTACAGTAAGATTTAATAATAAATTTTGTTATCTCGTTTTACAAATTAAAAAAAAAAGGTTAGTTAGCTGGTCAAAGTCATTCAAGTTTCAGCTTTGAAGTGATTTGGCATTTAAGCATATGATTTAAAAAAAAAATCCTTGATAACATTGACAAACATCAATTGAACAGATAGTCTCCCCAAACAGATTTTAAGTTATAAAAAAAATTTAACGAGTAAAAAAAGTTGAAATCTCAGGCTAATAGGAATACAAGATAATATTTATTAATGAATATTGGAAATACTGATTGAATTTGAGAAGACAAATTAACTTAAATCATTATCTTACACCCTTCAACAAAAATAAATTTCAATTTGATTAAAGATTACATTTTAAAACAAATAAACAGTTAAATGCTCTATGTCTCAATGTTTGCATGAAGAGGTGTTGAAAACTGAAAGTGATAAAAATTATAAAGGAAAATGTGAACATTTTGGACATACTTCTTTTAATATCTGCTCTACTCTTTATGCTTTTTTAAAATAAAAAACTTAGAGTAAAAATGTAAAATTGTAAACATGTAGAGACAAAGATGCAGAAAAGAGGATTTATTCTTTTTATAAAATATATAATTTAGATCCATCACTAAGTTCTTGGAGAAAAGCTGTATTTCAAAAGTAGGTATACATTTAAGGTCTAGTGAAGAAAAGTTTCAAAAAAGAGATGTTAAGTGAGCAAAAGCACAAAACTTCAATACTGTTTAGATATGTTCTGGTCTTCTTTTAAGAGGTTTGGATTTATTTCTTAAAGTAGAGCATTAAAAAAAGGTATATTAACCTTATAATTGCAAATAACTAATTGCATATGCAAAACAATTAACATGAAGATAAATGAAAATGAGTAAATAAAAATAAGTAATCCTATAGGGGAAATGGACATAAGGATGTCAAAAATAAAGGATAAAACAGTGTTTGTAATTAGATACTAAAAATGTATCTATGACAGTCTGTATAACATCCTGTATTATCTGTGGAATATAGATAGGATGGAGAAAACGTTACCAATGTTTTTACAAGTGGATTCTTGAATACTATTCAAGTATTCTGTGTATTTTGATAACCAGATAAATGAAACATAAAAATATTTTTCCTGAAAATAAGAGATACTGTTATCAGTTCATTTATCATCTCAAGTTCTTGTAAGCAGTCAAGGCAGAAAATCTATTTCTCTCTTGTGTGAACCATACTCCTTCTACTTCTGTCTTACTCTTGGCTGAAGTCTCTGCAAATTCATTTGAAAAATTGGGTTGTCAGTTTCACACTTCAATTCTGCGGCTGCTGCTATAAAAGGACAGGTAATTTGCTCAGGGGAACAGTGTAATCTGTAGCAGTAGTTGTCATACTAATGGCTAATTCAGAAAACCATAAATGCTTCAAACAAGAGTCTCATATACACACATATATGATATATATAAACACACATATATTCATTAATTTATGTGTCATTAGGAGTAAGTGAAATAGAGAACATACACAAGAAGTTTGTAATAGATCTCATTTTATATTCTGACAAAATATCCCATGGCTTTCTCATGCTTCACACTCGTCTTGGGTCCTGAGATGAGGATTTATAGGTAGAAAGCCTTTTGGAAGTTTCTTTTGGGATTAACACATGTGGAAGCACCAGAGAGGGACAACTGGGTAGCTAGTGGAGTTGTGATGCCTTGCAACAAAGACCTCACCGATAACATAGGCAGTTCCAGAACTGGTATGGTATCTACCCATTCCTCAAGGAATCATTCTAGGCTTCCTATGCTACATGGACTAGACTTTGGATGCGGCTTCTGAGGTGGGAGCGTGACTTTGGGTAAATCAGCTCTCTTCTACTACCAACAGTATCTGAACAAGGACTCAGCTAGGAGCAATTAGCAGCACTCACTCCAAAGACCTGGGGGAATGAATATCTCAGTCTGAAGGGAGGTTCTGGGTCCATGGACTTCAGTCCACCATGGATTCACTTGCTTCATACAAGGAGTTCTGGAAACACCTCCCCTAGTATTCTGGTCAGTCTCATTTCCTCAAAAATCCTACAAAGAGAGGGTTACTGAGACTAACCATAACGCAGGTCTCTAAACCTGTTCTTAAGAACACAACTGATATTCATGGGTTGCCGCTTACAATATCCATACTAAAATCTCTTTACCCTCAGCTAACATTCCTGCTGGTTTAAATGATTTCCCTACTGAAATGAGCCAGAACCTTACTCCTGAGTGGTCTGAACCTCTGATCACTAGGTCCTTCTCAGTCCAAAGCTGAGGCACTTGCCAATTTTCTATGAAAATAAGGCAAAAGAGTTCCAAGAAATCAGTAAGTACATCATCAGAGTGCCATGTTTTTTTCCTCGCCCCTATTGTAGCGTGCCTGTAACAATAACCTGCCTGCCAGGATGGTGATTTTTTTCCCCGTTTGCTTGAAATTATCAAATGGAAGTATGAGGACACTTGCTGTTCCTCTGGTGAAGGAATTCTCTATCTGGGACTGGATCTCTAAAGCTTCAGAGTTCAGTGTTGTGATATAAACCATAAATTCGCTGAAATGAATCACTGAGTATGATGATAAGCAGCGACACTCCTACTCCATCCCTTGCTTCCTGTTTCCTAAGGAAGTAGCATCATATCATGATCATTAATTAAGGGCACAAACTCTGTCCCCAAGAAGGCAACTCAGTTGAACCTTCAAAAGATCCTTCACTCTAGTCAGGCTGATGTTCATGGAGAATTGTTTCCCACCAAATACAATATTGGTTTTATTTCATAGTCTTAGCCAAAGGTTCAGTAGCAAAAGCTTTTACTTGCCAATCTCTACTGCTCCAACTCTTTCTTCCCTAGCCAAGGAAACAATGTAGGAGTTATGATAATTATCAAATATGCCTATTCCAGTTATATATTTAGAGACTGTGTCCCAAGTGGATACACTGTGATTTGTAACAGAACCAAGTCTCCATTAATAATTATGTGATCTCCATGCATCCCCCATCCATATTAGAGGACTTGAAAATGTTTTGAGTCCCTATGTATCAATGTAGAGAAATACCTAGAGATGCATCTTTCTCCAGTTAACTATGGGGTTATAGCTATCGTTGAGGAAGTAATGGGAAACATCACCATGAACACTTAAAATGTCCTTCATGTTAGATTTGGCTTTCTCAGACCACTACTAGTTTAGGTCAGATTTCCTAGGAAACTAATTTGGGGAAGAAAATTTGAATCAGAAGCATAATTTAGCCTATAAAATAGCCTTAGCCTTTAGCATCAACAACTGGAGAATCGTTGGAAGTTGTCTTTAGCAGAGGAAAAACATATTAGTTTCCAACCAATATAAAAATCAGCTATAAAAAACTACCACAAGGGATCCCTGGGTGCCGCAGTGGTTTAGTGCCTGCCTTTGGCCCAGGGCACGATCTTGGAGACCCAGAATCGAATCCCGCGTCAGGCTCCCGGTGCATGGAGCCGGCTTCTCCCTCTGCTTATTTCTCTGCCTCTCTCTCTCTCTCTATGTGATTATCATAAATAAATAAAAATTAAAAATAAAAATTACCACAAGGGCAACCCCGGTGGCTCAGCGGTTTAGCGCCGCCTGCAGCCCGGGGCATGATCCTGGAGACCTGGGATCGAGTCCCAGGTCAGGCTCCCTGCGTGGAGCCTGCTTCTCCCTCTGCCTGTGTCTCTGCCTCTCTCTCTCTCTCTCTCTCTGTGCCTTTCATGAATAAATAGAATCTTTAAAAAAATTACCACAAACTTAATAACTTATAATGATACAAGTTTATTCTTTTACAGTTTTCAAGATGAGAAGTATTAAAATGGGTCAGAAAGGCTACATTTCTTCTGGAGGTTCTCTAAGATAATTGGTTTTCTTACATTGTCTAGCTTATAAAGGCCACCTATAGTCCTTGTCTCATGGCCTCTTTCTCCATCTTCAAAGTAAGAAACATGGCATCTTCAAGTTATTACCCTACTTCTATCATCACAATGCCATCTGGGTCTAGGACCCTCCTACTGCCCTCCTATAAAGGCTCTTGTGATCAAATCCATCCCACCCAGATAATCTGGAACACTGTTCTCATCTCCAAGTCTTTAACCATATCATATACACAATGTTCTTTTCCATGACAGCTACCATATTTGTAGGTTCTGGGGATTAGGATGTGGACATATTTGGTGAGCCACTATTCAATCTGACACAGTCTACCCTCTGTGATATCTTCAATGTATAACACATGGAAGTATTGATAATTAATGATATTTTCTTTGACATCCTTAATATTAGAGAAGGAACAAAGTGAGTTAGCTCTGAAACATAAGCACAATTATCTTACAGATAAGTAGTAATGAATCTCAAGATATGGTTTAATGACTCATAATTCTTTAAACTGGTGATGCTCATTACTGCTTTAGCACTCTACCACTTACATTTAATTATTACAGCTTCTGCAAATGTTTCATGATATATTTAGCTGAGATATGATCTCCACATTGTGGTTGTTGTGAAATTGCTTTTATTTTTGAGCTTTTACAATAATTGAAATTTTTTGACTTTTTCTATAGATAACAAGTGGCTAATTGTACTTAAATTACTTTTTCTTATTGTATTTATATCTCTTTTCCAAGTACAGTTCAAAAAAAAAACCTTAAATTTTATTCTCTGGATGATAAAATATATTATGAAAGATTAGAATCAGGGAAGCCCCAGTGGCCCAGCAGTTTAGCGCCGCCTTCCAGCCAGGGTGTGATCCTGGAGTCCCGGGATTTTGTCCCACATCAGGCTCCCTGCATGGAGCCTGCTTCTCCCTCTGCCTGTGTCTCTGCCTCTCTCTGTGTGTGTCTGTCGTGAATAAATAAATAAAACCTTTTAAAAAAAGAAAGATTAGGGGATCCCTGGGTGGCGCAGCGGTTTAGTGCCTGCCTTTGGCCCAGGGCGCGATCCTGGAGACCCAGGATCGAATCCCACGTCGGGCTCCCGGTGCATGGAGCCTGCTTCTCCCTCTGCCTGTGTCTCTGCCTCTCTCTCTCTCTCTCTCTCTGTGACTATCATAAATAAATAAAAATTAAAAAAAAAGAAAGATTAGAATCAAACGGAATTAAATAGAAGTGTTTTTTGGGATATTTATTTTGTAAGGTTAAGCTTTTCCTATGATCATCCAATTGTTAGTGTTTTTCAAATTTTTAAAGTGTAACTATTTTTAAATTTTTTAAAAGCTTAAACAATGCCAAAAGAAGTGAGAAATTAATTTTGAGGAAGTTTCCAAATTTTAAGCACAATTTAAGCTTTTCATAATCATTGTCTATTCTGCACCATTAAAGAATGAGATAATAGATTCCCCATGTTATAAACCCCTGGAAGATCACATTATCCTTGTGATATGTTGCAGTGATATATTAAAATATGATTCCAAATGAGAGGCATGTGGATTAATAGATGGTCTGATATAGTGGTATTAGTAACACCTTCAGTCTATCTCAGTGAAAGACAGCTTGTAGATCCAGAAATTTGGTGAACTTCATGTCCATTGGCTTAATTTTTTACTCTTAAACCTTAATTTACATAAACTAGAAATATTTGTTTCTTTTTAGCATTTGGATTAAATCTGATGTTAAAGAGATGGCCCTGATAACATTGAAAGTCATGTTAGGAAAAAACAAAACAGAACAAAATAAGACCTCATTTTCTGTTGTGTGACTAAGTTATATCTAGACTTCTAGGTACTGGGAAAATGATGGAAACACAGATCTAAGCTGAAATGAATGCACATACATTCACCATATTAATTTATTTTTAATTTTAAAAATAATCTTTATTATAGAAAAATTAAAACGTAACACTAGAATGACATGATGAATGCCATTATACCCATAACCCAGCCTTAATAATTAAGAATATGTTACCAATTTTATTGCATTTATCTGCCTTTTCTCACAATTTTTACTGAAGAATTTTAAAGCAAATCCCATATTCTTACTTTCAGGGAGAAATATAGTATTATCCTTACTTTATAAATGGGATGGTTACATAAGTCACCTTTAGAATATATAGCCTCAAAGTTTTAGGAAAGAAATATAATGAAATTCAAACCCAAAATAGTTATGAAACTCATATCTTTTAGACACAAGATTCAATTTTTAAAACTGTCATAGGAAACTACATTATAAAGTATATTTTATTTTGTATCTGCTTAGAAATTCAGCCTAACCTTGTGTTTTAATATTTTTAGTAACTAGATAATCAAGGCTCATATGATTTTAAAATAATATAGTAAATATCCTCCATATCATTTCATCTGGTCTGGAGTCTATGGCATTGTTACAATTTAGAACAGTTCTGTCCCATACATATTTGATAGGTGTTAAGGGACCACTTCTAACATAGATATATAAGATTATGAAAGAAAGCATGTGCTCTACCTCATTGTATTGAGGCCAAAGTTTTGTGTCAATAAACCAACTGGAGAACAATGTAAGATAAAATTGACAGTAAAATAATAGCTAATATTTATGGAAATATTTATTTTGTTCAAATGCAAAATCCTTTTAGAGGCTATATAGCATAGCATTCAAAAATTATTAAGCCAAACATTCCTCAGATTAACTCTGAAGTACTGCAGCCCAAATCATATTGTCTTAGACAAAATAATTTATTTTCTCATATATTAAATAGGTATAATATTTAAAAACCAGATAGGTATAATATTAATCTTTACACTATGGGTTATTAGTGAGATTTGACTGTGGTAAAACCCATAAAGCACTTAGCATACTAAATAATGCATACTAATTGCTCAGTACATGTCAAATTCCATTAGTGTGTTTTTTTTTTAAGATTTTATTTATTCATTTATAAGAGACACTGAAAGAGAGAAGAGACATAGGCAGAGGGAGAAGCAGGCTCCTCACAGGGAGCCTGATGTGGGACTTGATCCCGGGACCCAGCATCACACCCTGAGTTGATGGCGGCTGAATCACCCAGGTGTCCCTACGTTAGTGTTAATACTATTGTCTATTTGAGGATATTTGTGTTAGTGTTAGTATCTATATTAGTATTCTTCTATAGTTTGGTATGTTACTGTATACAAGAATTGAATGACTTCAAAGAGACAATAGTATATGAGGGTTTTTCCTGGCAGTGGATTCATGTAGGTGGTTATGTGGTTCTTGTAGGACAGATAAGACTTGAAGAAGCAGATGGAAGATAAATGCATTTCAGTGAATCATTTTGTGAGCACAAGCTATATACTAGACGTCATGCTAATTTCTGAGGAAATCAAAGTGTAATAAAGCATTACTGCTTTGTTGTCAAGGAGTTTCTAATATGGGATTAAAAGAGATAAGTAAATTAGGGATTAAAATGTATAGAGCATATTGTTACTAAGGAGTTAACAGGTAAGGTATGTTGCTATTCTGATGGCTGGTCAGAGAAGACTTCAAGGAGGAAGAGGGATGGATAGGGTTGCATACAGACAGAGAAAACAACCATATGATGAACAGATTTAGTCCATGAGTCCAAAATGACTAGAATCAAAGCAGGAGATGGTTTCATGTAGAATTTGGTTTGACAGATGTAGAATTATGCAATTTATACATGAACTAAGATGTGGAGGAGGACAGTGTGTAGACATTGGAGTGTCACTGGGAAAATTGGACCAGGGGACCAAAACAAATTGAAAACTTTGGCAAAATATCTGAGTATCACACTATAAACATCTACCATTTTAAAAATTGCATATCAAATTAATTCCCACATAGAAATGAAAGCCTATAATTGTGGCTTTGCAATTCCCTTCAAGAGAAGACGTCTGAAGGGACTGGACATTTCCAGCAATACTAGCCTATGTTCAAGTGCCAGTAGGTCTCTTCTTAACTCAAATGACAACCTTCCATTGGCCACTGTTCTAAACCTGAATGCATTCTTAGTATGTTAATCACTTAGCTAATAATAATCTCTTTGAAATGGAAAATGGAACATCTTTACAGTCAAAATTATAAAAATAAGAGTTGGTTGTTTTGCTTCATGAATATTAACACAGTTTGGATCCTTCAGCTTCATGTCCCATGTGAGACACGGTGGTACTCTTCCTTTCCTTTGGCATCCTCATGTGGTCAAAGGACTTTAAAAAAAACAATCTCTCATTGCCATCATCAAAACTCTATGAACACCAGCAGGCAAGAAAAGAACTATAGCAGATGTTATCAGGGCAGAATAATTTAGGAGACAAATGGTTCTAAAAAAATTAAAACACAAATATTAGTCACAAATCACCTACTTTTCAGCATCTACATTACAAAATTATAGTTGTAGCCTCATAAATTCATAATTTATAATTGCACCACGAGCATACAATTATATGACTTAAAAATATAATTTTAAAGAATAGAAAAAGTTTATAATTTTCTTAGAACATGTAATTCTATTTTCCACATCTCAGTAATTTGACTTGTAGAAAAATAGGCAAAGTGTGTCCCTTGGTACTACATGAAGGATTCCTTCTTTTACTGACTGTAGTATGCATTTTTGTCTCCACACTGAGATACCAACAGCTTTTTATAGGCCTTTTACCTCGTAAGGTTATTTATGGAGCAATTGTAAGCTGCTAACAAGAGCCCCATTTTTAGTGGCTCATAGGGAACCAGTGGGTTATTTTCCTGATGGGCAGGAAGAAGTCTAATGAGGAGAACTATAACTATAAAATTAAGGAGAATGTGGCAAAAATGTTACTTGGTTAGCAGATATATGATCTTGTAAAATTGTCAGATTAAAAACATACAAAACTAATAAAAATAAGCTGTATAGAATGTTTTATTTTATAAAATTAGTACATCTTTAAAGTTTTTTTCCTACCATAATACTGCATTTTGTTTAGTATGCTGCAAGATACCAGCACCAAAAATTATTTTATATGAACATCTGCCAGCAACATATTTACTTTCTAACATTACTATGATTAATTTTGATTGTGTGTTATTTTACTTTGTAGCTGTCATAAAATACTTTATTTGAATTTGAGTGCAGAAATATATATTACTTCATAGAGAAATCATTTCAGTTATAAAACTACAAATGGTCACAACACATTTTGCACTAAAGAGTTCTAGAAAGAAAATAAATGATTTTCATGGATAGAACAGTGTTCTAAAATAAATTAATGGTATAATCAATCTACAATGTGATATCCTTTCTGCTTTACTTCATGGCACTTGCACATTATTTATTCTAAATTTGGTTCCTGTGGGTTTTTAGAAAATATTTATATGAAATGCAAAATTATAGGTGATTTCCATTGAATTGTGTATTTTTATTTTTTATAATGAGAGCTTAAAATGTGAGCAAGGCTATCAGCTCACATATTGAGTCACATTACAAGGTAGATAATATTATTTCTGCTCCTATGTAGTGTTGTTAAAATATTGACATGTAAACGCTGGCTTTTAGACACTCATATTCTTTGGGAGACGGTAGGAGGATGGTCATGGACTCAAGTTTAATGGTTCACCTGGGAATGTTCAAGTTGATCCATAATCCAGAGGGCTATTTGGGTACTAAGATTAATTTTGTTAGATGCATTTCTTTCCATAGATTCAACTTGGAAGCCATCTGCTCTCTTAGTTAGTGGCTTAAGAACCCAATTAGTCATTCACTGGATTCAGTGAACATGAGATTGAAGCAAAGGAATGGGGCTGGTCCTGTGACATTTTCTGACTGTGCTATTAGAGATCCCTCTTTTAAAAATTAATTAATTAATTAGAAAGCACACACATGTGAGCAGAGGTCGGGGCAGAAGGAGAGGCAGAGAGAGAATCTCAAGCAGATTCCATGCTGAGGGCAGACTCCAAAGTGGGGCTTGATCTCATGACTCAGACATCATGACCTGAGCCAATTTGGATGCTCAACTGTCTGAGCTACCCAAGTGTCCCTATTGTAGATCCTTTTATATTATCCGCATTATATGAGAATATACATGGCCAGGGCACTTTTATCACTGGTAGGGAATATTTATTTTCCTTGCCCTGTTCCTGATGCCTGCTCAGAAATTATTTGAGTAAACTTTTACAACGCCCTTTATTTGTCAATAAGATCAAAATTTCCTATCATTTGACACTTTTTCTGGACAACTGTTTCCCAATTCACTACATCTTTTTTTTTTTTCTTTTATATCTTAGCTTGATAACCCTCTTTTGGGGAAGGCATCATGGCCCCTTTCCTAAGTTTTAAATAATGTTTTCTGCACTTTTCAAAGATATGAGGTCTTTTCTGTATGAAATTCACTATTATCAATATGCTCTTTATAAGCATATTGATAAGCACTGATTTTAGAGAGATATTTTCACTCCTGCAATTATAACTTGTATGTAGCTATTTATTTTGCTTACTTATTAGTGCTTTCTCTGAAACCAGACACATGATCTTCATTTTTAAGATAAGCAAAGAAATTTCCAAAATAAAAATAAAAGCTAATTAGAGGGATGATAAAATTTATGTTTCTTGATTCCAACTTTTCAAGGTAATTTTTAGCTGACTTTATGTTGGAGAATTTGTGAGACTTTAAAAAATTTATTTGGTCACTCCTTACTTACTATTGACTTTTATGTATGATAGAAGTAATGTTAAGACCTAGGAATATAATATTAATGAATACACAATCCTTGTCATTAATCTTAAAGAGGGACACAGATTTTTAAATAGGGAAATTACATATTAACAAATTTACTGCATCAAAAATTCTAAAATAGAGTGTATTAAAATTTTGGGGATGGATGCAGTTGCTATCCAAAGCAGAGATAAGGGATATTCCAAGAGGAATACAGCAAATATGCTAATTTTTAAAATTTAAATTCAATTAGCCAACATATGCTACATCATTAGTTTCAGATATAGCATTCAATAATTTATCAGTTGTGTATAAGACCCAGTGCTCATCACATCACATGCCCTCCTTAATGCCCATCATCCAACTACCCCATCCCCCCACTCACCTCCCTTTCAGTAACCCTCAGTTTGTTTCCTAGAGTTAAGAGTCTTTCATGGCTTATCTCCCTCTCTGGTGACTTTTCATTCAGTTTTCCTTCACTTCCCCTATAATCCTCTGCACTGTTTCATATATTTCACATATGAGTGAAACCATATGATAACTCTTTCTCTGATTGACTTATTTTCCTTGGTAAAATACCCTTCAGGTCCATCCATGTCTATGTAAATGGTAAGCATTCAACATTTCTGATGGCCAAGTAATATTCCATTGTATGTATGTATATATCTGTATATACATACACCAAACACCATATCTTCTTTATACATTCCTCTGTCAATGGACATCTCAGCTCCTTCCACAGTTTGCCTATTATGAGCATTGCTGCTATTATGGACACTGCTGCCCCTTCAGATCACTACATTTGTATCGTTGGGGTAAATTCTTAGTAGTCTAATGGCTGGGTTGTAAGGTATCACTATTTTTAACTTCTTGATAAAACTCTATACTGTTTTCCAGAGTGGCAGTACCAAATTGCAATCCGACCAACTCAACAAGCTTTCAAGTGTAAGAGGGTTTCCCTTTCTCTCTATCCTCACCAAAATTGGTTGTTTCCTGTCTTATTAATTTTAGCCATTCTGATTGGTATGAGGTGGTTTTGATTTCTATTTCCCTGTTGCCAAGTGATGTTGACCATTTTTTCATGTGTTTTTTGGCCACTTGTATGTCTACTTTGGAGAACTATCTGTTCATGTCTTCTGCTCATTTCTTGACTGGATTATTTTTTTTTTTGATGTTGAGTTTGATAAGTCAACTAATCTTGGACAAAGCAGGAAAGAATATCCAATGGAAAAAGGACAGTCTCTCCAATGACTGGTGCTGGGACAATTAGCCATATGTAGAAGAATGAAATTGGACCATTCTTTTACACCATACACAAAGATAAACTCAAAATATATGAAACACCTAAATGTGAAACAGGAATCCATCAAAATCCTACAGGAGGAAACTGGCAGCAACCTGTTCGACCTCGGCCACAGAAATTTCTTTCTAGACATGTCTCCAAAGACAAAGGATACAGAAGCAAAAATGAATTATTGGGACTTCATCAAGATGAAAAGCTTCTGTATAGTGAAGGAAACAGTAGAACTAAAAGGTAACTTACAGAATGGGAGAAGATATTTACAAATGACCTATCAGATAAAGGGTGAGTACCCAAGATCTATAAAGAACTTATCAAATATGTTAATTCTAAAAGTCAATAGGAATTAGTCAGGGAGAGAAGTGAGGAGAAGAATTTCAGGCACAGGGAATATCAAATGCAGAGTCCTGTGGATGACACAGTTTGTGTTTTTTCCAGGAACAGAAAGATTTATATGGATGGCATGTAGACTGTAAAGTGGAAGGGTTGAGAGAGAAAGTAGGAGAGATAAGGAAGAATCAGACCATAAAAGATATTTTAAACCATTCACAAGTTATCTTTATCTCCTAAGATTACAAACAGTGAAGGAACTATCAGACTAATTGTGTTAACTCTGCCACCTACAATTCAGAGCATCTCAGTGTATCAGGAAAAGATCAGAAGGCAGAAAGACCATAACTGAATTAGTCATTAGTTGTTATTTGTTTTCTTACATATCAACTATTCAGTTAAACAACAAGTTTTTAATGGATTCTATATGAATTATGAAGTATATAGCTACAAAAATTTTTAAGAGTTGAGCTTGGTAAAGTCTCTGAAATATCTGAAAGTCATGATTGAGTTCTCAGTTATATGTGTGAGTGTGAAGCTCAGATGAGAAATCTGGGCTGGCAATATAATTGTGGAAATTCTTGGAGCTTTAAAGAGTCTAAATAAATAAATGCTGTATTTTCTGCCTAAATTCAGAACCAATTGAAGTAAGAGTCAGATGGTGATCATTTTTGTTTTAAACTGGTAAAACAAAATTAGAGGATATGGCCTAAATGTGCAGCTACAATTGTCATTTGAATAATGAATTTTAAAAAATAGACCCACATAGTCTTCATTCTTTGGTAGTATTTGAATTTCATAGTTCTCCCTCATGAATACCTGCCCTACTAAGCTTACTACATGGATAAAAGGATATTAGAATATATATTTTCAAAAAAAAAGAATATATATTTTCTTTAAATAAACAGATCCCAGAGAGAAGGAGGTAATAGAAACCCAGCTGTTTTCCCAAAACTATCTATCATAAAAGTTGTTCCTTCTCCTATTTTGGGCAAAAGGAGACCAAAAAATTGCTCAAATGAAATTTCCTGGGATGCCTGGGTGGCTCAGTGGTTGAGCACCTGCCTTCCACTCAGGGTGTGATTCTGGAGTCCTGGGATCAAGTCCCACATCAGAATCTCTGCATGGAGCCTACTTCTCCCTCTGCCTATGTCTCTGCCTCTCTCTTTCTATGTCTCTCATGAATAAATAAATAAAATCTATTTTTTAAAAAAAAGAAATTTCCTTCACATGCAAGAGGATATGAAAGGTACAAGGTATTAAGTGTTAAGGTCATAAGAGTAGAAATGAGCTTGTAAATGACAATTTCAGTCATTGAAGTGATCCCCTATTGGGAGAAAATGAAGTGAGAAGAGAAGAGAACCTAAGCTTGAGACACATCATAATAAAATGTGACAAACACATCCGTCTATGCTGGCAAAATAGTGGGAAACATGGAGTCTGATAGCCTCAAATTTGAATATTTCAGTGTCTAATAAAGTACATTATGATATTTCAGCTCCTTAAGGTGTTCCCAGTAAATTTAAACCAGTGAACATGAAACTTAAATGAATGTCTTATACAATTTTATTTACCCTTTAGTTAACTATTTAAAATTAAAAAAAAAATTATTTAGTGTCCACCATATTCTAGACACAGATATCACTCACTGAAGAAATAATTATATCAAACATATATTTTCCCTCACTGAGGCACAGTTTAATGAGTTATTCAGGCAAAAAACAAAAATAAAAAATGTATAGTGTTTTTAATATTGTGATGTGGATGTATAATATGTCACCACAAAGATGAGGAATACCATCTAATTATGGGGAACAGGATGTGCTTCCTAGAGAAAGTGACTTCTTTTTTTTTTTTATTTTTTAAAGATTTATTGATTTATTCTGGTGGGGAGGGGATACAAGCAAGTGGGGTGAAAAGAGAAGGAAAGGGATTCTCAAGCAGACTCCATGCTGAGCACAGAGGCTGACAGAGGGCTCAATCTCAGGACCCTGAGTTTGTGACCTGAGCCAAAACCAAGAGCTGGAGTCTCAACCAACTGCCAGGTGCCCCTAAAGAAAGTAACTTCTAAGGGGAAATCATAAATTAGTTTGGCTAGGGTAAATTATGGGCAAAGGGTAGATTGAAGAAGAATGTCCTAAACAAGAGGAACAAAAGATGGAAGGACAAGGCATATTCCTTTTTTTGGAAATTTAAATCAGTAATTAGTTTTTTAGTTTAAGAATTTTCTCCCAATGTTCTTAGATAGCAGTGTTTAAGAAAAAGCAGCATAAATGGTGTAGTAAAATCAGGATAGTAGCAATCCCTCCCCCTGGACTAAGAGGAGAAAAGAGGGAAAAGTTACTGCATCCTGAAGACAGAACTATATGGAGAAAGTGGGCAAACAGAAACTAATATTACACTGATGGATGATGTAGCCAATATACTTCCATTCCTTAGCAGTTGACCTAGGACTAAGTGCTCAATCTCACTCTTTGAATCTCCTGTTCTATTCTGGTGTCTCTCTTTGGCCAAAGAGTCATTTGACTTCTCATTAGAAGTCAGATAGTTTGGGACTCCATTGCTGCAGTCCACAGAGACTAGCACTAGCAGGTAGAACAGGGTGGAGAATGGTGAAAGTGGCTATGGAAGGGTAAAAAACATGTCACCCAGATGAAAGTAGCATGTAACTAACTGCCTGCCTTAACTCTACGGTGGCACTCTTTTTCCTTAGCAAGCAAAGTAGAGCCTGTATTTGACCCTAATTAGTGCTCTGTGGCTTACACATAGGAAATATTAAAGTACGATTCGACCTTTCAGGGAAAGGAGAGTATGCAAGGCTGTATAGTTCCCAGGTGGATATGTGGTGTTTTTAATGCTACCACAGCTCCATTTTATCAACCTCTTAAGATTTAGATGAAGTGTTATATTAATGATTTATTTTGTGCTCCTTAAAGTCCTAAAACTCCCCTGGAATTAATGCAACATTGATTATAGAAATGCATAGAAAAGCTCATAGAAATGGTTTAGCTGGTAACACCAGTTTTGCTATATGACCAATGGAGTATTGAAATAAACAAACAAGCAAGCAAACAAATAAATAAAACACCTCAGAAGCTTTAGGCTCAATTTCCATGATGCCAAGACATAACACATATGTCATCATGGTTGGTAATCTTGAATTGAGTCATGTCCTAAGAAAATGAGAGACCTTTAAAATCTTTGTCTGGATCTCTGAAACTTGGCTGTTTGCCTAATGTTTCCTTTCTTCTGTTCTATCTTACACATTGCCTTTATTAAAGCTTCATTTGAGTATATTTTGTGTAGTCACATAAGTCTTTTCAATAATCCAACCCCAAGTGGCCATAACGTAATTACTGCAATAACATATACAATAAATAGCCATTAAAATATTGTTTCACTGAATAAATGAATCAGTGAGTAAAGGACAATAAATATATAAAGAGTACCAACTATTTTACAGAGATACTAACTGCACAAATGAAGTGAATTCAATGAGTTCATGGAGAAATGTGTTATTTTTGTATTTAGGTGATTTAAAATTCTGTTACTTGTTCCTTTATTTTAATGATCTCATATGTATATCAAGGAATATATATATAAAAAGATCTCAGTACTGAATTTTCATAAAAGTTTTATTTATATGGTTAGCAGGATGGTACAATAAAACTCTTTTAAATTTAGCACAAACCAAATAAAATCTTTCAAGGCACATAAAAAATAATTTTGAACTGTCATTGTTACTGTTTATGTAGGTTAATGTCAGATGGGACCAGGACTTTCATTATTAAATATCACATACACTTCACGCCCCAAGTCTTTGCTGAATCCCTGACCAGGCAACATTTTCTGACTAATACAGATAGTCCTTAGTTGTACTCATAACATGTTTTTAATGCCTCCACCGTTCATTCTTTAACCTATCTTCACAACCTACACCATGTCAAACTATGTTGGCTAGATGCTGATAATGCAAGTATTAAAAACAAAACAAAAACATATTTCACATATGCATAAACTAGTAAAGGTTAGAGTCATTTCAATATATAATTTCAATATAAATTTTGAAATGAATGAAAATGAAAGGCACAGAGGGCCCTGGGCAGCTCAGTTGGTTAAGCAACTGACTCTTGATTTCAACTCAGGTCATGAAACAGGAAGTAGAGTGGCCTTTGCCAGGAACTGGAGGAGGGGAAAGAAAAGAGATGCTCAATGGATACAGAGTTTCAGTTTTGCAAGATGAAAAAGTTCTAGAAATGTTGCACAACAATGTGCATAGTTAAAACACTACTGTACTGTATACTTAAAAATGGTTAAGATGGTAAATTTTATATTTATGCTTTGATCACAATAAAACAAAATAATAATAAAACAGACAAGAGTCCTAAAAGAATAAAAAGAAGTAGGAGCCTAAATGCCATTGATGGAATAGAAAGTGTTCTTTTGTTCACTTGAATGACCTTAAATAAAGTTATTTATTTATTTTTTAGTAATCTCTACACACAACTTGGGGCTCAAATTCAAAACCCCACAATCAAAAGTGGCATGCTCCTTTGACAGAGACAGCCAGGCACCCCATTTGGATAGCTCTTGATGTACTTTATTGAACACAGGGTCAGATACTTAGATTACCTTTCCACAAAGGAGAGTACTATTGTTGAAATCATGTTCCAGAGTGGCATGAAGCTGCTAGCAAATGGGTTGCATAATATTAAAGATTTAAATCATATAAAGAAAATTTGGAGACCCTTCTATATCCAAAGTTTTTCTTTCAAAATGAATATAGTTAATAACAACTGTATTTGTTCTGGCCACTGTGTGTTTCAAGGCTATGGAAAATCAAGACAATGAGGTGTCAGGTACCTTTACTCCATAGAAGCTGAGAAAATCTGCTTATGGTATTTTATGCTAGGATAATATCTGAATCACATGTTTAAGAGTTGAGTTTATTATTTTAAATATAATTTGACATTTAAAATGAAGCTGACTAGGGAGAAAGGTAGGATTTATATTTCATTTTAAAATTCCCGAGTGAAAGTATGTAGTCAAGACAACTATAGATTGTGAAACTAATATCTTGATTCCAATAATGCCTGATCCCAAGATGTCAATAGTCTTTCAACAGATAATATAAAGAGTGAATACATATCTAAGTTTAACATAATATTAAATGTAGAATGTATTACTGCATTGCTAGAAGAAACATAAAGATAACTAAGGACAAATCTCTAAAGGCCAAAACCTCAATTTCTCCTTGGTTGTGTATATATTTAAGTCTCAATTATATCTGCAGGTCCTTCCATTCTATACATGTGTATATCAAATGTAAATTCTGTTTTTCCAATTCTTTCATTGAGGAAATTGGTAGGTTGACTATTCTACTCCAAACCTTGAGTTTTGTTCCAATTTTGAATACTGTCTAATGGTTTTGTGGGTACAGTAGTCTCCCTCTTATCTGCAGGGAACATGTTCCAAGACCCCCAGTGGATGCGTGAAACCAAAGATAGTATAGAACTCTCTATATAGTTTGTTTTTTCCCCTGTGTATGCACACCTATAATCAAGTTTAATTTACAAATTAGATACAGTAAGAGAATAAGAACAGTAACTAATAATAAAATAAAATACTTATAATAATATATTGTAATAAAAGTTAGGTGAACGTGGTCTCTCAATACATCTTGTACTGTACTCACCCTCTTCTTGTGATGATATGAGATGATAAATGCCTACAAGATGAGACGGAGTGAGGTGAATGACATAAACATTGTGTCATAGTGTTAGGCTACCGCTGACCTTCTGAGAATTTCTCAGGAGTATCATTCCCTTCTGGACTGCAGTTGACTATGGAAAACTGAAACTGTGAAAAGTGAAACCACAGATGAGAAAAACTACAATATACCTTTGTTTTAAGACAGAATATGCATAGCGTGTCAGGAGCACACAAGCAGAGGACCTAACCTAGGGAGAGTTGGCCCCTGGTTTGGAAGACAGGAGCTGGTAATAAACAGTGGTGAGAAAGCACTCTAGAGAGAGGATGTAGTCAGCACAAAGGCAAGAGGTGAGAGAGAACCTGTTACACTCAGGAAACTGCAATATTTGGTGTATAGTAACTATCCCGCAAATATTTGCCATTATTATTTTTTACTGAAGTTGTTTTTTATTACTGTAGTGAGAGAGGAGCATACGGGGAGCAGAGAGACGATAACTTTAAGAATTTTGTACATTTTGTATAGATTCTATAGAGCACTTAAGACAAATGCAGGAGGTAATGATTTGATCTGATTTACATTGTAGAAAGGTGTGATAGAATAGGTAAAAGTAGAGTAAACCTGATTATTAGGAGTTTTATTATAGCAATCTAAGGGAGAAACAATAATTCTAACAGCAATAGAGTGGATTGAGAGAAAGTATTGGCATTTTGGAAGACAAATGAAAGAGGGGATTGACTTTTTGTGGGGGATGAAAGACAGAGATAGAGCAAGGAATCCTGAATGACTTCCAGTAGGCTTGTGCAAGTTAGTAAGTGATTTTGTTACTAACAGATATATATACAGCTCAAGAAATATCATGGTTGGGGAAAAGTTACATTATATTTTAATTATGTTTATTTTTAAGTTCCCAAGGGACCTCTAAGTGAAGATATCATATATTTGGATATAGGTACAAATTTGGGGAGTCTTCAATATATAATAGTTGTTGAGGCCATGGATGTGACCATAACATCTATGTAGAAGATGCAGAGAGATACAGACTGACCACACACACACACACACACACACACACACACCAGCTGAAAAAAGTTGTAACAGAAACAAATAGGACAGAACACTTCCCTAAAACTGATACAGAGCATTTTTGTGGAAGTAGAGTTGAGTATCTTCAAATACTGAAAAGACAAGGTAAGAACTGGGAAGTGTGCACTGGGCATCACAAAGAGAAGAGAATATTGTTTCCTATAAAGAGTGAAGATGAAAACCATGAGGCAATGGTTTGAAGACTAAATGCTGCATGAAGAATGGAGAGAGAAGGTGTAAACTACTCAATGGAGATTAGCAAAAGGAAAATACCTTTTCTTCCTAGTCCTACCTGTTTTTAATTACTAATGGTTATCCTCCAGGTTCAATATAATTGAAGTCTTGAGAAAGGAGGCTAATTGATTTCTAAGTTGAGATGTCCCTTTGAGATAAAGTTAATAGGAAATAGTGAATGGGCGCTTTCTACCTTGACAGATGGGCTATAAGGAATCATGACTAACCAGGAGAGCAAATATGGAAGAAAACATGTATTTTTGGTGAGAGATAACGAGTTTGTTTTTGACATGTTTACCACATGTGCTGGTGGAAATAACTGGTTTAAAAATAACAATGAAGTCCAGGTATTAAAAGAGTGGTTAGTGATAGGGGATTTGTGAATTCTGAGAATTAAAGACTTGCTTTAAAAATTAAAAAATAAAATAAATAAAATAAAGACTTGTTTTCATGATTTGCAACATGTGGCTTGACTGAGGGGGCTTGACTTTTTACTCTTTGAAGAAAGTGTAAAAACAGCCATTGGTTTGTCTGAGATGTTATCAACCCTAGTGGGGATTGCTTTTTGAAGTCCATGTGCCAAGAAAGAGCATAATTTTCTAATTGGCCTTTAGGCTGTCTCACATGCTCATGGAGGTTCTGTTGGTATATTCATAGTTAATTATTATCATGGAACTGGATGAAAAACTATAGATTAAAATAAAATAGAGAATATATAAAGTAGGAAAAAAGCACACCAAAGGACTTTGGAAAAGAGATATTTAAGGGATGCATATAGAAGAAAAAATCCAGTAAAGAAAATTGAGTAGAAATGTTCAGAGATAGGGAGGAAACCAGGGCCACATAATATCC
This sequence comes from Vulpes vulpes, assembly GCF_048418805.1. Taxonomy (NCBI): domain Eukaryota; kingdom Metazoa; phylum Chordata; class Mammalia; order Carnivora; family Canidae; genus Vulpes; species Vulpes vulpes. Next base: position 121,157,320 of record NC_132782.1, read on the forward strand.
AGAAGTCACAGGTCATCTTGGGTCTACAATTCTGATGCGATTTGACACCCATTTGGAATAGCGTTTTTCATGTAACTTAATCCACACTGAATTAACTTCCTCCTCTTTCTCCACTTTTCAAATTGTTAGGCATTTCTTCAGCCCAGATAGCTCTTTGCTGCCCCCTTCTGATATTTGCCTGCTACAACTCCAGCAAATTGCAAGTGATTTCAATTTAGGCCAACCCTAAAAAGACCCAGAGGGGGCTCATAATTGATTTTTACCATTAGAAATCTGACTTCTACACTCTGTCCAAGATATAGAAATATGTTCATCAATATCAGTCACCTACGGTTTTGCTAATCCCCCCCTCCCTTTTTTTTTGGTTTTGCTAATCCTATTTCAAGTTCTACACATTTTTAATTCCTGATAGTTACTTGAAGTGTTGAATGACAGGAACAAAGCAATGAGGGTATAGATTTCCAGTGCAACTCCAAATTAATCTAACTTCTATAATCCTGGTATCTCTGCACTTGGAGAGTCTTCTGCATATCTGAGTGTCCACTGGCCTGCATCTACTCCAGAATTAACTTCTTGTTTGCTTCATTCGCAAGAACGAGATTCTACTTTGAATTTATATTCAGCAATTTAAAATCTGAATCGTCGAATGTCAGCAGCTCTATACACTTCCAAATCAAAACTGCACTGTGATTGTCTTTTTAATCAGTCTTTGATGCTAGACCTTTGGTTACGTATGATCTCAATCCTAGTCGATCTTTTTCTTTTCATGAACTTATCACTTTATTTTTCCCAGCTTTATTGAGACATACTTGAAAAACAATAGTGTCAAGTTAGGCCTACACTGGTACACTGTGATGATTTTATATACATTTATATTGTGAAATGATTAGAATAATAAGATTATTTCATACTGCCATCACAATAAAGGTAACATCATATAGTTGCCTGTGTGTGTGTGTGTGTGTGTGTGTGTGTGTGTGTGTGTGTGGTGAGAATGTCTAAGATCTAGTCTATCAACAAATTTCACGTATTTAACCCAGTGTAACTATGGTCACCATGCTGTGTGTTAGATCTTCAGAACGTATTCATCTCATAAAGGAAAGTGTGTACCATTTAGCCAATGACTCCCCACTTCCTTCACCTCCCCTCAGTCCCTGGTAGCCTCCAATCTGTTGTTTCCATGAGTTCTTTTTTTTTTCTTTAAGATTCCACATAGAAGTGAGATTATACAGTATTTGTCCTCATTTCCTGACTTAGTTCCCTTAGCATAATATTCTCAAAGTTCATCCATGTTACAAATGGCAGAATTTCCTTCTTTTTATGGTTGAATAAACTTCTATTGGGTATATTTTCTTTATCCATTCATTCATCAATGGACAGGTAGGTTATTTTCATATTCGGCTGCTGTGAATGATGCTGCAATAAAACATACGAATGCAGATATCTTTTCAAGATAGTGATTTCATTTCTTTCAGACATATATTCGGAAGTGGAATTGCCAGATCATATAACAGCTCTTTTTTAAATTTTTTTTGAGGAATCTTCATACTGCTTCCTTAGCGGCGGTACCAATTTATACTCCCACCAACATTGAACTCAGTTTCCCTTGTCTCCATATGCTTATCAACTATTTATAATCTCTTGTCCTTTTTATAATAGCCATCCTAACAGGTGTGACACAGTATGTCATTGGGGTTTTGATTTGAATTTCCCTGATGACTTGCAATAGTGAGTGTATTTTCAGGTATTTTTGGCCATTTGTGTATCTTTGAGAAAATGTCTATTTATGTTCTTTATCCTTTAATTTCAGATTATTCATTTTTTAACTGTTCCTTATTATTATTATTTTTTGGATATCAATCCCTTATGATATAGGTGGTTTGCAGTTTCTTTTTGCAGTCTTTAAATTGCCTTTTCATTTTGTTGGCTGTTTCTTTTGCTGTGCAGAAGCTTTTTAGTTTGATGCAATCCCACTTGTTTATTTTTGCTTCTGTTTTTTGTAATTTGGGAGGTCATATGTAAAAAAATTATTTCTGAAATCAATGCCAAAGGATCTTTTTCCACTGTTTTCTTCTAGGAATTTTGGTTTCAATCTTACATTTAAGACTAAACTCTATTTTGAGTACTTTTTTGTGAGTAGTGTGAGATAAGAATCTAGTTTTGTTCTTTTACACATGCATATCCAATTTTTTTCCAGTTTTGTGTATTGAAGAGATCATCTTTTCTCCATTGATTATTCTTGGCTACCTCATCAGATACTAGCTGACTATATATGCATGGGCTTATTCCAGGCTGTCATTACTCTTGCATTGGTCTCTGTGACTGTTTTTGTGCCAATATTATACTGTTTTGATTAATATAGTTAATATAATTTGAAATCAGGAAGTGTGGTCCATCCAGCTTTGTTCTCTCTCAATTTTTTTTTTCACTCCTTGGGGTCTTTTGTGATTTTATGCAAATTTTAGGATTGTTTTTCCTATATCTGTAAAAAGAAATGTCATTGGAATTTTGACAATGCTTTAACTGTTGCTTTCAATCTATAAATTTTTTTAGGTAGTATGAACATTTTAACAATATTAACTCTCCCAATCTATCAACATAGTTATCTTTCCATTTATTTGTGCCTTCTTCAATTTCTTTCATTAAAGGCCATATAGTTTTCAGTGCATAAATCTCTCATTCCCCTCCTTGACAAATTTACCACACCAGCTAAAAATGCTACACAGGAGATTTGACACATTATTAAAGGACAAAGAACATAAGTAGACATTTTCTCAAAGATACATAAACGGCCAAAATTACATGAAAATACACTCACCATCAGGAGTCACCAGGGAAATGCAAATCAAAACCACAATGACATACTATGTCACATCTGTTAGGATGGCTATTATAAAAAAGACAAGAGATTATAAATAGTTGATAAGCATATGGAGACAAGGGAAACTGAGTTCAATGTTGGTGAGAGTGTAAATTATTATTACTTACTTTTAAGTAGGTCAGAAATGATATTTTAGTCAATCTGGGTATATATTGAGGAAGTAAGTTTTTTTAAAGTTTTGAAGTTCACATTTAAGGTAATCTGAGCCAGTGTTACAAACTAGAGTGGTTGATGTTAAGACATCTTTTGCAAGAGCTGATGCCTTCTCATTGGTTACTATAGTTTCTCATTACTCTGAACTGTTTTGAAGGGAGAGGAAGGGAGTATCTTACTATTTTTTATGTATTTGATCTCACCTTACCTGCAGTTTCTTGTCTTTCTAAATTTATATCTTCAACTTTGTATTTAGGGCAAACAAAATGGACCAACTTGTGTGTTGTAACATTGTCTAGCAATGTGCCTATGTTTTTTTTCAGCAATTCATAGTCAGTATGGTAATAAATATGCATGGGAGAGGGAGCAATCTTGATCAACAAACTTATTCTTACCTTTAAGGATGACATTTGAAAACAGAATTTCCGTGAATATTCCATAAAGTTTGTATAAATGAAGTAGCATTGAAGTAAAAGAGAACTACCCAATCCTTATTTAAGAAAAATAATTTTTTTTGTCTATTTGCCCATATGCATTGAATAAAAGGCTGCAGAAACATTGCGTAATGTCAGCATTACATGGATGACCATTAATGGATACTTTATTTCTTATTAAACTGTTGTTTCAAAAAAACAAAACAAAACAGGAACTGAGTTTTCGAGTACTGGCTTGTACTAAGAGTAATAATGATAAAGATTATAGTAATAAATTATCTTTTTAAAGAATATTTAATGTGAGTAAGTTCTCTACTAAGGTCTTTATGTATAATATAACGTAATGATGCAATCATAATTTATCTTTTTTAAAACAAGAACACATATTTTCTTGACCTGTATGACAAAAAGAATCTATACAGTAAAAACAAATAATAGGGGTTGTATATGTTTTATTATTATACATTTGTATCTCTACAATATAATCATGAGGTACTATGTTTTTTAAGGTGCACCTTGAAAATTACTTTTCTTCAATGTAACTTAACCTGAGTAAGTAATAAAATAAATATTCTCACTATAACTGGAAACAAAATAAGAGATTTTCCTTTTAACCCAGGATTTTCAGAAGTTTTTCTGAGTTTCCCACAGAGTAAATTAAGTTTCCTTTTTCTCAAAGGTGTAGGCTTATTAAAACAGGTGTTTAATGTTCTGAGTTTATTTATCAATTGATCACCAGATTAATGGAGTTCCTTATATTTTAATAATAATTATTGCTAATATTTTTAGTGATATTAAGGATTGACTTGTATCAGCCGCTCTAATAACTGTTTTACAGAAACTCATTTATCACAAGAACTCTATGTTGTTGTTGTTGTTGTTTTTAAAGATTTTATTTATTCATGAGAGACACAGAGAGAGAGAAAGAGGCAGAGACACAGGCAGAGGGAGAAGCAGGCTCCATGCCGGGAGCCCAATGTGGGACTCCATCCTGCGACTCCAGGATCACGCCCCTGGGCGGAAGGTAAGTGCTCAACTGCTGAGCCACCCAGGGATCCCCAACTCTATGTTTTAGATACAGTTAATGACCACCTCCATTTTACAGATGAAAAGCTTAAGACTCATAAAAGTTAAATACCTTGCTTCAGGTGTCATTGCAAGCTAGTGGGTGAATAATCTGAATACTTTGCCTCCAGAAGATGTGCACTTTATTGAGATGTAGAACTGCTATAGAGGGCATGGGATGGGAATATATTTGAATGTGAAGCAATAATGTCCCTATGCTCCTATGCTACCCACTGTCCAAAAAAAAAAAAAAAAAAAAAAAAAAACGGAATGACAAGGTAAGAGAATTTTAAATAATTCATTTCTGTATCAGGGCACACATGCATTCAATCAGTGTGTTTCACAAAACAAACCCTTTTTAAAATATTTTTATTTATTTATTCATGAGAGACACAGAAAGAGAGAGAGAGAGGCAGAGACACAGGCAGAGGGAGAAGTAGGCTCCATGCAGGAAGCCTGATGTGGGACTCGATCCAGGGACCCCAGGATCATGCCCTGGGCTGAAGGCTGATGCCCAACTGCTGAGCCACCACACATCCCCACAAAATTCTTTTAAAGAGAGCTCACAATCTTCAAATTACAATGAAAGTATTGGTTGTGGCAAATAGGGATGACTTTGGGTAGAATTTAGTCAATCTAGGTCTTATCTTTGAAGGTGAACTACTATCATTTGTTCTGACTATTGATATTTTTATCTAAGAATCTAAGAATAATCTGGAAATAGCTGATTTGTAAATCTCCATGAATAGACAACATCCATTGCCCACTCTCCCACTAAACTTAAACTGGAAACAAGTGTGTCTTCACTTTAAATTATATCTGATTTTGTTTAAACCTTAAAAATAGGGATCCCTGGGTGGCGCAGTGGTTTGGCGCCTGCCTTTGGCCCAGGGCACGATCCTGGAGACCCGGGATCGAATCCCACATCGGGCTCCCGGTGCATGGAGCCTGCTTCTCCCTCTGCCTATGTCTCTGCCTCTCTCTCTCTCTGTATGACTATCATAAATAAATAATAAAAATAAATAAATAAATAAATTTAAACCTTAAAAATATTTTGGCAGATCTGTTATTTCAACAGACATTCAATTAAGGCATTTCCTTTTGGTAATGAATAGTTATTTTTTAAATACTGAAACGTTATTATTATTTTTAAAAAATTTGGTTCACAGCAATGTGTTTCTTCAGGAAGAAAATAGATTCTTCAGCTAACTAGAAGGGCACGAGGCCAAGGCGAAGAAGTCACCAGACTGTGTGCCTTATTTTACCCTCTCTGAGCTCTATACGGAAATTTTTATCCTTCTTTTACATTATCAGAATGAGCAGAAAGGATTTTTAAATAGTCTATCTCCAGCTGTCTCCTTTTTGGGTCCCTGGATGATTTCTCAATGTGAAACGTCTTTCATCTTTATTCAGGTGAAAGGTATACTTGCAGGTTTTCTACAAATGAAACCAACTAAATCTCCTAAACTCAGAAAAAAGCTTAGACTCTTTTTGAAGGAGGCGGCCTCATCATAGCTGCTCAGCTGCAGAGCACTCACTGAGGCTCCGCCACCCACCACTCAGACAAGGGCAGGTGCCAATTAAAAGGAAGCCAAGCAGGTAGGACCCACATGAGCAATGAGGTATCTCTTTCTTTTTATTTGCCAAATAGACACAACCTGGCCAACGAAAGCATGTTAGGTGGAACTATGATGCTCCTTTACAAGTTATCAGGGGATATTGGGCCAGAACTAAGCACATGTGATCAACTTTGCCTTGGGTGCCCTGTATCCTTCTTATTTCACCCCTTTCTGAGCACCCCTTTCATGCACCTCTCTTCTTGTAAGACTTCTCCCAGTTAACCAGTGCGTTCATCGTTTTTTCCCTCCCTTTCTCATTACACCTGTTATCAGTAAAAAAGGTGATACATTCATCCATTCACTTCAGGATGAAAATTATGCATAAGGCTTAATGTCCTTCATGATAATTTGTCATTTTGTATGAGATAATACCTAAGGTCAAAGTCAGGCAGATTTGATGATGTACTATCTGACAACAGCCACAGAGTTGAGAAGAATATTTTGGAAGCATAAATTCCCCAACCTTTAAGAATTACTTATTTATTCTGCATATAAATCAAACAAACACATAGGTAATGCTAAGCTAGGTAGTTCTGTCGATGTACACATGTATGTGTATGATAATGCTGGTGGCATTGGTATGCAAGATGAGCACTTGGCAATTTATTTCAGTAAAAACTATTTTTATGTTCTGATGAGGAAATAATAAGTGATGTCACCTTTAGTTCCACTTTCTTTCTTTCTATACTAATTTTCACTATTTTCACCCTCTATATTAATTTTCACCGCGGCAGTGTGCCGTATTCCACATCCTAAATGACCTTCCCAATGAAAGCACCTAAAACTGCTCAATAAAATATTTTGAAAATTTTCTTAAATGGAAGCTGATATAGCAGGAAAGTAAGAAATTCTGAGAGGCTAAAAACAAAGAGAGCAGGAAGCTTGGGACTACTGCAAGAGGCAAGCACATTCTGAAGGGCTTTGCCCTCAGGGTATCTGTCAAATGCTTGAAGAGCAATTACAAGGGGTCAGATAATTGAGAGGACTCACCACACTCCACAGGGTATACTCACATAAGGTAAAATATACAGTCCAGCAGGAGAAAGAAAAGCACAGGCAAACATCAGACAGGCCCAAGACTTACATACGCAACTCCCAGAATCCTTTCTTGATACACGACTCACACTTGGTCTTAAGGTTGTTAATCACCACATGTGGAATGGGTTCCAGGTAGGGTGGGAGCTGGATACCTAGGTCTCAGGAGTACCTTTGCCTCATTGAAGAAGGAAGGACTTATGTACTCCTTTGTTCATGTGGCCAAAATGAGTCTGCATTACTATGCTCCACAGCGGAAACCAAAAGAAACAATGCAGAAACCCGAACAAACCTTCAATCTGTTCATTTTCTGTAAACTCATAAAGTGATGTAAATTTCCTCCAGGTTTGTCTCAAATCCTTGCATAAGACTACTCTAATCATTAGTTAGAACATTTTATTCAGTTTGGCCAAAGGTCATACTAAGGTTCCAAGCACCCTGGAAGTAAGGATGAGTCTGCAACAGGATAGCTGAGTATTCCTGCACTAAGTACACAATTTACACACAGATTGCACTAGTTACAATTTTTGAGGGCCCTAAGGAATTGAAGGGACAAAAAATGTGTTGAGCTACGCAAACTTGGTGAGAGTCTAATAGGAAACATTCTGCAGTTAACTGGAATCCAAATGTTATATTCGCTTTATAAGGATGAGATTGAAATACAGCTGATGTACAGAGAGAAATAGTAAAAAAGGTTTCTGTCTCAATCCGGGCATTTGGAAGAGGCAGGAAAGTCTTTGCTGAGGATTCATAATTTTATGAACTTCATTTGAAATTTATCCTCTGAGCTGCTCTACACTGGGTGAAACAACAACAAAAAAATTTTGTGAGGAACAAACATAATTCTTAATACAAGAGCCATCCTTTAATACAATAATCAAAATATAGACCCCAAGTTCTAAAATCACAAAGCACACAAGGAAAGAATGAACAAATTGAGCCACCAGAAACAATACACAGCAAATACACAGTATTTAAGATATTTGCAATTTCTCAGATTACTATATGAAGTAAATATGGTTTTGCTTAAACAAAATATAGTTATAGTTTTTTAATATAGTTTAAACATATGAGAAAGAAACAAAATGCCACAAAAAAATTGTTCATATGAATTTAAAAATTACAGAGAGTGTCCAGAGGCAAGAAGGAGATGGAAAAAAGTGCAAAAGAATGTAAAGGTCTTGGTAGAGCACAAATACCAACACACCTACTTGGAACTACAGAAGAAAAGAACAAAAGAATGGGGAATCTTTGTTTATAGGGAAAATTACAGGCCATTCCTGAACTGATGAAAAATGTGTATATTTGAATATCCCAATGGTTGGAAAGTAGAATAAATAAAAGCAAATGTCCTTCATGAAAATGTAGAGAGCCAAAATCTATAGACGTTTGCCATTTCATCAAAACATTTTACATTAATGTATAGAATCAATAATGTATAGAATTATTGACTCATTATATTATATACCTGAAATTAATATAACACTGTATGTTAATTTACTTCAACTTAAAAAAAACCACTCAATAGTAAACATGCAGGTTATATCCACACTGAGATTTTGTGGTTGATAAAAAATGTAAAATAAATTTAATATTTCGTTAGTCTTAGCTCCGACCATTTTTCCTGCTATTTGTAGAGTCTTTGCTTCTTATAGTTCTTCCTAGCAATAATCACTTATAAACAAAAACCAGTATTTGGAGTTTGTTGAAGTAAAACTATTTACATTTGTTCCTTATCAATATTTCACTTCTCCTTAGCAGGGTCAAAATTTTTATTCTCATAGATTTGCAAGGAGACAATATATTTCCTTAAATTCACACAGAAATGGAAATGACTTGTCATATATCATCTTCTCAGAACAGATTTTACTTGCAGAGGAAAGTAAGATTTCCCTAAATGCCTCAAAAGAGGTTAGATAGGGACCAAAGCCAGCTAAGGGATGGGGGCAGCAGGGGAGATGATGGCCTAGCAGAGGAGGGAAGGGATAGAGAATGGAAACAATTTTTGCCCAGGAGACAAACACCTTTGAAATGTTGGCCTGAGGATTACTAGATCTCCAATCTTTAAAGCATGATAGCCACTGAGCCTCAAAGCTGAGCATGCCAGGTTCTTAAGAATAAAGCCTGCTATACTATCCTGATATAATCTTTGTATTGGTCAAATGATAGAGAAAACCTAGCATTCATGCCTTGACTTAGAAAGAAGCAATCTTTCCCATCAGTTTTTTTTTTTTCTTAGCAGGTAGCATCATTGTATCACACAAGTACCAAGAATATAAATGATTAGCTTTGCATATTACAGACTGTTAACATCCTTTGCTTGTCAAATCTACAATACTGCTCAGAGTACTGTCACCACTTATTAATTTACCTTTCAAAAAGACAAAGCTACCGCATATACTAAACACACAGCTAAAGTGACAGAGTCCTTTTTACAACCCAAATAAATATATCACTGTCATTTAGCCATCCTGTGCGTTTGGTTGACTTTTTTTTTTTTTTTTTTTTTTTTGCTCTACCAGGAAGTAAAGGAGGGTGAAAATAGAGAGACAGCTCATTGACTCCCCTTGCATACATCTATACCACTTTAATCTTGCACATAAAAGGTCAAGCATAAAATTATTTGCTTGGAGCAGCTGTCCTCCGAGATTTGAATTAACATAGATGGAGAGTACCACAAGGAAAAAAGTTAATTTTACCTTAATTGGATTAAGCCAGGTCCCATCCATACTGAGGGGATGAGGTTACAAAGACTGGAAACTGCTAGGTTGACAGAAAGGGATTAATTCATGGGCTAGCGTCGGGTTGTTGACTAATAACGTATTGATCGCATCTATAAGATATGCAGAGTGTCTGTCAGGAAGAGAGACACTTTGGAATCGAAGATCGCTACCCTATCTGACATGATCAAAGTTAGATTAATATTATTAAGGAGTTGCAAGGGAGCCGCATATCGCCTTAGCAACCACAGAAATTTTCTACACGTGTCTGGAACAGACTGACCATCATAAACAGTAGCAGAACTTGTCAGTTAGAGGCAAGGGCCTGATTTGTGTTGCAGCAACCCCCCCCCCCCCCCCAACCCGCCCTTTCTTTCCTTTAATGTCTTCCAGCAGACATATTGAACTACCACGGTTTAATCCCAGCGGAGCCTGCAGGTGGTATTGTCCTTGCATTGAGGAGTTATTAAATTCTTAAGGTCACCATAAAAAAGGTTCCATTAAATTGAGTTAATAAAAACATTGGGCAAAGGTTTGCAAAGAGCACAGATGTCAAAGCTTTGGGAATTGGAATGTCTCTTATAATATCAGGCTAAAAGAATAATTTAAAGCACATCATAGGATAAAGAAGACAAAAATTCTGCGTTCTTCAGTAAACGTGAAGTTTCCGCACCTCGTACACACCTGTATAAGTGAATACCTATAGAAGACGCTCATTTCTGTAGATGTTTTCTTTTTCTTTTCTTTCTTCCTTTTTTTTTTTTTTAAGTTGAGACCAACTTTGTTTAAAAACTGAGACACCTAGAAGATACTGCAGCTGAGAATAAAAACTCAGCAAATTGCTAGGATTTTTTGTATGTGTGAAAACTGATTTTTTTTTTGTAAGGAAAACAAGATAAAAGGAAAAAAAGTGTAATACCTGATTTAGGATGACTCTGGCACTTGCTTTGATGGAGTACATGAATGTGGATTAAAAAACGGTCTTTGGAACTCAGTCTGAATGACGCAGCTACTGAGATACTGCATTATACAGCTCATACACAGAACTGCATGAATGGCATAAAAAATATGGAAGTCTGGTTTCTCCCCCATGCATCCCACTTGCATTTCCATGGCTACTATAAACACAGGTTTTCAACAGCCTGCTTCTTCTTCCCTTCCCTGTGGAAGGGGAAAAGCGTTACATTAGCATAGTGGCATTGCAATAAACATTCTAGGAACTGAGGGGATCACTACTCAATCTATCCAATTATTAGATTTTAATATTCTATATTTTGGGGGATAATTAAAAGAAGACTCTTGTAGAGAGCATAGACTTTTTAGGATGAATTGACCAAATTTGGGTCTGTTTTAAATGACCCACTCAAAAAGTGAATGCCATATCTTAACTAAAATCTCATCTCCAGTTTTTCTGGGACACAATACCTGAATAGCCAACATTTCCTAGACTTCATTGCATTCTGTAGCCACGTGACTACAGAGGTGTGATTATACATCATTTGTGGGGCCCAGTGTAAAATGAAAATACGTGGAGAAAGCAGGGATAAAGGGCATATTCAAAAAAAATGGAAAAGTGTACTATGAAAAGAAATGATATATAAAGTGTTTCTCTTTTTCTTTCTTCTCAACTTACCGCAGTAGTTTTGTATTTGCTAATTAATGTCTTTCTAAGTAAAGAAAATAAAATTTTAATTATGAAATGAATTTTATTGTTCACAATCATTTTGTTAAATACCAGTTGAAAAGCATATATAAGGTCATTTAATGCACATAAGGAATAACAGAAATTTACAACTCAGATTTCATAGTTATTACACAAATATATATTTCATTCTAAGAGAGGGAAAATACTTTTAAAAACCAATTCAATTGTTATTTATTTCACTTCTTGATACGCACTCATTCTACCTTAATGAATGTATTGATGAGTAAGTAAAGGACTGAATGGAGAAGAATGTATGAGTTTCTGTATCTTTCCCTTCCCTTCTATGTCATCATTTAAGTATAAAGACAGGAAATTAACGCTAGTGAGAAAGGATACCATAGAGTTCCTTGATTGTTTTAGTATCTTAAAACACTTTTGCTTTCTTTCTGCATTTAAAAGAAGTTCTGGTTCAAACAAAAAGTTTGGAATATGGGCTATTAGCACCTCCACTTGCTCAAACCCAGAAACATATGCTTAATATTTACTTACCTGCATCTTGCTGAACTCCCACCCATGGAGGATCCACCATAATTCTTTATGTATGGGACATTGTGAAGGCCCTATGCAAATAGTGTAGTAAGAAATGGCAAGCACACATATTGTGTGAATGTCCTGTGGTCACCTGTACAATTGACTGTCCCATGAAACTCATTAACAAACAAAAGTTCAAAGAAAAAAAAGTATTCAGAATTTCAAGGCATTAAAGCAAATGTGGGGCTTATTCGGTGATTTTTTTCTTTCTACAAGTTCATTTACATTTGGCTTGAATCTTGCAGTCATTTCCATAACACAGCAAAATATTTAATCTTTTAACAATTTGTTTCATTTTCATCTTTGTTGGGTAATTCCCTCTTTTGGTTATCCATTTTTGTAAAATAACGTGGGTTTATCATTAGGACACAAAGAAACAACACAACTATCTGATTTGCTGTCTGAGAATGAACTGAGTAATAGATAGGCAGTGACCAATCAGTGGCAGACTTTGAAAGAAATAGTGATTAGTTACTGAAAGTGATAACATCTTTTGTGTTTTACATAGAGACTTATGGACTGAAAAGCTAACTGCAAAGTACATACATTCTGCATTTACTCTTTTTTTTTTTTTTGGCTGGCTACAGTATACTTTATTGATGGTACATGACAAGGTAGGGCTCCCCAAGCCCCTCCCCTTCCTCGGGGTCTAGGATGTAAATTGGAGGTCAGGAGATTCTCAGTGTGTTGGGGGATTAAGTTGGGGCAGGGACTACCCAGCAGCTGAGGGCCTCTCTCTTCCTCTTGTTCTTGCTGGGTCTGGTGGTCCAGGAGGCTCTTTAATGGGCTATGGTAACTGTAATTTGAACAGTGTTGTTGGGGGACTAGTGTTATTTAACTAAACAACAGTAATTGATATTTGTGCATACTAGAACCATGAAAAATGAGGACTGCTTGTATTTATTTTATTTATTTACTTTTTTCATAGTGTCAAGAATCTAGGAATGGCTTAGAGTTCTGGTTTGGGGATCTCATAGGTTGCAGTCAAGATGGAGACAAAAAAGTTTTACATCTTAAATACGTAAAGATGACAGTAATATGAATTTGAATATAAAATATTGTTGATTTAATGTAACAATATAATGTCATTAGGCAAGTTATGAAATAAGAAACATAAAAGGTCATTATTTATACCAGTAAAATACTTAACTCTTCCAATAACAAAACAATTGCAAATCAAACAAGAACAATTACTATCCTTAATGAATGTATTGATTACATTCTTGCTCTGCAGATTTTTATAATAAGAAACAATACTGTTAACTAATATTGATGAATGTGGAATGAATGTAGAAATAGACACTTTTGTATAATGTACATAAAGTACAGGCTATAAGGAGAAAAAATATATTCCTATCATTAAAATTTTTTCTTACTCTTTTATCTACCACTTTCCCTTGTAGGAAAATATACTAGGACTATATTATACAACTGAAGAACATAAAATCAATAGTGTTACTCTAACAACTAGAATTTCTGAGATGTAAGTTCTACTCCCAAATTGTTGGGCTCTTTGTAAAACATCCATTTGGCATGCTTTATAAACTAGGCCTTATTTTAAAATTCTGCATATATAAAGATAGATAAGATTTGGTGCATGCTTTGAGAACCCTTAAAATTTAGTGTGTATATGGAGCAGTATGTATAATATAATATTGCAGCAATTAATTTTGCTATATGTCTGCAATGAAAATAGGTTTCTGTCTCCTAAAGGATTGGGGCCTCAGGTAAGTGCATAAGCAAGAACAGAGGATAGATGTTTTCTTTTCATGTCCTAGGCAGAAGCATTTGAGCGCTAAAGCAATAGGGTGCGTCATCCTTTTTCTACACAGCTACTGAAGCTTTATTGCAAAATAAGTTCTTGGTATTTCTCTTGACCATGAGAAGCATCGCACAAGTCGTTAATGTCTCTGCTTTCAAAACTACCTTGGAGGAAGAGTAATAAAATTATTTAAACTTGTATTCATTTTATACTTTATATATTTTTTTACATATAATCCTTTGTCTTTCACTTTTCCACTACAATTCATGGTTATGATGTACATGAGAAGAAATCATCTCTGCTAATCTACCTGAGATAAAGGAGAAGCAATTTGAAACAGGTTAAATGTTATTTCCTGACTTACAAACCACAGAGATAAAGGATGTTTAAAATCCAGGTTTTCTGATCACTACTTCATTATGGTTGTTTTTGTTTGCTTACATTATTTCCCATATGATTTTCTTTGACTATCGCTTTGATTTTTTTTCCTAAGGGAGGAGGAGTATCTTCAAATGAAATAAAAAAAGAAAAATACAGACAATTTTCAAATATGCATTAGTTACAATTGAATGTATTGTGTAAACCACTGTAACTTAATAAGTACTTATGCTGTACAGAGAAGGCAACGGTAGCAATTATTAAAGGCAACATATGGCAGGTGCCTAAAAGCTCCAGGGTGACAAAAAACATGACTTCAGCTCATTATAAGTATTTTTTAAGATCCCCTTAATTGCTATAGTAATTAAAATTTACCAATTTTTGTGAAAATGCCAACTGACTTATTACAATGGAGTGAATATATGCTTTCTATTATTAAAATTATATAAAAATGCACATTTCAAGAATAATTAAAGGTCTTTTTCCATATATCTATATTTGTATTTATATTATATATCCATCTATATCTATCCATATATAGAGTTAAAAATCTCTATCTCTCTCTACATAAATAGGTAGTGCCTGACTCTGTGTGTGTGTATCATATAAAGAAATCTTAGAGTTTAAATCCTTCTTTAACAAAGTCACCGTGTCTCATTTTTATTTTCTACACATTGCAGCCTGTTTTTCAGTATTTTCTAATTAGTAATATATACAGTGTGGTGTTTGCAATCTATTGGTAAAGAGTAATAATTAGCATTGTGAAAATTTATTAATTCAGATCAACAAGACAGCTCCATTTTCCAGATCACATAGTACTACTGGTAACACCACTGTGATTAAAAGAAATGTTTGCTGTATTAAAATACAAATGAAAATATAATAATGTACTAACATTTTAATTCTGGGATCCCACACAACAGGGTAAAAAAAAAAAACATTCCAAAAGCAATTGGATTTCTTTTAACTTTAAATTTCTTATGTTGTTAGATATTTCAGGTTATTGGATACCCTTGAGAAAAGTTGTTTCAACAGTATAATTTTGAATTCATGACAACATAACCACTTGAAATTGGTTTTTAAGTTAGGGTTTAGTTTTTATTTGTTTAATCAATCCAAGGTTTATGAAACTCTTGGAGGCCTATAAATAGCTAGAACCTTTAAAAAATACTTAATATGGTAAGGAAAATGTTTTTCATAAATTTAGTAAAACGTGAACACTAGTTCTTTTATAAATTATGGTTCAAAATGGATTAGACAAAAATGTAAAATGTTTTAAAATGTGGTAAAATATGTAATATCTTAACCTAACCTGAATTTTATATTTTTAAATACTCAGATTGTATCAGTTAGGGTTCTGTACAGGAATACAGTACACTTTGGGGTTTTGTTTCTTTTTTGTTTTGCTAGCAGAAAATGCAAATGTTTATGAAATCATAGATCACCTCTGGAAATAGGGAGTTTGGGAACATATTGTCTTAGTGAACCTCAGTATCTTTGAAATTTGGAATCAAGAAGCCACTGCTACAACTATAGCCCAACATCAACAAAATGGTGACTAGACATCCAGAATGCTGAGGTCATCTAGCTCCATAGATTTTTTATATGAATGAAGCTTTGATTGGTCAGTGAACTGTAGCAACTTCTAGATATAAGTCTATCTATAAGACTTTGTTTGAGAACAGAAATGTCTGGGGTATTTCAGTCAGAGTTACCAGGATCACAGAAGCCAACCTAAGAATTTAAACAGAGGAAATTACTGAAGATAATTTGTTTTCTGAGAAGCCAAAGGTGAATAATGATCCCTTCCCCAACTTCCAAGATTAAAAACCAAGAAACACTTTTATTCCTATTAAGGAAAGATAAAGAGGAGATGTCACCAGAGTTTAGAGACCACAGTTATCCAGTAACCATGGTAGGCTTCTCATTTTGGTGTGGGAGCCATGGAGAAGTTATATTAGCCATTAGAGATGGAGCCTGATGCAGAGAGAGAGAGGGAGAAATGCTCTAGATCTTCCTTCTTCATGCCACTCAATATTCTGACTTTGGCTTCCATAGGCTAGAAATGTGGAGAAGCCAATTAAAATCTAGCTTCAAAATACTGGCTGCCAGTTTAATTGGCAGAGCCCAATTCGCATCATGAACTCAAATGAAAAAAGAGTGGGAAAGTAGTTTCCAACTTTCCAGTCTATTCTTTATAGAAAGTCCTACTAGGCTAGTAGAAAGATGCTTAGTGCCAGTTCATCATACCCAATATATTTCATCTTAAACGGTAAATTTCAAGACAATAATGTGTTTTTTTCAATTATGTGTTTTTAGATAACAAGAACGCATATATCTGTTAAAAATAGGAAGATTATTGTCCCTTCGCAATAGGGAAAGACCTTCAAAGATAGCAACTAATTATTCCATATCTGAGTGAAGTTTATTTTTCTTCCATTTAGTACATTTCCTCTTTTACAATCAACAACCTCAAGGCTAAATGATAAAGCTACTACCAATGTAACTCTTTTTTTAAAAAAGATTTTATTTATTTACTCATGAGAGACAGAGAGAGGCAGAGACATAGGCAGAGGGAGAAGCAGGCTCCATACAAGGAGCCTTGATGTGGGACTCAATCCCAGGAATCTGGGATCATGCCCTGAGCCAAAGGTAGACGCTCAACGGCTGAGACACCCAGGCGCCCCTCACCAATGTAATTCTTATATAAAGTGATAGCAGAGACAGAGAAACACAATTGGCATAAATGCATATATATTAGAAAAATGTGAATAACTATTACAGAATTCTGGCTATTTATAAGGTTTTCCATTATCCTTTCCATTTTCTCTTTGCCCTCAGTTAGCAAGCACCTTAGCTGCAAAAAAGTTAACTGACATCCACATAGTGGTCACCTTGTCTACTTGAATAGCAAGAACATCCTATGCCACTGCAGGTTTTCTTGGTTGTTGGGTTAGTTTTTATGTTTTTTTTTTTTTTAATTTAAAGCACTTTAATTCAAAGCATTTGAGAAGCTTATCCCTATGAGCTGTTTGATAAATGAATTTTCACCACTCCTCCAATAGGATCATTTCTAGGTGCTTGAACATCTGGACACAACGAACTGCATGAGCATCAGTGTCCTGAGATCATCTCTTCTTCCTATCAAACTGAGAGCTTACATGTACATTCACAACTTTCTCTAGTAGGAAGATTCTCTTTTCCTTGAATACAGATGTAATAAACCAACAATATTCTCCTGACAGATGCTTTTGCAATCTATGGTGCTTTGTTCAAATATTTTCTTGTGTGGCCAGGTGAGGGTAAGTACATGGAGAGAATACACTATATAAACAATCTATTCATACTGATAGTGCCCACTAAGTCCTATCTATTTTTACCACTTCCACATAATGCTTTATGTTACAGACACTTACCCTGATGTCCTGGTTAGACATATATAACATCTAGTTCATTATAGTTCATATTACATCTAGTTCCATCTACGGTGCCACATATGCACTGCACACAAATGTATGATGTATCATGTTCAGGCAGTCAATCTCCAGCAAAGTCCAGTACCAACTTCCACTATAAATTAAATCTCCAAAATATACTTTTATCTCCTTTTTAATTTATGAAGAATAATAAATATCAAAGGTGTTACTGATTGTCAGTGAATTGATTGATTACTTTTGCTTCTCTTTGCTTTTAAACATGCAATGTGTTTTATCCAATCTAAGCTTTAAGTCACCAGAAGCTATATCATCATCATCATCATGATTATTTGGTTTTTGTTAACATTTCTATATGGTTCCCCTTCTATATAATTCAACTCTTCTGGCTTTATAGGCATATATTTTTGAGAAATAATCTCTACTACCGTTATAAGATCATTTTTAACAAAGATTCCTTGATGAGTGTTTGTTGAACCCTCATTAATGTGACTAGAATGCTTATAAAAGAGATCCCAGAGGGCTGCCTTGTCCCTTCTGTAATATGATGACACATTCCATCTGTGAACTAGGAAGCTGACGCTCATTAGACACCAAGTTGGCCAGCACCTTGATTCTGGATTTAGCCTTCAGAATCTTGAGATATAAATGTCTGTTATTTAAGCCACCCAATCCATGGTGTTTTGTTATAGCTTCCTGAACAGACCAGGACATGTAGCATCTTTGGAAAACAATATGGTGGTTCCTCAAAAAAATTAAACATAAAATTACTGTATGATGCAGCAATTCTACTTCTGGTTATTTACTCCCCCAAAATGAAAGCAGGGTCTTGGCAGATATTAATACATTCTTACTCATAGTAGCTTTATTCAAAATATGCAAAAGTTGGAAACCACCCAAATGATGTATCCATTCAAGAAAAAATTAATAGAAAACATGGTATTTACACACAACGGAATATTATTCAGCCTCAAAAATGAAAGTCATTCCTTCATGTGCTACATGGTTGGACTTTGGAGACATTATGCTAAATGAAATAAGCCATGTACATATTTTATTTGAAGAATTGTTGGTTTAAATCTTTTGTCCACTTTATAATTGGGTTGTCTTTTTCTTAGTGAGTGGTAAGAATTCCTCACTTATATTTTTCTTTTGTCACTTTTGCAGTTGGTTGCATACATTGGAAACTATTGCCCATTTTAAGATCACAGATGTTTACTTCTATGCTTTGTTATAGAATTTTCATATTTAGCTCTTTTTAAAAATAATTTTATTTATTTATTCATGAAAGACACAGAGAGGAAGAGACCTAGGAGTCAGAGGGAAAAGCAGGCTCCCTGCAAGGAGCCTGATGCGATACTCCATCCCAGGACCCCAGGATCACAACCTGAGCCAAAGGCAGACGCTCAACTACTGAGGAACCCAGGTACTCCTCATATTTAACTCTTTCACTGGGGTCTACGATCCACTTGAGCTCATTTTTGTGTGTTGTGTGAAGCATAAGTCCAAATTCATTAATTTCCTGTAGATATCTAGTTATCCAGCCACATTTAGGGAAAAAAACTATTTTCTCCATTGAATTGTCTTGGGACTTCTGTCAGAAATCTATTGGTCATAAAGATAAGGTGTATTTCTTGTCTCTTAATTCTATGTCATCATCCATATCTTTTTCTTTGCCAGTGAAACACTACCTTGGGTTACAGTAGGTTTACAGTGTCAATTGAAATGTGAATCTTCGAAACTTTTTTTTTCAAGAGAATTTTGGCTATTCTGTATCCTTTGAACTTCTATATAAACTTTAAGATAAGTTTTCCAATTTCTGCAAATCACTAGCAAGAATTACATAGAAACTGCATCCAACTATACATCAATTTGGGGAATATGGCCATTTCAACAAGTTAAATGATGAGTCAAAAGTCAAAGTTAAGTCTTGAATCATGGGACATCTTTCTATTTGTTAGATATTATTTAATTTCTCTCAGTGTGTTTTGAAATTTTCAGTGTACAATCTAGCATTTCTTCGCTTAAAATTATTCCTAGTTATTCATTTTTTTGTTGCTGTTATGAATTAAATTGTTTCCTTGTTTCATGTTCAGAGCATTTATTGCTGGTATACAAAGGCATAGTTGGTTTTTGTAAATTGATCTTGGATATTGATTGCCATATTGCTGAACGCCATTAGTAGTTCAGATAATGTGTGTGTGTGTGTGTGTGTGTGTGTGTGTGTTTATTCTTTTGGATTTTGTATATCCAAGATTGGGTCACTTACCAATAAAAATGAGTTTACTGGGGATCCCTGGGTGGCTCAGCAGTTTACCCCCTGCCTTCAGCCCAGGGCCTGAACCTGGAGTCCCATGATCGAGTCCCACTTTGGGCTCCCTACATGGAACCTGCTTCTCCCTCTGCCTGTGTCTCTGCCTCTCTCTCTTTCTCCCTCTCCTCTCTGTGTTTCTCATGAATAAATAAATAAAACCTTTTAAAAAATGATTTTACTTCCTTTTTTATAATCTGAATGCATTTTTTGTCTAATTGCCATGGCTAGAATTTTCCATAAAATGTTAAGTAGAAGTAGTAAAAATGGATATCATTTTTTTGTTCCTGATTTCAAGAGGAAATATTCAGTCTTTCTTCATTAAATATCCTGTTAGTTGTGAATATTTTGATATGGTTTTGATATACTTTCTCAAACCTAAAGGATTCCATGTATTTCTAGTTGTTAAATAGTTTCATCAAGAAAAGGTGTAGAACTTTTCAAACACTTTTCCCATAACTGTTGAGATGATAGCTTTTATCATGTATTCTATCCATATATGGGATTACATTGATTTTTGTATGTTAAAGCTACCTTACGTTTCTGGGATAACTCTACTTAATCATGGTGTACAATCCTTTTCATATGTTGCTGGATTCAGTATGTCAGTATTTTACTGAGGATATTCATCATTTATCATCATAAGGGCTATTGCTCTGTAGTTTTCTTGTAATTTTTTTTCAAGACACATTTAATTCAATATCAAGAGTGCAATACAGGGGGACCTGAGTGGCTCAGTCAGTTAAGCATCTGCCTTTGGCTCAGATTATGATTCCAGGGTCCTGGGATGGAGCGCTAAATCCTTGGGCTCAGTGGGGAGTCTATTTCTTCCTCTACCCCTCCCCCTCCTAGTGCTCTTTCTCTGTTTCTCTCTCTCTCAAATATATAAAACATTTTCTTTAAAAAATAGTGCAATACAAAAGGCCCAAATAGAATGAAGGAAACACATTCCCTATTAATACCAACAATTCTCTTTCAAAATACACCTACTAAAAGGAATGGGGGGATTTAATTTCACTACCGGAAGAAATAACCCAGTGAGTCTCATCACAGCCAATATTATTATACAATCTAGTGACAAGATGAATGTTTATAATGCTTCCAACAGTTTCTACCTGAAGTTTGATACGATACCTTTATGTTTGTATAGTCCTCAATAAGATCATCTGCAGCATTAGCAACCAAAGAACAACCCATTGATTAAAACCAGATTAAGTTTCAATTAAGTGATAGAGAGCCCCAAACTAAATGATTCAATATATAAAGTACTTGTACTGACATCTATTATTTGATTCGTGACTATTAAACTGGTTCTTAGCAAATAAAAACTTTTAAGGCAAAATTTACCTCATTTGAGTTTTGACCAAGACGTTCAACAACAATCACAGTCTCACTGGCAATACGGATATACGGTGTCTCTGTCACTATGCTCAAGGTTAAGAGCAATGTGCATCACATTTTTACATTTTACTAGAATTTTAGGTGTTCAAGTCATGATTTTAAATCTCTAGGTTTTCGGGGCACCTGGGTGGCTCAGTGTTTGAGTGCCTGCCTTTGGCTCAGGGCATGATCCTGGGGCTGGGATAGAGTGCTGCATCAGGCTACCTCTGCCTACGCCTCTGCCTTTCTCTCTATGTTTCTCATGAATAAATAAATAAAATCTTTGTAAAAAATAAATAAATCTCTAGGTTTTCATTCTTCCAAATTGAAGACACAGTGTGCCACGGGCTTGAGATTTCCATTTCTCCACCTTCTTCAAACAGAAACATTTCTCAAGTGTTTACAAGCTTTAGAAGAAGTTTTCAGAGGTAGCCATTTCTTTGGAATAGTCCCATGCCATTAGGCCTCTGAAGCAAGGGGTGGGGAAGAGAAAAAAAGCTAACACCAAGTTTCATTTGGTAGGTTTTACATTAAACATTATAAGTGGGCAGCCCGGGTAGCTCAGCGGTTTAACACTACCCTCAGCCCAGGGTGTGATCCTGGAGTTTGGGATCGAGTCCCACATCAGGCTCCCTACATGGAGCCTGCTTCTCCCTCTACCTGTGTCTCTGCCTCTCTCTCTCTCTCTCTCTCTTTCTCTCTCTCTCCCCCCCGCCGTGTGTCTCTCATGAATAAATAAATAAAACCTTAAAAAATTTATAAGCTGAATAGTATAAAAATGTGGCTTTTTTTTTTTTTTTGGCTCAAAAAGCCTGAGTCTTGGTGTTGAAACCAGTATGTGGCTGTCTCACCACAGCTTTCTCCTCGTGGAACTATTGGGGAAGTCTGGACTGGGGAGTATGATTTGTTTACCTATCAGGTGTAAACTTCCAGGCACTCAGTTCATTTTGGATTTGTTTCAGTTTGTCTTTATTCTATTCCAGTCCACCTTTCATTTTTTGGAAAAAAACAAGTTGACCACTGGTTCTACCATTGTTGATCTCAGTTGGGCAACGCTAGGCTGCTGGACTTGCTTGAGCTACTTGATTTGAGTAGCACACTTGCATCTCTTGCTTCCTGGTTGCTGGTCATATTACAAGGATGTTTTCTTTCTGAGCAGACTATTGTTGTTGCTTTAGTTTTTCTTCAGACTCCCTTAAGCCAGTTACATCATTAGAATTAAGATCTGCGTACTTGCCCTCCAGAGCCTAGACATATGCTTCACACTGTTTCCATCTTGGAGTTAACTCATCATGTGCTATGACTTTGAAGTCTGTTGTACTCCTTGGAAACTTTTTGGGAAAAGGTTTCTCCTTGGTCATTTTGAATCCTTTCCAGAAGCAGCTGCCGCCCATTCACACTGCTAGAATTTCACTGCCCAGGCCTCCAGAATACCACACACTCCATTTTCAATTGTCTGCAAGAGCGATACCACACTCCTCCTTTTCCCTTGCTTGCACCCTCCTTTATTTGTGGTCTCACGGACATCAAATGCTGCTTGTAGTTTTCTTGTAATATTCTTGTCTGATTTTCAGATCACAGTAATAGTGATCTCACAGAATGATTTGAGAAGTGTAATCTATCTTTTGGAAGAGTTTGTGAAGGATTCCGATGAAGTCTTTTAAAAAATGTTTGGCGGAATTTATTAGTGAAGTCATTTGGGCCTGGATTTCTCTCTCTAGCTCTCCTCTCTGGCTCTTGGTCTCTCTCTTTTACCACCTGAAACTCTTTGCTTTTTGTAGATCTATTTAGATTATGTATGGGGCGGGATTTGAACAGCTCCAAATTAAAGCATAGTAGACTGCTGTCTTTTTTTTTTTTTTTTTTTTTTTTTTTAGACTGCTGTCTTAATGAAGATTAGCAATTTCTCTTCAAGAGTTGATTTTTATTTTGTTCTGTGCCTTTAACTGAATACAAGATTTTGAAATTGTAATAGTAGTTCTTTTAACATATTTTTGTGTTTTAGAGAGAATTCACACAGTTCTTCACTCTGCCATTACAGAAGGTGATTTGGGCCAGAGGAAAGCTGGTTCTATCTTGTGGTTATTGTGAAGGTAGAAAAATTTGAGCCAGTAATATTTTAGGAAGAATCTTTAGAATATAAGAATATGATATTTTAGAAATATCTAATAATCAATGCAAAGATAAAATTTATAATATCATTGATTTTATCACAATCTAATTATTGTAAATGGAGACAACAATTAGATAAACAGTTATGGATAGACGATGAAACTCCTTTTTGTTAGATATTAAAATGGGTCACAAACATTTGACTACCTGAACTATTTCATTAAATATCTGAAGTTACCATATGACTTACAGGTAAACTCCAACTTATCCTAAAGCTGAGGGCATCAGCTTTCTAAGGCAGATGATTAATTAATGCAGCTTTTGATTCCAAGTTTAATAATTTATTTGCTTATCAATGCCACTATAAAATCCCTGAAGCTCTTTACAAAATTTGCAATGAGACAGAGTTAGCAGGTGCTACTAAGAGAATATACAAGTTTCCTTAACAAAATGCCAGAAGTTGATTGTCGACCAACTGGGGAAGACCTATGAGATCCTTCCAGTGTACACAAAAGGAATGAATCCATAATTAAATTACAGTTAATCACAGATGGTTATTTTACAGCAGGTGCTCAACTTTGAAATCGTAGCTCTGGACTATTTTTGTTCCAACATGGTGCTTAATCCCTGTTGGTTATCTGGCAATATTTTGTGGTTAGGAAAATGTTTAGATATGGTGGAAATTTTTTTATCTTTTCCATAAATATATAAAATATTATTTCATATAATCTTTCATGTAAGTTTTATGAGCATATACAAAGTTATTTTGATATTTTTTTAAAAACACTGAAAAATATAGTTTATTTATTAGATTCATAAACCTCCTTGATTCAGAAACGATAGTCATTCAAAGGTATTGGTAGGATTATGTGAAATAGCAACAAAATTTTTAATATTCAAATTTTCTCAAGTTTAAAAAAATAATCTTATATAGTCAACAACACCTTCAATGACAAAATATAGGCTTATTCTTATCACATTTCTCTTTCAAACAAGTTAACAAAATAAGCAAAATACAATATAACATTGAATCATTCGTCATTAACTATCATAATGTACGAAGGGAAAGAATGGGATAGATCATTTTTTCCATGTTTAAAATTAACACTAACATTCTGTAAATAATAATGTTGCTCAGCAAAACAGATCCTTCTTCTGAATATCATAAATATAAAGCTGATCTGAATGCATCTATTTCAGGGTCTAATTATTAAAGATCTATTAAAAGCAAGATGCTTAACTAAATACAAGTTGTAGTTGCATTTTCAGTTTTGGGATTTCATTATGGACCTATTAATTTTTGACATTCTTATAGGTAGCCACTAATTACCCATTTCTTCCATCTCTCTCTCTCTGTTCCTTTCCTAATTCTTGGTTTGGAAAGAGGAGCTGAATACTCCTGTTCCTAATTGCTTTGGCATTGCTTTCTGGCAATATTGCTTTCAATCTGTTATTTTCTGTAATGATCCAAATAGGTATTTCTGTCTCTCTCTCTCTCGCTCTCTCACTCTCTCTCTCTCACACACACACATGCACACACACTCACACACACACACAAGTAAAGAAAGACATATACAGCATCTTGCTGTAGGAGAATAAGCCTTCTTCAGATTTTTGGAAGGACACTGGAATAGCTCTTTCTAGGTGAGAAACATGGAATGATACAAGCAGTGTAGTGTAAGATCTGCGAAAACTATCACCACCTGTGGGACTTTGGTCAGATTGAGTCAAATAAACAAACAAAGGAATCATGTCTTTCATCAAAACATATCATTCAGAAACCTGAGATAAATTAAAATATTCACAGAATCAAAATAAAAACATTTCAAATAAAGACTCTGGCAAAGAAAAAAAAAAGTTCAACACCTGTGTCAGTGTCTGACCTCTGACTTCCTTTCCCAAAGAAAATATTCTTGACTAACTAAACGGAACCATGAGCACACCATTATATATACCATTTTTTCTTACTTCTCTTGCCACTTAACAACATGTGCTTTCCTTCTTCCTGTAATGACTTTCCCCTACTTTTACCTACAACTGCATGTCTTTCTCAGTTTTTTCTACCCCCAATTCAAGTTAGTAATACCTCTAACACATAAATTACACAATCACAAGTTGTATCAAGGAAATATTCCCAGATGATACCTATTCAAGATTTAATCATATGATGTTCCTGTGTTGTTTTTAAAACACTCAATATTTGTGCCAAAATGACATTTCTGGTCTGTCTTGAAATTTTCTTCTTTTCCATCAACTGTGTGCTCCTAATTTAGGGAGCGATTACATCATATCCTTAGTAACCCAGCATGGTGCCTGTCGCATAGGTACTGGTACTGAATAACTTTTTTTTTTTTTTATATAATGAGTAAATATGTTATGCTAAATAGTAACAATTTTGTGGCTTTAAATATTTTCTTTCTCAAAAAATAAATAAATAAATAAATATTTTCTTTCTCAATTGCTTTCTACTCTTACCCATAGAAAAGAAATACAAAGTAAGAACATTGCTAGTAAAATAACTACTAATTTGAAAAACTAGAGACCTTTAATATATTTTTAATATGTAGTAGTTACCAGCTGTGTTGCCAATACAGAAGATGTGATTTTCCTTTTTTAATCAGAGAAAACTATGGCTATTGCTGTATCGAATCTCTGACTGTTATATGGAAATAAAAATATAATGCACATACACATTCAAACTGGATCCAAAGGTTGAGAAGAGAATAGCTTATCTAACCCATATCTAATGGTTAGTTTATTGCTTATGTCATTTCAAAAGCTATTTAGAATGGGCATTTATCATCTTTATTATAAATCTACCTACTAGAATTATTTGTCTGATGTGTACATTTTACAGTGTAGGTTTTAACAATAAAAGGCACTTCTGGAGGTTTTAAGAGATCCAGTGTACAAAACAGTCCCCATACCTGAGTCAATCCCATACCTCAAATAAATCTTCTATAAAACCAGGTAGATATAATTGGGTCTAATATCACCAATTTCACATTATCTACATTTTAGAAACCCCTCAGTAAATAGCATGCTTTGAAGACAAAGATTATATTTCCTAAAAAGCTACCATGGCAACTGATTTCCTATTAGTCAAAATTATATTTATATTTATTTATTAAGTATGTTTTCTATGGAATGCCAGCTTTTAAAAATTACAAGCTTATTAGTCATCATGATATCTGAGCTGTAAGCAGATCTACCCATATATTCTCACTGACAAAATCATTGAGGTATAAATTAGTGAAATGCTTTGACTATATTTTGTAAAATGTTATGGAAATAGTCAAATGTATATTTCAAATTTACTCATTATAAATTGCATTCTATATTTTTAATAAAAATTTCTATGCTTTATATAGTAGAAACAAACCCATAAAATGCTTAGATAGAACTCTTGTCCTCTGGTGTTTTCATGTGATCAAGTGCTCCAGCATTCTAATCTACAGAACACGGATGATTACTAAGTTAAATCCAAGTGATTAATTTAATGAGATTTTAAATGCTAATATTTTGGACACAATTGAGACATATAGGCCCTAATAAAGAAGGTAGCCTATAGAATACAGTTAATGGCATTATAATAACATTGCACGATGGCAGGTGGTAACTACACTTTTGAGAATAGCATAACTTATAAACTTGTTGTATCACTATGTTGTACACCTGAAACTAATGTAACATTATGTGTCAACTATACTCAGATTTTTTTAAAAGTTGTAAGTGTACTTAAAGTATGTATACTCACTTTTTTACATAGGAAAAAATAAACATCTTGAGTTACAATGTCTCAATCCTTGATCCTCCTTTACAGAATACCTTAAGTATATGGAGAAATTCTTCACTTGTGTATTAATGAAAAGTTCACAAACTGATGCTCCAATGGACAAATGTTACATTGTGATCTTTTTATTAAAGGAATTGCACCAATACTAAAGAATTATAAAATTAACAGAAATGTGTAAATTATGTTTTTTTCTTAAGAAGTCTTCTTGTTTTCAAGTTTTCTTCTTGAGGTCTCTTTGAATGATTATCTGTTTTCTGGTTTACATAACTTATTCTCCTGGTGCTAAGAGTGATTATTATTGGTCATTTATGACAGCTCTTTCTCTGATGTATATCTTAGAAAAAACACTATTCATATCACTATTAGAAATTGGAAAACAGAAAATAATCTGAGAAGTCTGAAGTTTTTTGTAATTAGTACAAAAATATTTCTTTAGGTAAAAAAATGAAAGAATCTATTATTTTGGAAAATGTTAAGTGAGTTACCTGGGGGTATGGGTAAGATGATGAGAAATGAAAAGTTCAACTCATTTCTTTCATATGCCACAACAAAATTAGATGGAAAGTTGTTTGTCAAAGAAAAGAGTGTTGGGATACAAATGAATCATAATAAAATTATAATAAAACTATATTCAACGAAAAACACAGTGAGGTCTGTTGAACATCAGACAGGGTTGGAAAGTGTAATCTCAAGAAAATCTTATAATCAACTGGAAAAAATGTTAGAAATAAAGACAGAGAGCTGATATCTCCATAGTTTGACAACAGAGATAGTACATAGATATTTATGTATCTTAAGAGGCAAAAAAAAAAAAAAAATAGAACAGAAAATTTTTAAACCATGTAATGAAAAAGAAAATCTCTGCACAGATCTGTTTATGAAAAACAAGACACAAAATAAAGTTGTCATTACAAGCACATATTTATAAATATGTGTATGTGAATTAGTATTAAAGTTGTTTTGATATAAAATATATAAGAAAATTAGTTATGGGTAATAGAAAGTGATATGCTAAGAACATGAAAACACATACACATTATAATCTTTAAAAGTGATTATCAATAACATACTGCTCATCCCAATTAGAAAACTGGATATGTGAGAGGTGGAAAAACTGTAAGTTGGCTGCTTTCTTCATTAACAAAGCTGACATGCAGAAAGTGATTCTGACTAGGAAGGGAAATATAATATTTGAAATAATTTCTGAGTATCTCAGCACTTGCCAGGAAATCAGGCATCTTCAGTTTATTTATCTTATCATCGAAAATAGGTTAAGCTCCTACTTCGTACCAGAAACTACTCTAAATTTTGGGGGTGCAAGGGTGCCTGGGTGGCTCAATCAGTTAAGCATCTGCCTCCAGCTCAGGTCATGATCCCAGAGTCTAGGATCAAGCCCTTCTTTGAACTCCCTGTCAGCAGAGAGCCTGCTTCTTCCTCTCCCTCTCTGCCCCTCCCTCCCCCAGCTCCTGCTCACTCTCTTTCACTCTCTCTTTCTGTTATGCTGATGAAAATAAGCCAGTCAGTCACAAGGGTGAAAAGGATGGTGCAGAGCAGGGATTAACTGAGCAATGATACCTTCTGTGACTTGAAGGTCATGGGTACATTGCATAAGTAGAGAGTCTGGCCTAAAATACAATCAGAGGGCTGTGCATCCTAACAGAAACAAAGGCAATGCATATCTTACATGTAAAGATTCACAGAAATTTCTTTTAAAAAATATATTATTTATTTATTTATTCATAAGAGACACACGAAGATTGGCAAGAGACAGAGGCAGAGGGAGAAGCAGGTAGAGGGGAGCCTGATGTGGGACTCCATCCCAGGACCCCAGGATCATGACCTGAGCCAACCACTGAGTGACCCAGGTGCCCCCAGAAACAGCTTTTGGAGCCCTACCTCACATTGATGTGGCTCATCACTACTGATATTTCAAATTTCTGAGAGAGTCTTGGTGGCTGTAAGGTCACATGATTCTAACATGGCTCCCCACACTATTTTCCATACATAGTTACACCTTGATTTTAATTAAAGTTCATGTATGTCGTATAAATGCTTGAAAATAACTTCTGTTTCAACTAAAATGCTGGAGGAAAATAAAAATTTGTGTAGCTGCCAAAAGCAAAAATAAAGAGAAGGAAAACATTAAGTAAAAAAAAAAAAATGAGATTATAAATGCAAGAATAAATCAATTAGGAAATACATGTAAATGAAACCAACATGTCTATTTAAAAATGCCTTATTGAGTAAAAATTATTCCTGAAGTCAAATATATAATAAGTTTTTCTAAAATATAAATGCAAATTTAAATAAAAGATGGCCAAATATCTACTAAACTAATACATTCAAAAATGTTTATCTTAGAAATACTTTGTTTGCAATAGTAGAATCCACTCAAATCAGCTTTAAAAAGAGATATGGAGGGGCACCTAGTGGCTCAGTCAGTTGAGGGATGACTCTTGATTTCAGCTCAGATGATGATCTCAGGGTTGTGAAATTGAGCCCTGCATCCAGGCTCCCAGTCCAGTGTGGAGCCTCCTTAGGATTTTTCTCTCTCTCTCTGTCTCCCACTGCTTCTACCCCCATCACAGGGTGTGTTCTCTCTAAAAAAAAAATAATAATAATAAAATAAAATAAAAAAATAAAAAAATAAAGATTATAAAGTAATTGCACTGATATAATGCTCTTATTAATTTTAAATATATATATATATTTTTTTTTTAAACTAATCCTTTGAAAAATAAAATTTCTGGGTTGCCTGGGTGGCTCAGAGCTTGAGCATCTGCCTTCAACTCAGGTTGTAATCCTGGAGTCCCAGGATCGAGTCCCACATTGGGATCCCTGCATGGAGCCTCTTTCTCCTTCTGCCTATGTTTCTGCCTCTCTCTCTGTGTCTCTCATAAATAAATACATAAAATCTTTAAAAAATTTTTTTAAGAAAATTGCTAAAAAGTAATAAAGAAAGAGGTTAATTACAACTTATGCATGAAAAGTGTATATCATCGCAGAAAGAAAATTGAAGTAATTAAAATATAATTAGATTCATAAAAAATACATGGTAACAATTTGGAAATCAATAAAAATAGTTTTTTAGAGATTTTATTTTTTTATTTATTCAGAAAGGTATAGAATTAATATGATTATACCTTATTTGCATACTTTATGTATGTACTGAAATTCAACAAAACAAACCTAAGCGAATGAGACGACAGAACATCTTCTATATGAGGATACGCATTTTTTGCTAATAAGCTATAGCTTCAACACAGTTCTAATAAAAATATGATAAAATTTTAATTCCAACTTATATCTTTTGGGCTGGGGTTTTTGGAATCCGAATAAAAATATTTTAAGTTCCAGAAAAATAAACATGTGACAATGCTCAGATAAATGTTTCCCTTTCAATTTAGTATATCCTTAGTACTTTTTTTCATTTTTTTTTTCTTAGCAAGAGAGAGAGCATGCATACATGCATGGGGTGAGAGTGGGGTGGGGAGATGGGGTCTGGGGGATGGATGAGGTCAGAGGGAGAGGAATAATCTTAAGTGGGGGTCCATGCTCAGCCTGGAGCCTGACTTGGGCTCGATCTCACTACTCTGAGATCATGACCTGAGCCAAAATCAAGAGTTGGACCCTTAACAAACTGAACACTAAGGCGCCCCTATACTTAGCTTTTTTTTTTTTTTTTAATGAACTGGATAAACCTGAGGAATTAAACATACTTCCTACTCTTAAAGAGCCTAAAATCAGATCTCTACACCAAACCCTATTTAATAGTATTGTATAAAATCTTTATTATACTCAATTACTGTTTAATGTTTTGTAGAAACTAAACACACTGGAAAAGAATAATTAATCATTTAATGATTTGTGGTAACAGGAAATACAAATTTAGATTTTCACACACTATGTAAAATATTTAACTGTAAAACCAGAAAATACAGAAATATTGAAAGAAAGTATATCTCTATTTAATTATGACCCTAATAAAAAAGATTTTAAAAATAGCTAGATCCAAATGAAAAAGAAAATCGAAAATGTCACAATAAATTTAGAAGGCAAAGGATTGAACATATTTTGTCATGGGTTAACTTCTATAAAATTATTTTTTATTTATTTTTTTTTTACTTCTATAATATTTAAATAAACTATACAAAAGAAAGAGGAAGAAGCTGTGTAACTTGAAAAGAAAATAAAGCACACAATTAGAATTTTGCTAAAGATGAAATATAAACAGCTGACAAGTAAAACCATTCTTCAACTTCATTCTGTGTGATAGAGATAATAGTTATAAAAGATTGAAGAACCTACAAACAATTCACTTCTCAAGATTTTCTATCGCTTTCCCATTGATTATGTCAAGAGATCATATAGCTGCATCCCTGAGCCCTGTTGTCTTGCTTCCGCAAAACTGCTTTCCAGAGTTTTGCTTTCATATTTTCAGCTTGTTGAGGTACTCTGCAAAAGATAGCTTTATGAAAGCCAATGAAGGATGCCATTAGAGACTATCAAAAAGCTTCGACAGAAGATTCTTTTTTTTTTTTTTAAGACTATTTATTTATTCATGAGAGACACACAGATAGAAAGGCAGAGACACAGGCAGAGGGAGAATCAGGCTCCAAGCAGGGAGCCCCATGTGGGACTCGATCCCGGGTCTCCAGGATCACGCCCTGGGTTGAAGGCGACGCTAAACCACTGAGCTACCTGGGCTGCCCTCAACAGATTCTTTTTTTTTTTTTTTTTTTTAATTTATGATAGGCACACAGTGAGAGAGAGAGAGAGAGGCAGAGACACAGGCAGAGGGAGAAGCAGGCTCCATGCACCGGGAGCCCGATGTGGGATTCGATCCCGAGTCTCCAGGATCGCGCCCTGGGCCAAAGGCAGGTGCTAAACCACTGCGCCACCCAGGGATCCCCCTCAACAGATTCTTAACAAGAGATTAACGTTGTAATTAAAAGGAGCTAGATTGCCTATGCTTGTGTCCACCTGGAACGTCGCCACATGACCAAACTGGGCATAAAGGTCTTTGCAGATGTAGTTAAGGTGAGGGTCTCAAGATGAGCACATATAGGACTTAGTCCTAAACCCAGTGACTGTGTGTCCTTTGAGAGGAAGAAGAAGGAGGTTACAGGTAAAGAGACACAGAAGGGAAGGTCATGTGAAGATGAGGCATATATCGGAGGGCAGCCACTAGCCCAGGAAGGCCAAAAATTTACAGCAGACATCAGACTCTGGGAGGGAGGCATGAAATAGAGTCCCCCTTAGAACCTCCTACCCCTTGATTTCAGACCTCAGGCTTCCACAACTATGGGACAGTATATTTCAGTTGCTCTGTAGCCACTCAATTTGTAATAATTTGTTATGAAAGCCTGAGGAAAAAAAAAATATAGTACCTTTGGCATAATAAATCTCTTATTCTCTCTCCGACTCATTGTCTTCATTTTTAAATGGTGATAATTAAATTACCATCACATTTTTATAAGTATTAGAAAATATTCTAATACTTATAAATTAAGTATTAATATTCTAATATAGAATATAATATTCTAATACTGCTCTGAGAACAGTATCTAGCACAGTCTAAGCACTCAAAAAGTGGTGGCAATAATTTTTATTATGGGAGGTGACTTTTTAGGGAATGCTTGGAGCAGCAAGATCTTGGGTTATCTTGGCAGACTGTCTCGATGATCTTGGCTAGACTCTCCGTCCAGATGTGTAGGGGAAATAGCTCTGGAAGGAAGGTCACTACCTGCCATGTGTAATGTGCAGTCACCTAATTTAAGAATGCAGTATGAGGAGAGCAGAATTTGGAATTTATATTCACAGATTGGAATATCAAAAGGACCACCATGCTCCACAGTTTCTGTATCTCAGGAAGTACTCCTCATCCTGTTACTTTTCTGTGGTATTAAGACTGCATTTTTCCCCATGCAGTATGTTAATGAACAGGGAGGAATTGCACATGGGTCTATGGTGATATTTTGTAGTTAAGCTTTCTCTCTGATGGTCGTTGTTTTGCTTGGTAATTGTCTCTTCTCCTAGTCATCCAAGGTAACCACTCTCCCAGGGCTAGTGAGGAAGACCGAAGTCTTTCACCTAATCAAGGATTACAATTTTGCCAGCATTACCTGAGCTGACGCATTCTAAATGCGTGGGGCACTTGGGGCAGTCTGTTCCCGAGGCAGGCAAAAAGGGGGTGTATTGTCTCAAGAGAATTATTTTAAATAGCAATGAAACTACTGAAAATTGGTCAACTTTGATTACCACAGTACTGAACAATGTTAAGCAAACTCAGTGATGAAATAAATACTCCACCTGGATAGTCTGCTTCCATAACTCCCCAGTGACATGCCATTAAAAAGCTCCGGGGATAGATTGTGGGATGATCTCTTGATTTTTTAAAAAATAATTATTTATTTGAAGTTCTTGTTTTACTTATGGAGAAGTATCTCCTTTTAAAGTGATAAGCACTTAAGTCGGTCATACCTTTTACTCCAAGAGACTACTGCTCATCCCTCTGGAAATTTTCTCTTCTGTGAATTTTGTTTTACTGCAAGTTAACCTACTCTTGCCATCTAGCCATTTAGAGATCCAACTTTCCACCAATTCAAGTGTCCTTCAACTCCCCTGGAAGTTTCAGTGTCCTGCACACAAAGACTTATACTTTGCATCCTTGAGAATCATGAGACTTTTTCATTTCTGGTTTAGCACTTATTTCAGTATGGGGTACACTTCAGAGATCATTACAAGTTCCTCAGATGAGAAAAATTACAGATTTTTAGAAATTCGATTCATGCTATTTTTCTTAGTTGGAATTCTAATTTTCAAGTAATCCCAGAATTTAAAGAAAAAGCATCTTTCTCTACATTCCTAAAAATATTAAGATATAAGCATATGATTATTTAAAATGCAAAAAAATGTAGAACTATCTATCTCTGAGATTAAGCAGAAAGCTAGAATCTGTTCTCTTATCCCTTAGAAAAATGCCAGTATTCTTCAGCTGCAAGTGACAGAGGCTCAACTGTCCAACTAGTGTAAGCCAAATGAAGAATCCCTGAACCACACACCTGGGCAATCCAAAGAATGAAGTTGAGTTCAAGAAGCAGAGCTACATGTAGAGAAAAACAAGCAAACTAACAACTATGCTGTTCGAGCTCTGTCTCTTCATCTCTGACCTTTACTCTCTCATGTGCTGGCTACTTTCGTAGAAAGATCTTCCTCTGTGGTAGAAAATATGTCCACCAGTTGAACTAGGCTTAGCCATCCTTGCAGGTAGTCATTTCAAAGTAAAGGTGGCATCTCTCTCCAATACGTAGCAAATTTCCCAGACAGAGTAGTGATTTCTCATCCTTAAGTCATGTGTCCATTGCTGAAGAAAAAAATCATTGTTGTTAAAAGATAGAAATTTAATTGGTAATCTAAGTCACAGGTCTACTCATGTGGCAGGTGAGGGGGCATTATAATAGTACCAAACCTATTAAATTGGAGCTGTCCACTACCAATCAAAAATGCTCTTTTCTCTTTCATCTTTTACAAATAGCTTCCTGTTCTTTTTCTTGATAACGTTTACCAGTTTCCAGGCATATAACTCTTAGTTTGCTTACCCATATTGCCTCCATTCCTGACTATACTGCAGTCTTAAAAATGACAGCAATCATATTTGTGTCACCAATCTACCTGGTGCCCTGCAGAATATCTTATGTATGAAAGGCTCTAATAAATAATATTACGAAGTGAACCATAGCTAGAGTGGTGTTTCTTACCTTGGGGAAAATTATCATTATCTATATGAATTTATGTTTTGTTTTTGACTATTCAGTACACATTCTGAAACTCCTGCCCTCACCTGCTAAATCAAAATCTCAGTCCTTTCTCTGCTTTGGGAAGAGCCTACCTTCATCCACTGATTCTAATGTTATATATAGCTATGCCAATTTACTTGTCTGTATTAACTGAATTATTGTTTTCCATTGGGGATCTTAAAGTGACTATGGACTAATAACATTATTCAATTTAATTTAAATATATAAATATAAATGTACCAAAGAAAAATTTCAAATTCTTCTTTGGCTGTTTCAGGAGCCAAGTTACTAGGGTGACTCTCTTGAGTCATAAGATAATAAAGAACCGTGGTTCTTTTTTGCTCATAACATCCTGGCAGTTAATATTGACTATACATCCTTCCCTGTGCATGGGAAATTAAAGTATTCCCTGTGGAACCCTGACTCTAAGAGGTATATTTTGGAAGTGCTCCTATGGTGTCATATTAAATACTTTTTCCAAGTTCCTCTAAATTACTTTCATTCCCGTTCGTATCATGTTCCACATAAATACAGTGACCATATCATTTATCTTCTGAACTGGGATACATTTGAGAAAGAAAGGGAGCAGTACTATACTTTTGTAGCAGACATACCCCAGGACTGTCCCAGGTCACCCTATACATAACAAAGAAGCAGGGAGAGAGGCATCACAAGATTATATAATGTTTAGGGATTGGTTTTAGCTTTTGTTGGTCCATGACTTCGAATATACAAAACTGACACTTCCCATTACAAATTCAAGATGTACTTTTCATTATTCCAAATCACTTATAAGTATCAGAGAAACTGTTCTTCTTAGAGGCATGGAGAAGGGAAGAGAAAAAAGGGTATTTTAAGATGCTTTATTGGAAAAAGCAGAAGGAAAAATATCTAAAATATTTTCAAATGTCTATCATGAGAATCTAGCCAATTATATCTATAACTTCAGATCCCTAGCAGAGACGGAGGGGAAGCAGGGAGGAACAGATTAAAGACTGTTGTTGTGTATTTCATTTCACTCAAAATCTGTATGAAAATAAATCTCCTCTAAAATTCAAAATACTATCAGGGCTACATAAATCTACTCATGAATAAACCTCCATATTTAACTGATGCTAGATATATAAATCACCTAAATGAAATTTAACATGTTATGATGGCTCCATCTTCCAAATAATGTATATGTTTCTGATAAATATTAGGTTTTAATAAATTCCTTAAAATGCTAGTGTCTGAATATCTATTACAATAAAGTGTGTAGTAATGCAAATGAACCGAGAAAAACTACCAATTTAATAATTATAAACTACTCGTTTGTTTTGTAGATGCTTAGGTTTTTTATTCCTATTATAACAAACTCTCATTACCAAAATTTAGTGGTATTTTTTTAACGTATATTAAGATGAAATTATAGTAAGGCAGTGATTTGCAAATATAAGATTAAAATACTTAGTACTGTGATAGTCCATAGAGAACACTTATTAAATGTTACATATAATTATTTTCATTTTTATTACCAGCTGCTTCTTAAATTTAACAACAAAAAGAAAAACCAGTTTAACACAGAGAAGAATATATCCAAATAAAATTGCTTTTATCCAAAAACAATAAAATACAAATTATAAAAAAGCTATGAAATAAATATTATTAACTAGCATATGTTTCTGTGATAAAGTTATTATTGATTTTACTTGGTTTTTTTTAAGATTTAATTTATTCATTCATGACAGACACACAGAGAGAGGCAGAGACACAGGCAGAGGGAGAAGCAGGCTCCATGCAGGGAGCCCGATGCGGGACTCCATCCCAGGAACCCGGAACCGTGCCTTGAGCTGAAGGCAGATAGATGCTCAGCTGCTCAGCCGCCCAGGCATCCCAACTTTATTTAGTTTTTAATCAGATAGCCTATCTCTTCATATTAGTATCAGAATTCTTAATGTGAAATTTGATTGCCACTGTATGCATTTTGTTGTTTTTCCCCTTATGCTTCTTTTGTAGCCCAACAAAGCATATATATGTTTATCAAATGAATAAAACATCAAGTTTTGTGATATAAAGTCAAAGTACTGGGAGTACAAATATTAATAAAAATATTTTAAAAGGCATTTAGAAGTTTGGATATTTTTGGTTCTAATGAACTTAAACCCTTGTTCTTGGGATTATCAATGAAACTGATATAACTTTGAATAAATGAATATATGTATATGAATATATATATATTTTTTCCTCCAATATCTTAATTGAATTATATCATACATGGCAGAGCCACCAAAGTGAAATTATATACAGGCACGTTCTCACTGATTATACTGTCTAAAAGATTGATGGGACAGTATCATTCTCATTTTTTTAAGAAAAATAATCCTTTATATTCTTTAATGTAAATGTAAATGACGTTCTTTTCACCACAGTGTGAGGTGACTTCACAATTATTTTGGGGATTTCCAGGAAGCAAAGGAGCCATATATTTAAAATGCATAGATTCAGATACATTTGGACACCATAAATTATGATTTATGAACCCTTCTATTGTTTTTAGAAGGAATTCTAATCAAAACTTAATAGCCTATAGACTTCTGTTTCCTTCTCACAAACACATCTACACATTTTCCTAACTAAGAAGTTATTTAGAAGTTAACTTTAAAATATTTTGGAACTAAATTTTGATTGCTGATATTAATGACAATCAAAATCAAGTAAGTATTCTGGCTGTAATAGAAGTGCAATAACATTTTTAAAGAACTTATATAATATATAATATAAATTTATCTTATGTTGCTTTTAGATTAAGATATTTAAAATTTATACTTAAAATAAAATCAGAGTTAAGGAAGAATAATTGAGGGCCAGACACGTTGTTTTTTTTTTTTTCCAGTTGTCATATAAAGCAAGTCAGACATTATATGCATATAATTTAATTAGTTTTAAGTTATTTTTCATATAGTGCATTTCACAATATTTTGATGCCATATGTATGTCAGTGCAAGCTGCCATAACAAAATAGCATACAATGAGCTTAAATAAACAGAAACATATTCTCACAGTTCTAGAAGCTGGAAGTCTGAGATCATTGTGCCAAAAGTTAAATTCTGGTGAAGACTCTCTTTCTGGGTTTCACAACCTCTGTGTGTGTCCTCATATAGTGAATATGAGCAAGGTCTCTTGAGTCTCTTCTTATAAGTACTCACCCTCACGACCTCATCTAAATCTAATTACCTCCCAAAGGCTCCATCTCCAAATATCATCACACCGTGGTTTATGGGAAAAAAAAAAAAAAAGAAAAGAAAAAACAACCCAATTCAGTCAACAGCCCCGGGTATAGCTGTAGGGTTGCCATAAAATTTATTCTCCAAGTTGGAATGCCGTTTTGAGCAAGGAAGAGTACTATTAACAATTGTAAGTAATGTTGGCAAATTTGGATATTCTGGGCAAGTAGCTGTGATCATTCTCTCTTGTTACTCTGTTACAATTATTAAGAATTGAAATCACTTGTGAGGTTTTTAATGTCTGCTAAGATTTTTATCTGACAGTCAAGAGTATATACTGTTAACTTAAAGTCTATCCTCCAAAGACACTGCATACACTATTTTTGCTTATAGTAGACAAAGATAACGGTAAAGGAGCATTAGTTAAGTGTACATGTTAGGCATGGTGCTGTTTTATGAACATGATGAACTAGAGATATACGTCATGTTTCTATACTTTTAGTTTCTACTTAAGAAGTAACACAGAAAATCCAATATGTTGGTTACAATGAGGGATTATGCAATATACCACTTGAGTTTAAATCATAGCTCTACTTTTTACTACTATGTAACAGTGTTTAAAATACCATATAGCCTTAATAAAGTACCTTAATTTTTCAGTTTCCACATTTCCAACAAATAGATAGTAATTGTATTTACATTTTAAGTTTAAATAAAATAAATGTATGTGTGTCTATGTGTGTGTGTCTGTGTGAGTATGTTTGAAGAAGAGAGTCTCATGCATGCAATAGGTAAGTGTGTCCTATAAATATTACCTTTGTTTTCTATATTTCCAGGAGCAGCTCTAGGTGGTCCTCCTTTTTGTTTTTCCAGTTTAAAATTTTCACTTTATAGGAAAAAAGAAAACAGTGATGCCAGTTGTAAAACCAATGGGACACCTCTCTGTGAATCAATAGGGTAAAAATCAAAATGTGAATGCCAGTCAAGTCAATCAATGTCCTTAAGGATACATGTTCACACCCTTTTTACAGAATAGGTAAAGTATTTGCCACAGTGAGGCAAATTCCAGGACCATGCTTTAAGGAATCCTGGAGTGATATTCTTGCCCTGAATCTCATTTCCAGTATTAAAAGAAAAACACCTGGAGGGATGTTCTCTCTAAAGAGCTTTTTCCTTTTTTGAACCAATGCTTTAGGTAACTTTATACACATCAGATCATAATTCTGCATCTGGAAAAGTATCAGCATTGACTATAATGAATGTGTGTTATCAGCCTTCTCTAACTGGTGACACTTGTCCAGGTAAAACGTCTTGGATGCTGCTGTCATAATATAAACCATGGACTTCTGGCGTCCCAAGCGGTGAGTTATTCATTCATTCTTCTACCTTGCAATGTTAACAGTTTATAGTTAATAGTTGGGTTCCTATTCGCTTATGGTCTGACTTGAAAAGAAAATCTGGACCATTTAGCGTCTCAGGATATAAATAAGAAAATGCCTGTATTTAGTGGATATTTAAATAGGCATGTTTCATATTACAGCAGAATGTATGAATATCATTGTCACAGTATCCTTTTATATGACTATTAAGTGGGATTTTTTTGTGGAGATTATATAAAAATGGGAGCCAATTAAAAAAATTAACCCTTGAGTGAAATTATCACTGTAATTCACATGGCTATAGATGTAGACACATAGATATACATACAACTGAGTGAAACATTTCTACTTTTAGAACGTATTAACACTATTATCAATATACTGAAGTATAGAGAAGTATAATATAGAAGTCTTGCTGCTGTACACCCATTGTCTCAAAATAAAAATTGACTTGGATGGGCTCTTTGGCCTCACCTTCATCAAAGAGGATAAGAATAGGGAGCCATATATTGGATTTTGAATATTTATGTTTCCAAATTCTTCAGAAGTATTTTGATCCAATATGTGATTGATTTCTATG
Organism: Vulpes vulpes; assembly: GCF_048418805.1. Classification (NCBI taxonomy): domain Eukaryota; kingdom Metazoa; phylum Chordata; class Mammalia; order Carnivora; family Canidae; genus Vulpes; species Vulpes vulpes. The sequence continues at coordinate 121,197,600 of NC_132782.1, forward strand.
ATATTCACATAATATGATGTATAACCTGGGGTTTGTATGGTATATGGGAAAAAAAAGATCAAATTTGAAGAATTAGGAAAATATTTGAAAATGGTGAAAGCAAAAAGCTCCTATAAGATGAGAAAATGATTTTGCCTATCCATTCATCTATATTTAAAATATTTACTGAATTTTCATTCTGTATCAGTCACTAAGCACTGGTTGTGGTTATTCCTGAGGAGAATCCCATCAGTGTACTATGAATACACTCTTGGGAAGAATCACTACATTAGTAATAGTTCACTGTTCACTAGTAAGTGACATACTAGGAGTATGTCAGTGACACTAACAACTATAATTTTCCACCATATACAATTTTAAAAGAATCTAAAATCAAAGATATAAATAAGGAAATTATAGATATGAATTATTAAGATGTACATATTACCTGACTTTTTATCTAGGGTATAGTAATAAGAAAACAAAATAAATACATTGTAATCAACAGCTTCACTATCATGAAAACCTTTTGATAAAAACAATATAAAATTTTTGTTCAAAAGAGTTATAGGAATTATCAAAATATACTCAAAATTAACTTAGTAAGAAATCTCCAGGAGTAGAATAATAAAATGTTAAAGTATTTTAAAGTTAAATAAGAACACTTAAAAAATGAATAAATGATGTGAGATATGATAAGTATGTGGATGAGACTTATAAAAATGACAGTCCTCTATAAAATCATTTATAAACTTAATTCAATTAAATACAAAGTCAGAGTAATTTTCTTTTAATTTGATAAAATGGCCTCAAAATATATCTGTAGTATTAAAGACACAAAATCAGCTGGAAAAAAATTACTTTTTTTTAAAAATTACTTTTAATTAAACAAATGTTTTTACTTAAATATACATAGTGAAAAGTGCACATATAGTGTGTGTCTCATATTTCTCTCCTGCACATCTTTTTTATTTTTCACTTCTAGTTATCTTTATTTTTTTAAATTTTTTTCAAGTTTTTATGTAAGCTCCAGTTAGTTAAAGGGCACCTGGGTGACTCATGTGGTTAAGTGCTCAACTCTTTATTTCAGCTCAGGTCATGACCTGAGGGTCTTGAGATCAAGCCCCAAGTCAGGCTCTGTGCTAGGTGTGGAGTCTGCTTAAGATTCTCTTTCACTCTTTTCCTCTGCACCTCCTCCCTCCCTCTCAAATAAATAAATAAGTAAATAAATTCCAGTTAGTTAACTTACAGTGTAATGTTACTTTCAAGTGTAGGATTTAGACATTCACCGTTTACATACAACATCCAGCCTCACACACATCTTTTTGTAGATTATATATTTTCTGTGGTCTCCTTTGGATATTTTTTCATTGATCTGTCTCCGTGTCTCTTTCTTCTGTGGCCAATACACTGTTAAAAACCATTGATTTCTTAGTTGCAAATAAAGTGTTTGTTTTTTAATATTTTGAAAACATTGATTCTCTTTTCATAGATTAGAATTCAATGGTGAACCTCCCCATGTTTTTGTCTATTTTGCCAGTCTTTCCTATTGTCTTGAACATGTGTACTATAGTAATTTTAATGTCCTTGGCTTGCCAACTCCAACACCTGGATATATCTAGATTTGTTTCTTGTGTCCTTAGTTTTTTTCTTGGTTATTGGTCATACAGTCTGTCATCTTTGTATGTATGGTGATTTTTAGTTGTATTCTAACATGTATAAGATGTAGTTAACACAGACATAAAATGCACGTTTTATTGTATGTTCACATTGTGCAGAGGCCCCAGATGATGTTCCGTTCCAGCAGAAATAGTCCCCCTTTCTCTGACAGAAAGATAATATGGAGGCAAATCCTTGATCCTGAGAGGAATTGAACTGTATTAGAGTTAAGATGTGGTTTTAGTTGTTTTTCTCATCTTACTCTTGAACTCAAATTTTCCCCATGAGGCCTTTAATTCAGAGTCAGGGAGTTACCTCCTCAGCTCTGAAAGGATAGAGGACATATAATTCTTTGTCTTATGTTCCCACCTCAGTTCCTTAGCCAATAGCCTTGTGTAGTTTCAGTTTTTAAGGTGGATGCTTGTCATATTTTTGAGGCTGCGCCTTCTCAATCAGATCTTTGATTCCAAGTATCACTAAGTCTGTGGATGATTTTACTCTGCCTTTTGGAAGTGTTGGCCTAGATTTCCTGTCTTCCAAAATAGACCCTAAACTTAGTAAACATTTCTTAGTAAAAACTGGCATACGTCCAGAGTGGGGGAAAATGAGCAGCTCGCTAGATGTTATCAGCTTACATCAAAACAATTCTCTCCTCTCCAGAGTTTTGATCATCTGCTCCTCATTGTTTACATGAAGCTCCCTGATGCCTTTCAAAATATAATCTTTGTAATTAATTTAGCTTTCTTTTTTTTTTCCAGTTATGACAGCAGGCATTTCAGCTTGCCATCACATGCTATATTTTACCAACAAAGGGCATTCATTCCCTTTAAAGAGCAAATGCAGTAATAATAGACTCCATGTTAATTAAGGGCATAAAAACTTATAGTCTATGAATTCTTTTCCTTTGGTTTTCCTTCTAATCAGAAGAAATGATTATAAGTTTCATGAGTTCATCTTCTTTATTATTTAGTCCTTTCTCCAATATTAAATATTTCTAAAAGGCAATTGTGTGCACTGCGGAAAAACAGCTCCTCATATCTTATATTTGTATCAATCAGCCCTCTGGCTGAAGGCTCTCACTTCTGTATACTTTTGTCCCATATGGAAATCGGCCTTACTTAGTCCCCCAGGTATAAATAAATTAAATATTTAGGTTCAAAATAGTTTATGGTGATTTGTGTATAACAGAAAACATGATGAAGCAGAAATAAAATTGAATCACATCTACATCTATGTATATGACTATTTCCAGGGTCCATACATTAACCTCTTCCATGGTGTTTGCACTATCATTCTTTTCCCCATCTTTGCTGTTATTTTAAAAAACAAGTTTATCAAAAACAAAACAAAACAAAACAAAACAAAAAACAAGTTTATCTTGGCCACATCTTAACTTCATACAGTCTAACACCCATTTCTGTGTTTGTAGGCCCAGTGAGAATTAAATATGCATATTTTAACCTTCCCTTCCCTATTTTTTTTAAATTAATTAATGATAGTCACACAGAGAGGGAGAGAGAGAGAGAGACAGAGACACAGGCAGAGGGAGAAGCAGGCTCCATGCACCCGGAGCCCGATGTGGGATTCGATCCCGGGTCTCCAGGATCGTGCCCTGGGCCAAAGGCAGGCGCTAAACCGCTGCGCCACCCAGGGATCCCCCTTCCCTTCCCTATTTAAGTTCATCTTCCTGGTTAACATATTTTCCTGATGCCACAACCATTTATATTATTAGGCATAAAATATGTGTTTCTCTTTTTTTGAAACTTTCAATTCTAAAACAGGGTTTTGTTTTTACTATGACATTTCGATACTGAAATGTTGTCTCAAAAAATTATTTTATGATGAAAAGAAAATTTAAAAATCATCCTTAGAAAGTAGAAGACTACAGCAAGATCACCCCAAATATTGGGAATCCAATTTCGGATCCTCAGATCAAACCACTTCTCATATATAAACCCCCTCTTAATCCTCTATGCCATTAGCTTGTGCCTCCTAGGGTGGAATTGAAAAGTTGAAGGATAAAACTTTCTTCAATCTAGATTAATAGATAATGTAATATTTTAAAGAGATTTTTATTAATATTAGCATTCTCTTAAAAATAAATATAAAAGTGTCTAACATACAATACCGATATTGAGCACTATTATATTTTTAAACTAGGCTAATCTAAAATTTACACTTGCTATTTTACTATCGTAATTTTTGTTTCCTTTGATTCATAGTTTGGTTAACTCTATTAATGTATTTATTAATTTGCCATTCCAAAGACTTTATGTGCATCTTTTCCCCTATTATAGAGTTTATAGTTTACCTAATAAATTTGTGTGAACTATTCAGATAGAAAAGATTTAACTTCCGTAATTTCTAAAATGTACATGTAATTGGCTTGTATGGTGTGTGTATGTGTATTTCTTGTGTTTCTGTGTTATAAAACAAAGATTGTCATGTTATTGTTAGTGTTCACTTACAATTTGTTTACACTTTTCAAAATTTTCTAGGAGTGAAGATAAAATTATATGTTTCTTTAAGTATTTACCCAGTGTGCGAGTGACAAGTATTGAATACCAATATATTTCATTGACAATTATGATACTACCTTTATCCAATACTGAGTCTTTGTATAATCTGGATCTATTCTATACTGTACCATTGGTTTATTTGTGCTTTTAATGCTACCACTCTATTTTTCATTTTAATTATGAAATGTATCATAGAACAGAAGAGACAAAAACTGTGTCATAACATAAATACCAGCCCAAAACATTATAATTATTATTTCACTCTCTGAAGGGTAAACCACTATCATTAGTCTTATTCAAAACTGTTGGCCAGTATCATCTTATTCTTCTAGTTGAACTTTAGATCTCTTTCTTTTCAGTTCTATGAAAATATTATGCTGGGTTTTCAATTGAACACAAAGAGAAGAAATAATCTCTATTTTTCTTATAGTCAATATTGATTACAATGTCTTTCAGTAATGAATCATTATGTACAAGTATTTTGCAATTTTTTTACTCACTCTACTGCCTTAACCTACGTGTTTGGGGGGGGGGGTTACATTTTCTTAGACATCTAGATATGGCATTACCTCTATTAAAACAATTCAAATGTAATTTTTAAAGCTACTTCTTCAGGAAACTTTGCCTCACCATTGCTCTCCACACAGAAAAGGCCACAAAAACAGCTGAGAGGTAACTGAAATGCATAAACGTGTAGTTAATATCATGCATGAATATGTTAATGAGAAGTCCAGAGGCTTGGCATTGTAACTAGTTCCTGAGCAATAAAACCTAATCAAATTGATCCTACTTAAAATCACAAATCAGTCTCTCAAAGTCTCTGTTTTTATACACTGTGATATTTCCTTTTGAACTTCCTCCCAGTTTTCTCCCCAGAGTGTAACTTGATGTTGCCAGTGATCCCTATTGGCTGTACTTTTCAAAAATGCGGCAAGTTAACCTGCAATAAAGACATTTAAGAATGATGTGTGACTGCTGGTCTTTTTTGAGATCTTTGCGCTGCATGTTTGGTCTACAAACATGATCTTAATTTCTTTCACCCTTGTTTCAGCAAGAAAAAAGAGAAAGAAAGCATCTTTTGTTCATGTGATGGTGATTATTTCTGTTGTTATTATCTGTCACCAACCTCCAAGGTTTTGTTCTCTTTCTTTAGCTGACCCACACATATCTTTCTGAATTTATGGTCTTAATCCATTTGGTTTCTACTAAAGAAACCTGATGAAGTCCCATACTGATACAGTAGATTTACTTTCTGATAAATACCATACAAGTAAATAATTACAATTCGCTATAAAGACCTATACTTTTATTTTACAAAAAAATCTTTTCAATTCCAAGAAATAAAAACATGTAAATGTTACCTCAGGTGACAAAGATGCATTTTAAAGCTTTTTGTAACTAAGTACTATTTATTTGTAAGAATATTAGGGAACAAAGATATTTTTCTTAATGGTTTAATAGTTTGGCTTTATGGAAATCCGTTACATCATTACTAACAAAGCACTAACATTCCCCCCAGGGCCTGTAGTGACCTGATATCACATTATATCTGTTCTCTGCCTTTCTGCCTCTCTGCATCTCTACATCATCAACTTTCTGCACTCTAGTCTCCTCTCAGGGTTACAGCGTCACTTCCTCCTGGCTTCTGTTTATTGTTTTATCTCTATTTTCCCTTCTGCTCCTCTATTTCAAGTTCCTTTAGCTGTCAAAGCTGGATGAGCTATTCAATCCTTTCTATTAACCCATTTAGAAAAAAATTATTTGGAAATGAAATCACCTTAGGCCCGCGATTCTCAAAATGTGGCCTCTGGAGCCCCGATGATCCCAGGTGGGCTTTCAAGGAGGCTGCAAATTCAAAACAATTGTCATGGGATGCTTGGGTGGCTTAGTGGTTAAGCATCTGCCTTCCCGCCCAGGGCCTGATCCTAGAGTCCGGGATCTAGTCCCACATCAGGCTCCCTGCATGGAGCCTGCTTCTCTTTCTGCCTCTGTCTCTGCCTCTGTCTCTGCGTCTCTCATGAATAAATAAACAAAATTAAAAAAAAAACAATTGTCATAACAATATTGAGATTTCATTTCCCTTCTTCACTGCATTGCCATTTACACCAATGCTTGCAAAAGCAACGATGTGTAAAATGGTTAGTGCCACACATAAAGCAGTGGCAACAACAAAGTATCATACTAAGTACTTACTAGTACATACTAAGTACTAGTACTAGTAAGTACTTAGTACTAGTACATACTAAGTACTAGTACTACTCATTACAGCCACCTTCTCTTAACTAAAAAAGTTCCTATTGCTAGTACTAGTACTACTCATTACAGCAGTTTCAGTTTCACTTGAAAATGTCCTGGGAAAGTCATGATAATTATCAATGTTATTAAATCTCAAACTTTGAATGCATATTTTTTAAAAAATTGAGAAAGTGGAGAAATTATAAATCAATTTGCTGCATTCTAATTCATAAAGACTTCCTTAAAGAAAAACACTTGTCCAATCAAGTTGCAACCAGAATTTGAAGCTTTTTCATAGAACATTGCTTGTACCTGAACAAATGACTGACAGATGATGATTATTTAGACTTTAGTATCTATCATATGTTTTCTTGAAAATAAATGAAAGCATGTCTATCACCTCAAGGAAAACAATAGTGACTGTCAACAATCATAATATTTGAGTTCTCAAGATGTTATGAACTGAATCTTGGTGTCCCCCTCCAAATCTATATGTTGAAATATTACCCTTTAATGTGATGTTATTAGGAAATGGGTTTTGGGGAAGTAATTAGGAATAAATGATGTCATTAGGGCAGGAAGCCCTTAAGAATACGATCAGTTCCCCTGTAAGTGTCAGAAAGCTTATTTCTCTCTGCTATCCACCTCTTCAGGATACAAGAAGTCTGCATTCTGCAACCGGAAGAGGGCTCACACCAGAACTTGACCATGCTGGCTGGCACTCTAATTTGGGGCTTCCAGCCTCCAGATTGTGAGAAAATACACGTGTGTTGTTTATAAGCCACCCAGTCTATGCTACTTTGTTATGGCAGCCCAGACTGAGACACAGGAGAAAATTAGAAATTTGGAACTTTTCTATCCACCACCATGAGGTGACAGCTACAACCTACAGAAATAGCTGATGGCATTGTTTATGTTGTTAATGAATGTGATCCCTTAATATACTATAATAAAATGTGTCAGCTTTTGAAAAATCTGCATTTCTCAATGAAATGAAAATAGCTGAAAGGGATTAAGAGTACACTTATCTTGATGCACACAATATACGGTACTGCTAAGTCACTCTATTGTACATGTGAAACTAACATAACACTGATGTTAACTACACTGGAATTAAAAACAATTTAAAGACTGTAACTTAAACAAACTACAGGAAAAACCAATTCATTTTAATGAAAGGTACAAAAGTGCTTATTCATATTGTTTCACATCCCATATTTTAAGTAATGTTTATGAAACACATGGAATTTTGCTATCCTGACGAAGGAGAATATCTTCCACTGTATGAAAAGGTTATTAAAATACTGTCCCCTTTTCTACTTATATGTCTATATAAGGCAGGATTTTTTTCATTAGCTTTATCCATAAGTACAAATCATAGCAATTATATTTAGATGTAGATATGAAGCACAGCTGTCTTGTTAATCCAGATATTAAGGAAATTTGAAAAAATATAAGAAAGTATTACTCTTTTTTGCTCATTTTCATTTTTATTTATTTATTTTTTAAATAAATAGGGTTAAAAAGGGTTGACTTAAGGGGCACCTGGGTGGTTCAGGTGGTCAAGCGTCTGCCCTCAGCTCAGGGACCTAGCCTTACAACAGGCTGCTTCTCCTACCTTTGCCCCTCCCCCTGGTGTGTGTTCACTCTCTCTCTCTCTCTCTCTCTCTCTCAATAATAAATAAAATCTTTAAAAAAAAAAAAACGTTGACTTGTAATGAGTTTATTAAGGTTGTTTTATTTGGAAAGAACTTTTCTTTTTTTAAAAAATTTTTAATAATAAATTTATTTTTTATCGGTGTACAATTTGCCAACATACAGAATAACACCTAGTGCTATTGATGATCTCATCAAGTGCCCACCTCAGTGCCCGCCACCCAGTCACCCCCACCACCCGCCCTCCCCCCTTCCACCACCCCTAGTTCGTTTCCCGGAGTTAGGAGTCATCCATGTTCTTTCTCCCTTTCTGATATTTCCCACTTATTTTTTCTCCTTTCCCCTTTATTCCCTTTCACTATTATTTATATTCCCCAAATAAATGAGACCATATAATGTTTGTCCTCCAATTGACTTATTTCACTCAGCATAATGCCCTCCAGGTCCATGCACTTCGAAGCAAATGGTGGGTATTTGTCGTTTCTAATGGCTGAGGAATATTCCATTGTATACATAAACCACATCTTCTTTATCCATTCATCTTTCGATGGACACCGAGGCTCCTTCCACAGTTTGGCTGTTGTGGATATTGCTGCTAGAAACATCGGAGTGCAGGTGTCCCGGTTTCATTTCAACTGTATGGAAAGAACTTTTCTTATTGAAGTATAACACACAACATATTAGCTTCAGGAAAAGAAGGACTATATATGGATTGTTATTTTAAAAATAATAATCATAGGGATCCCTGGGTGGCGCAGTGGTTTGGCGCCTGCCTTTGGCCCAGGGCAAGATCCTGGAGACCCGGGATCGAATCCCACGTCAGGCTCCCGATGCATGGAGCCTGCTTCTCCCTCTGCCTGTATCTCTGCCTCTCTCTCTCTGTGTGTGTGACTATCATAAATAAATAAAAATTAAAAAAAAATTAAAAATAATAATCATACATAATGATATACAATGAAAGGAGTTTAACAGTTTTGGTTAGGTTGTTATTAGATGTTTATTGGGCACTGTTCTTTAAATAAATGTAAAACATTTTTAAAAATGAAATACAACACAAATGATTAACACATACACTAGATAGGTTTCAAATAGAAATGGAAAATAATAGAAGATGCTGGATTTAAAATAAAACAACTAACTGGAAATTCTATTAATGTTATCATGAAATGTTCTGCTGGATTACCAGAAGTAAATTCCAAAGGGAATTCAAAACATCTTCCTTCAAACAATTTGTTGAATTATTGCAGGCATTTTTAGATTCAACGAGAAATATAAATGATCGTATTTTAACTGTGTGGTATTCTATTTTTTTTTAGTTTTGAATTTGTATGTATTTTAGCATTCTTAAGTAAAGAGTTGAGAGGCTAACAGACAAATGAAAACTTCAATATCACTCATTATCAAGGAAATACAAATCAAAACCACAAGAAGATAACACCTCACACTTGTCAGAATGGCTTAAATTAACAATTCAGGAAACAACAGAATTTGACGAGGATGCGGAGAAAGAGCAACCCTGTTGCACTGCTGGTGGGAATGCAAACTGGTGAAGCCACTCTGAGAAACAGTGTGGAGGCTCCTCAAAAAGTTAAAAATAAAACTACCCTATGATCTAGCAATTGCACTAGTAGATATCTACCCAAATGATACAAAATGATATATATATATATATATATATCCTTTTCAATCAGTATTTTTGTATCATAATTTACTATAATAATTGTTATTTTGTATCATTATCACAATGTATATTATTTTGTATCATAATTTACATAATTTACTATTATAGATATATATATATGTATCTGTAAATGTTTAATGGCCGGTTAATTATATCACTACATTTTTATTGCAGTATAGTACTCATTTAAGCACTTAAAAATGGAAGGCGTACAAAGATTAAACTAAGACACGGTACATTGACTAAATATTTGGTTTCTTATATAAATAAAGGTCATGAGCACACTGTTGACATGTAATACTGTTATAATGCAACAGTTGAACTTGGAGCGTCTACGACAGAAGTCATTTGTGGTTAAACAGGAAACAAAGCTGAAAAGGACCACGTTGAAACTACTGGGACTGACAAGTCGGGATTGTAGGAGCAACAGACAACCTGTCCTAGGGTCCTGGGAGGCCCGCGGGGCTTCCACAGCTGGGAGGCGGCCTGGCCCGCCCCGCCCTGTCCCGGCCCCCCCCCCCCCCCCCCCCCCCGCTCCGAGTGCCCCCGCCCAGACTGCCTCCCGGGGACTGTGACTTGCAGGGTTTGCCCTGGAGCCAGAGCAGACGCCGGAGGGAGGACGCAGGTCGCAGAAAGCCCTCGCTCTGAGGATGGTCTCGCTCACAATGTGGACGGGATAGCAGACAATGAGGAGATTAACGCAGAAAAGTCATCAAAACAGAAAGTGGATCTCCAGTCTTTGCCAACCCGTGCCTCCCTGGATCAGACAGTCATGCCTATTTTATGACCAGGCCTTGCTGTGCTTGCAAAAGAAAGACCACCAAATCCCATTGAATTTCTAGCGTCGTATCTTTTAGAAAACAAGGCAGAGTTGGAAGATCGAAACTGACTTTCTGGGAAGCACAGAAAAATTTGGTTTCTACTGTAGATTTACATGATTAAGAGGCAGCTTTAATTGCCATGATTTTTCCCCCTTTTTGGAAATCTAAGAACCTTCAGGACAACAAAACTTATTTCCGGAATTGCAGAAGAAAACATATTTCCCTTAATTTGATTTAATTACCATACTTATTTAATGAGTGTATTCTGTGCAAATTTTTTTCTCAGATTGTCTTTAACTTTGTTTTTAAAATAACCTTCGAAATAAACTGTTAAAGCATCCAAAAAAAAGAGACTCTCCTCACACGTCTGGAGGGGCTGCAATGCTGCATCTAGGTACTCTTCCAGCTTCATAGACCCTTTGGAGCCATGCTCTGTTGGAAAATTTCAGGGTGGCATAGTGATGTCTTCAGGTTTACTGGTGCTCAGATAATGGTTTGTCCCCTGGGCCTTCAGAGATATGCTGTCTTTCTTCTTTCTTTCTTCTCTACTAAACAGTCTTCTCCCAAGGACAATGGGATAGTCACCACTCCCCAAACATAGTCTCCAAGTGTGATGCCCCAGAATATATGTGTGCGTGTGTATATATGTGTATGTATATATACACATATATATGTATGTTTATTTGCCTGTATTTCCAAATAGTAACAAATTATTAAAGATTATTGAGTTAAAGACGTTAATGAATGTCAGATTTATTTATCCAGTGCTTTCTGCATTTGCTCAACATTTCATTCTACTTGTCATTTACTTTAGAAGAAGGAGATGGTGGTATTTGTTACATCCATCTGGTCCTATTGCTTTTATGGAATTGTGCATCAACTAGAATTGGGTGTAGCATGTAAGTCCTAAGATTCTGCAGGTCCTCCCTTATTTTGTCAAAGTCCTTCTATAAATCAGGGTTTCATAAGTAACACATTTTATCCTACAGTGGTGGAGTATTATTTGTTACTTCATTTTTTTTTATTTAATTATATTAACTACTCTCCACCTATTGATTTTTTTCAGACTTGTTTAGTAAAATATCACATTTACAGATTGCTTTAAGTTTTCATGTTTTCAGATGAGAATTTTATTTAAATTAATTACTGAAATAAACATTCGAATATAATATTGGCACTATTATTTCCTGATGAAGAAATCAGTGTTCAGGTAAGTTACTTACTTAGGATAACTTAGTTGACAGTATAGAAGACTCAGAATTTGAACTTGAATGCAATATTTTTATTTCAAATTTTCTATTATCAATATGTTTTAACTTCTTTCATTAAAATTATTGTGTGCTGAGGGGCTCCTGGGTGACTCAATTAGTTAAGTGTCTGCCTTTGGCTCAGGTCATGATCTCAGAGTCCTGGAATCAAGCCCCATCTGGGAGCAACCTGCTCAGTGGAGAGTCTGCTTCTTCCTCTCCCTCTGCCCCTCTCCTCTGTTCAGGCACTCTCTCTCAAATAAACAAATAAAATCTTAAGAAAATATATTTTCTTAATATATTAAGATATAACCATTTAAGTGAAATTAACAGAATCAATTTCTCCATAGAGCCTTCTCTAAATAATGTCTAGATATTTGAGTGAGTGAGAGATTTAAAGGTTACATCTTGACTGATGACAATGTCAAATACATATTTGAAACCTGTTTTTTATTTCTTCCTTCCTTCCTTCTTTTCTTCCTTTCCTTTCATATTAGTTGATGGTTTAATGGCTGGAGGGATTAACATCTGTTAGAGTATTCTTAATCCTTTGACTACTAATGCATTATGAATGAACATAGAAAGAAACTTTAAAGTAGATATAGTACAGGAGGTGGGCATAGTTCTAATTATTGGGTGTCAGTACCAATAGATGTAAAAATTGTACAGAAGGGAATATGGAAGCAAAGGCAAAGATAATAAACTAAGAATTTAACTAATTAGGAAAACCGAATTTTTATTCAGCTTTATAAGTCCACTGAGAAATCATGTGTCCTAAAAATAAAAATAAATAAAATTTCCCAATCAGATTTTCTAAGATGGATCATATATATGTTATATATGAGAACTAGAATATAATGCCATGGAAAAATTAATAGTGATTGGTTTTCATTCTTCAGCACTTCTGGCTCACTGAATGAGAGGATCAAAGAAAGGATAACTGTAGATAAATGGAAGCTAATTCAGAATGTATTCACCTTTATGTAAAAGTTTTAAAAAAAAATACATTCACAGCTTTCACTCTTAGTTATGCTACTTCAACAGCATGGATAACTTTAATACTTTGGGATTTATTACTGTTGCCATTTGTTGCTACTACTATTTATTACTACAAATGGTTGTCCATATACTTTTAATTCGCTGGTGAATATTCATAGTATGTTGCTTTGTACTTGAACTTTTTGTTTAACCACAGAAGATAGGCATGGCTTGTCTCTCAAACAACCAGCTGAAGAATCTGCACTCTAATTTTCAATTTTATTAGTGCAATTGGCAAATAATTAGTTTCAGTTGGTACATAAAATGTTACTCTTTTCATGTCTCATTTTGCAAACTTATTTTGTAGATAAGATTTGTTATAATATAAAACTATGGGTTGAAATGAAAACAGATTTATATGATAAATAATGCAAAATAATGAGGGGTCAAAATTGATAGATAATTGATTATTCTGACAGTAATAATAAATTCATTTTTAAAGAAGATATAATTTGAATTCATTTTTAATTTCTCCTGAGATTTCAAGATAAATTATTTAAGGAGAGAGAAATAATGAATGAACACAAATGAAAGACTAAAAATCCTGCAGAATAAAATGCCTACATCCAGTTAGACTTTTAATTTTTTTATTATTAGTTTTTAAATGGTTAGGTTTTTTAAATCTAGGAGTTCAGTTACATATGTAACTTTTCTTTGAATTACTGGAATATGGGTTGCCTGGGTGGCTCAGTGGTTGAGTGTCTGCCTTTGGCTCAGGGCATGATCCTGGAGTTCTGGGATTGAGTCCTGCATCAGGCCCCTGCAGGGAACCTGCCTGCTTCTCCCTCTGCCTGTGTCTCTGCCTTTCTCTCTCTCTCTCTCTGCCGCTCATGAATAAATAAATAAATCTTTAAAAAAAGAATTACTGAAATATATGAGACTGTACACAAAAATATAATAAATCCAGTTATGATTCTGTTAAAATTAAATGACACTTCCTAGTTTTTTTAGTGTTAAAAATAGTCAGGTACTCTTACAGTTTTGAATGAGTGAAAGAGCAATTTCCATAGTTTAAATGACTACGTTGGCTAAAAAAAAAAGGAAAAAAAAAAGTTTGTTTCCAAATGAGATTTAAGAAGATTCAAAATCTGGGCTATTAAGGTTATATGTAGAAATGTGTCTTTATTTATTTATTTATTTATTTTTTTTATTTATGATAGGCACACAGTGAGAGAGAGAGAAGCAGAGACATAGGCAGAGGGAGAAGCAGGCTCCATGCACCGGGAGCCCGACGTGGGATTCGATCCGGGGTCTCCAGGATCGCGCCCCGGGCCAAAGGCAGGCGCCAAACCGCTGCGCCACCCAGGGATCCCGAAATGTGTCTTTAGAAAACAATTGGTTTTAGGTATATTCATGTAGTCATCATATTTCATATGTTTAGTTATAACAGAATGTTCAAATATTTTCATAGGATAAAAAACCTTTGTCCAAGTCTTCTGATTAAAAAATAGAATTTATCTCACCCAAGTAGGCATCTCTGAATGTTTACCATTGATCTACATTATCACCACCATCATCATATTCATCATATGAATAAGGTAAGATAATGAGAGGGCCTTTATTTAAAAATTTAAGGAACTGGGATGGATTCTCGGGATTGTATTTACTATACGTGTGGCATTTACACTGGTCATTTTCACTCATTGACTTTGTTCTACTTTGTTTTTAGGTAAGCATAAAATAACACATACACTCTCAACATCACAAAGTTGATGAGATATGTGACATGCTTGCTCAGAAAAAAATCTGAAGACTGAAAACATGTCAATTTTAGGGCTAACTACTTTATTTTTGGACAATTATTATGGGCCATATGTAAGCAGAATAGAAAAAAAAAAAAGATGTTGAATGGAAAAGAAGAAAGACACAAACTAAGCCTAAGAGAAATAAAGTATAACATAATCTCTGGCTCATGCTGTACTTAAAATGCTTCCTGAACCTAAATTTGTTTAGTTAATAATTCTTAGAAAACAGAATTTCTCCTATCAAAACAGTCTCTGAATAAACAAGTTCTAATAATCTATAAATAATTTGAATTTATTTCAAGACTTGAATTTGAAAGAAAATGACAAAGAATAAACTATGAAAGCATTAGAGAGATTTCATCTAATAGAATTACTGCTGGTGTGTATCTTGAAACAAATGCAGGTTTTATGTTGATACTACCCCTGTGTGGACAGGATAATATTATTCATCACAAAGCTACTATTTACTAAGCATCTCTTGTTCAAAACTTCTCTGTCCATTATCTCAGTTATTCAATTTTATTCCCAACTATTCTGTTATTTATTTTATTTTTTTTTTAAAGATGAGAAAGTATACCTAAAAAATCAAAGAACTGATCTAAGTTCCTATAGATAGGAATGGAGAGATGCCATAGGTCTGAGTCTCAAATGTATGTGCTCTTTCAAATATGAAATTCATCTCTTATTTAGGCATTTTGGGCATTCAAGTGATGGCCTAAAATATCCTGAATCATCAAGGAAACAATCAAATCTGTCTAATTAACTGTACTTACCAAATTTTCAGATGTTTCATCGACAGTATAAACATTTATAAGAGCAAGGTCTTTCTTTAAAATATTCACTTTCCAGAGAAAAATTTTCAGATATAAAAAATCCAAACAAAACTTCATATTACTTGAAAATGTTACTTAATTAATCAAATGGATACTTCTAAATATTAGTTACATTTTTGCATGTGGAATAAATTTATAAAAAACAAATATCATATTCTTTGTGTCTAACTTAGAATTTATGACTTGAATCACTTTTAAAGGTTTACAAATGATTCTGGGATGCATCAAAGATGGAGGACCATTGCACTTTGTTGTTAAAGGAAGAGAAAGTCAATAAGTGAACTATAGTCATATAATAGTTGAGCTTTGTGTGTTCAAACCTATTGCAGATGGTACCCTACTTTTGATAGTTTGACTTATGGTTTTTTTACTTTACAGTGGTGTGAATGATACATAGTAGAAATCTTAGTTTGAATTTGGGATGTTCAGCTTTTCCCGGGCTAAAAATATGTAGTACAATACTCTCTTGTGATGCTGAGCTGTGGCAGCTGCCGCTCCCAATCAGTCACACAATAATCAGAGTAAGCAACCGGTAGCCTGACCACATTCTGGACCCATACAACCATTCTTTATTTTCATGTTTAGTACATTATTCAACAAATTATATAAAATATTCAATATTGTATTATAAAACAGGCTTTGTGTCAGATGATTTTGCCCAACTGTAGGCTACTGAAAATGTGCTGAACACAGTTAAGGTGGGCTAGGTTAGCTATGATGTATGGTAGGTTAGCTGTATTAAGTGCATTTTCATCCTAATATTTTTTAATTTATAATGGATTTATAAATTTTATAAATTTATAAACGCCATTGTACGTTGAGGTAGATCTGTGCTTTTGTTGATTTAACTACCCTATGCTATCTCATTATTTAGTTTAATCATCAAAATAACTCTGTGACATGTGCAGTAAAACTATTTCTACTACCATTTTATAAATAAGGAAATATTCTTAGAGAAGTCGCTACCTAACCAAGATCACAGAGCTAGAAAGCTAAAGTGCAGCTTTGAAGCAGGCAGTCTGACTTCGGATTTCTAATTCTTAACGAATATAACATAATATCCCTCACTCCCATTGCCCCACATATACCATAAGAGAGAAGGAATTCGTGATGAAAAAGTCCTAAGTCTCTAATAAGCATCCTAAGATGCCTCCTGAAGTATGTTTCTCCAACAGATCTAGGAGAAAATTCTCGGATTTCTAGGCGATGAGATCTTCGTCCTTTTGACGTAAGTGGCCTAATCATGAATATTTTCCATCAAGAAATTTATAATTTTTGTAATTATAACTTTCCTTGCAAAGGTGTTATTCTGGTTTTCTTTTCCCAAAAGCACTGCTGACAGTTTTTTTTTTTTTTCTGATTCATAATTTAATCCCCTAAGTGAATTTGTAAGTCATTATCTACACGTTGTATAAAATAATGAAGTTGACAATGACTATGGTGGCACTAGTAAAACAAAAAAATCACTAATTTAGCACTTAGAATGTTCCAGCCGTGAGCTAAGACTTTAGTACATATTGTCTGTTTCATCTTCATATCACTCTGCCTCCAATTTACTCATGAGGGCACTGAGAATGGAAGCCAAGGAAATTGCTCAAGATTATACGATTAGTAAATGATGGGTTGGATCTGAAACACAGGCTGTTTGGTGGCAGAGCTAGTGTTGTTAGCCTGTGACATCTTCAGTAGACTTCCAAAGTAACCCCCAGGGCACACACAGTCATTCTCGATTAGTGGCTGCTTTCCCCTGTATCTGCTCAATTTTCCACAAATATCTAGAATTTGAGTGAAGTCTAAAATCGAACCCTGAAATTCAGCAAATGTATCTAGGCTCTGGCATCCTGAAGACTCTGCCCATTTTGGGCCATCAAGATTGCAGTTGGTCTCATGCAGAGGACATTTGTCAGTCTTTGTCAGTTCTGCCAGAAGAGCAGATCTGGTGGTGGCATGGCAGCGGTGCCATTGTTCTCATGGCTGACAGGGTCATGTTTATGAGGCTGTCTTTCTCAGGAGGCAAATGCTGTGTGTCCTACTTCCTGCCCTGTGGCCCTCTGGAATTCACTTTGCTCCTACTATCTTTGGGTCAGTCCACTGTGAGATCCAAATCCTTCCTGTGAATTTCCATTTTAAGCCTGTTTGAATTGCTTTCTGTTTCTTGCAATCAATACTTCTAAAGTGCTAGACTTTGCTTGCCCTCAACAGAAACTTTGAATGTTTTGACAATGATGTTTCTCATTTTAAGGGCCTGATTTAGAGTGTCATAAAGAGGCTAAGCACAATCTGTAATAGATATCTTATAGGCTTCTGGCTAAGTGCCCAAGCTGCAAAGTGCAGTTTTGATGAAACAGAGAAGAGATGAGATAATGGGTCTAGATTGCTCACTGAATTCTTATTTATCTACTTATTGAGAAGAGTTCATAGTGAGAGTGTAAGATGTTTTCACAAACACTGGAGCAATTTCCGGGAGTTACATACATTTGGCCCCGCAGGATTTGAGGATGCTTTATCGACTTAGCTAAATGAGAAATATTAGCAAATGTTCCCAAGTAGAATGTTGTTGGAAATAAGGCACCCTAAAAAATGAGGTATTGAATTTTATACATATGAGCATATTTTTTATTAGTTCTTATAAATATCTACATTTCTAGATGTCAGTAAAATTAATTGATAATTTGGGACAATCTACAAGTATTGAAGAGAAAAGCTAATTTAGCTGCACTTAGAAATATACTAGCCCTTTTTTGCCTAGTCCCCTAGACTGTTAAGTCTTTGAATACTAAGACTTCATCTCACTCAGGATTGCAGTTCAGCTCTGGCATGTAACAGGTGTTCAATCATATGTTGTTGAAAAATCTCTAAACTTGAATAACAGAGAGTCCTATTCAGTCCATTGTCACAATATATTTTATTTGGCTAATAAATATATCCTAAAACCATACACTGCTTAGGTTTTACCAAAATCACCTGTATCCAAGGTGGACTTATATAATAACTTTAAAAAGTATATTTTATTTAAGTTCAATCTGCCAGCATATAGTATAACACCAGTGCTCATCACATCATGTGCCCTCCTCAGTGCCTGCCACCCAGTCTCTCCATCCTCCACCCGCCTCTCCTTCTGCAAGGAATGTTTGTTTGTTTCCCAGTCAAGAGTCTCTCATGGTTTGTCTTCCTCTCTGATTTTCCCCCCTCCTTTCTCTTTGGTCCCTTTCACTATTTCTTATATTCCACAAATAACTTTTTAATTCCTCTACTTATGACCATTTAAAAAAATTTTCTGTAGTCTATTATCATTTACTGCGATGAAAATAGTAATTAAAAACATAAATGTGATTCTGATACCACTTTAATTAAAAGCTTTTATTACTCTATCATTTTAAAAATAAAGACAACATTCCACACGTGAGTAATTAAGGTCCACATCTGCCCTGGGTGTCCTCTTGAAGCCTCACTTCCTATCATGTTTGCCATCACAGTGCTACTACCCTGCTAAGGGATCTCGAGGGGCTCCCCCCCGCCCCCGCCACACACACACACACATGCAGGTCTACTCTTCTTATCCTCTCTAGATTGCAAACTCCTCTTTCTTTTGGATTTCAGGACAAACATAATTTCCTCATATAATTACAGCCTGTGATTTTTCTTTTTCTTTTTTTTTTCAGCCTGTGATTTTTCATCACAACACTTATTAGAGTTGGAAATTATATAGAAATCTGTGTGATTATTTTCTGATGCCTTTTTTTCACTGGAATTTAGATTCGATAAGATCAGGGACTATTTCCAATTCTGTTTACCAGTGTATATCTAGATTCTGGTAGAGTACTCTGTATATTTAAATGGCCATTAGCTGAAAAAATCATTGAATGAATAATCTTCTCATGTGTTTCAACTGAATTAAACATTCCAAATAAATATTTTGAAGGGAAAAGTTGCTTAGTCATTTGAATAAAGAAGTAAATAGCAGCAACTTTCTGAGTTCATGATTCTCTCTCTCACCTTGGAGTAGGAAAGAAGAAAGAGTACATTAGGCAAAACACAGCCAGCTGGTGAATCTGGGTAAAGGGTATGATTGCACAATTCTTGAAAACTTGCTGTGAATTTGAAATTATATATAATCAAGTTGAAAAATTACATAGCAGAGTATCAGTTCTATAATATGCACATAGTAAATGGAAGCTCTTAATGAATCAGTGAGTTTTCACACGTGCCTTCTATTTATTTTTTGTCTTTTTCCTTAGAGAGAAAATTAAGTCATCACATAAGACTTTCTCATTCATTAAGTTTGCTACCAATTCCAAAGCACTATTCAATATTAATCTATAATGACCATGATTCCTCTGTTCCCATATCAGTTTTAGTATTTATTTGATTAATTTTATTTATTTATTTATCTATTTGAGATTTTATTTATTTATTCATGAGAGACACAGAGAGAGAAGCAGAGACATAGGCAGGGGAGAAGCAGGCTCCATGCAGGGAGCCCGATGTGGGACTCTATCCCAGGACTCCAGGATCTCGCCCTGAGCCAAAGGCAGATGCTCAATCCCTGAGTCACCCAGGCATCCTCAGTATTTATGTTAAAGCACTGTTGTCCCAGTAGACAATAACTTTATGAAAATGTGCAAAATAAAATGTTCTTATTAAAATCTGCTCTTTTGCATAACAAACAATAGACAAGTATTTTACCATACAATTTAAAATAATATGATTATTTATGATGATTTATTTTAATTGTAAGTCAAATTATATATTTTTATTGTGATCAATTTTTTTAAATGTGTATTAAAGAATAATGTGCAATTATTTTTTTTGCCTAACCTTAGGAATATATATTGATAGTTCTCCACAGACTACCGATGTAATTCAATCAAACTTAGCAGTCTTTAATTGTAGGTGTATTTGTTCATACACACAAAGATATACAATTCCACCCTAATAATTTTTGGACTTGGGAAATAAATAAAAAACTTAATATTAAGCAAATTATTACTTGTTCTTAACTACTGGTCTCAAAGTAATAATTTGGGAAATATGTCTTCCTGAAGGATGTATTTGTCAATGTATATGACAAATTATTTCCATGACTTGACTACTTTGTTTTCTCCCATTTTAAGTTTTGTTTGTTCTTATAATTGAAGTTAAGAAGACTCAAGGTGGTTTTATAAAATATGTCATAAAGAACAACAATCCTATAACCAGAAGCAAACTTCATATACTACTATCATATAAACAGCTCTTTGCATCAAAGATAATGGTTTACTTACTATTCCTTTGGCCCCACTGTTATTTTATTTGAATTTATCTTTCACCTTTTTATTTTTTAAAGAAGCATGAAATTTCAATGCTTAAAAATTTTTGTGGACAGATTATAAGTACTGGTACATCTCTGACATATTGTATATTTGAAATAAAATTTAATTAGTCCTTTAATCTTGAATTTTGGTTTTTTCATGCTTCCTTATCCAAAGAAGTTAATATAATAGGGCATAACAATATCATTTAAGGAAAAACTCTTTATAAACTGAGTGACAATTACTATCTTTTTTTTTACTGTCTTTTTAATATTATCTTCCAAGTTATAAGATAAAATATCTTGTATATTGTACAGCATCAGTAAGCAGGTAAATATATAACCCACATTCTAAATATTTTAATGTCTCAGTCAATAGCTTAATAATAATTTAATAATAAGATACTTATGTCATTTTTCTACAAAATAGTTGAGGTTATGCGTATATAAGTATACATCTAACTCAGAGGGAACATAGTTGATACTAAAATGTCAGTCCTATAATAAATAGGGGAAATCAAATCATATACACATATGTATGCATTTTCACTTATATCATCATACATCATTTATGAATGAATATATATGAAAAGTATAAATCAAGAGGTATTTGAAGATACATGTTTTACTGATGAACAGGAAATTTGTGGTATACCTTCACTATCTATAATTTCTTATAAAACTAAGTTGAAATTGCAAAAATCATAAAAGTGAAATCACAGGTTTCTTGATGAGCATTCTTCTTAAACAAATTTTTCAGAAGAAGCAGTCTTATGTACATTTCTTTCCTTAGACATGAGACTTCTATCAAAATAGCACTAAATGCAAAAATAAAATAATACTTTGGGTAATATGGTTCTTGTTCACAACTGGATGGCTACTAAGATAATAGACTTTTTTTTTTTTCAGACGCTTCCAGCGCTTTATAGTTCTCTCCGGGACAGACAGACAGACAGTGCTGCCTGCGCCGTCAGCCCGCATCATTGGCACCTTGGACACGGCACCAGGCTAAACCCAGTCCTTGGTGCCCGCCGGGGAGAATTCTGGTCCAGCCTCAAATCAAATCAGCACCTCGGACAGCTCCCAACAACTGGCTATTCAGCCTGCAGAATTGTGGCCCTCCTGTGGGATAGACATTGTCAGAGCTTGTAAATCTCATGTGATATCATAAAGATCACATGGGTAACATCTTTAGTTTTCTGAGGTCAATCACTCTGGACTAAAAAAAAAAAATGGTCCTAGGATAGATTTTGGCATATTGCAGTTAACTTTTGATT
Organism: Vulpes vulpes; assembly: GCF_048418805.1. Classification (NCBI taxonomy): domain Eukaryota; kingdom Metazoa; phylum Chordata; class Mammalia; order Carnivora; family Canidae; genus Vulpes; species Vulpes vulpes. The sequence continues at coordinate 121,219,580 of NC_132782.1, forward strand.
ATAATTGTTAGAAATTGTTGGTCAAAAATAAATAAATATAAAAAAAAAAACAGAAATAAGCTGCCAGTGTGCATTGGCTTGGAGAGGAAAAGGAAAAGATGGTATTGCGAGTGCCTAGGACTTGGTATCACCCAGTTGGAACTGTAGATATGACAATGTACTTCCTAGCTAGAGCTGGGTCTATGGAGAAGTGGGTTGTCTTGTGGGCAATTGAACCCCAGAGGAGACTCAACTTCTATTAAAAATGTTGCTTACAGCAAGGAGAGAAAGAATAGCGCTTACTTAATGGCCATGTATATAAAGTAATGAAGGCTATTCCTGGGCTCAACTGCATTAATTTCACCAAGGATGACCTGACTGCCACTATTGCTGAGTTCCCAGCCCATTATAGCATAGAGCAATGCTTCATCAAAATGTGGCTATATTTACTAGGAAGATCAGTCATCATCTGGTGGCAGGTTGATGACAATGTACCACTTTTATTTGTTATCAACTGGAATAGCCACCTCCTTGGGGTGTGTACTTGACTTAGCCTCACCATCATATCTAGATTTTGTCCTTATGTCCTACCATATACTGATTTTAATCAGAAACTCAAATAACAGAAAAATAAATGCAGCTTAGGGTTAATTCCCCTGTAAATCATTATACTTTATCATAAAAAGTAGCTAGCCTCTATGACAGATTGGTACAATAACTTACTATAGATTCATTTACATTACTAGCTAGAAACCACTGCCCTTATTATTTTTTAGGAAGGGAGGGGCAGAAGGAAAGGGAGAGAGAGGATCTTAAGCAGGCTTCACAGTCAGCACAGAGCCTGATGCAAGGCTCAGTCTCATGACCCTGAGATCATGACCTGAGCCGAAATCATCAAGAGTCCACTGCTCAACCAACTGAGCTACCCAGATGCCCTAAAAGTTAATGCTCTTAGATGTGAGGATGTTTTCTTTTACATTTTAGTTAAATTAGTTTTAAATAATCTTGTATTTTTCAAGCCATCTGGATTTTCTGTTAATTGAACACAAAAGATTTCCTTTGCTATCCAAAGGTCTGTCTTAAGCCACTGTGCATTTGTGAAGATCTGTTTTTGCTAACCAAAAGAAATATGGGAAAGATTTTCACTTTTACAAAATAGCAATGATTTCTTCGGTTTATGCCATTTCAGCTTACAAAAGTCTTGATAGGAATGCTATGCTTATGGATAGCAGGAGAAATCGATAGTGCTAAATTATGTAAGATTTTTTGTTTAGGACAGCTCAATCTGAGTCAGTGTTATGATGCATCTCCTGAAAGAATAATAAAAAATAAAAATTAATTATTAGAACATGAGGACAGCAGTTCCACCTCTGAGGCACTATAGCCAGGTTTAATCACAATATTGTAAGATATGGAGTGATGAAATGTGGTGTATCCTCGGGAGCTAGTATATAAAATGATGGATATAGCAAAAATAATGTGGATTTATGGCATATTTATTATATGTGAGGCATTGGGTTACAATTTTATAAGCAAAATTTTATTAAATCCTCAAACCAATGGTAATAATAATGTATCTTAATATCAATATGAAAAAAATATTGAAAGCACTGGAAATCTATTGCTATAAAATGATTGCTGTCATAAAATGTTAAAGTGTCTTGATGTGGAAAATTTATTTTGTATATCTACTGAGTCCAGGTTTGGGGCCAGATTGACATGGCAATTGGAAAGCAGATTTTAAGTCAATATTGCTAGTATAGGTAGAGCTGGTCAAAATGGAATGAGCTATTTTGTAAGGCAGTCAACTGGAAATGCTCAGGTAGGATCTGAATTTCATTTTCTCAAAATATTAAAGCAAATGATGCTACATTGGGTGGGGCAATAGAATAAATAATCTTTAGGACATCTTCCAGGAGGACAATTTATTTGATGGGCAGACTATAACACATTTAATCACATCAGCAGTCTCAGTGGGGAGTTACAGTTACTTAGTCTGAGAGATAACATGTCCGTTGAGCTCCTAGAAGCTAAATAATATTTAATTTACATTACTATATTTGATCCATACAACACTGGTAAGATACTGACATTGTCTTATTTTAAAAGGTAAAAAAAAAATTCCAGAAAGAGAGTTTAAATAATGTTCCAAGCATAAAAGCCTAATATTGAAAGAACTAGTATTTGAGCCCAGGATTTCTCATGTTTTGTTGTTGCTGTTGTTTGTTTTTAGCATCATTCATAGTTTTGGCAATAGAATCTGTAGCTATTCTTATTAATATAAGAAATCATTTATCATCATAATAACTATACCCTGAAGAATAATTCTGATAGAACCCTACAGAGTTACAGTATGGCAGCTAATACATGTTTCATATCCTAAGGAATAACAAAAATCTGATATTTTTTTCTAACTCAGTATGCTATACATGTGAGCCAGTTCACATTCATGTGTGCATGCATGTGCACACACAAACACATACACATACATCACATCTAATTATTTTTGTTTCAATTTGAAAATGTTAAATGAATGTATATTCCACATATTGTGTCTTACTTCTGAAATTTATTTTTAAAATTATTTGTTAACCTCATAAATACCTCACACCAGACATCTTTCCAGAAGGTCATACTCTAAGGTATTACAAGTGCTTTGAGTAATCAAGGATGAAGCATTAACAGACCTTGTCCAATCTTTTTTTATTTAAGATTTTTATTTATTTATTCATGAGAGACACAGATAGAGGGACAGAGACACAGGCAGAGGGAGAAGCAGGCACCATGCAGGGAGCCTGATGTGGGACTCGATCCCAGGATCCCCGGGATCAGACCTGAGTCAAAGGCAGATGCTCAACCACTGAGCCACCCGAGCGCCCCAACTTGTCCATTCTTAAGTGACCAATCTCTAATCTAATAAAAGAAAAAACCACACATAGACACAGCAAGAAAATCTGTAAGTTCAGAAATTGCAGCTTAATTTTTTGGCTACTCCAGATATCTCCTAAGAGAGCAAATGGTATGAATCATTCACCTAATTATAGTAATGTCAGGGCTTGGTTTAGCTTGCAGCAACATTTATTCTCTGTGCCTGGTTACATCTCTGTAATAATTACAGAGATTTGGCAATGCTGCTTATATAACCATTGACCATAAATTACTGTTAGACCAAACAGCTTTGGAAACTGATGGCAGGGCAGCTGACACTTTTAATTTACTGATCCTGTTGTCATTACTGCAAAGTAGGTGGTAAGGTGAAAAGAGGGTCAAGGCTAAATTCTTCACATGTTGAAATTCTGCCCACAGCCACAGCGGACAATTACCCTTCATAAACGATAATTCAGACAGTCTTTTAACAAGAGTGACATCTGCTGGCCCACATATGCAATTCAAACTACTCCATATTTATAGTCGTTTGCAATAGCCTAGTTCTATTTCTGCAGATGGCAAATCAGCTGAATTCATAATTACAAAGGACAATATTTAGCACAATAGAGTTCTTATTCAGTGATTTTGAATTTCTAGTTTAAAGAAAATGACTAAATTCTTTGCTTTCTGTTGTGACATTTTATTCGCAATGTTTTTGTTTATATGTTTTCTCTTTCCTGGAAATGCTAGATTTTTTTTTTTTTAGTTTGAATACAGATTTGGTATGGTTTAGAAATGTTATCTTTGATCAGTTGGTTGTGAAACTGCAAGACAACTAGTTAGGTTGAATAGAGTAATTAGACAGCAAAAATATCACTCATGTTTTTGTTTGTTTGTGGGTTGTGTGTTGCGTTTTCAGTCATCATACTCAGTGAGGAATAATTGTACGTTGTTCTCTTGATGTCTGTGCTCTCCTGGGTGAGTATGGTTTGCATATATATTTTCATCTAGGTTGAGTCCATATGCAAATATATTGCCATCCATTGTGAATATGTTGTATACTTTTAATCTTTACCATTGGTTGCTTTTAATTTTGGTTGCCATGACTAAAGGATCTTTCCTTTTAAATCAAGTTATCATTTGTGAACATGCATTTTATACTTATAATAACTATCTTGGAGATATATATTTAATTAACAATTTTTTTTAATTTTTAAAAATAAAATTATCATATAATGAAAATATATGAAGCAAATGTTTTAAAAAAGTAAAATATGTATTATATTAAAAATAAGAAATGCCCATTATTTACACATTATATGTATTTGCAGAATTTGTTCCTGTGTAAAATTATAGAAATATGTAAATATTTTAAAATATGTAAAATGAAATATGTAAATATGTAATATGTAAAATTAAATATGTAAATATGTAAAATTCCTGTAACATATTACAGAAATATGCATGTATTTGATTTGGAGTACTTACATGACACTGGTAGAATCATAGTTTTCTATAATCTTTTTAAAAGATTTTCTTTATTTATTCATGAGAGACACAGAGAGAGAGAGAGAGAGGCAGAGACACAGGCAGAGGGATAAGCAGACTCCTCACAGGAAGCCTGATGCGGGACTCAATCCTGGGACCCGGGATCACTCCCTGAGCCAAAGGCAGATGCTAAACCACTGAGCCACCCAGGTGTCCCCATTTTCTGTACTTTATTTCTAACCTAAAGACACTATCAGATTAAGAAACATACTGTTCTTTTTTGTGTAATATATATCTTAAGATATCCTATAAAACAATGCAGTTGTCTTTTAAACATAACAGATATGAGGACACATATACTAAGAGTACTCAGGTATTTATATGTTGATCATGTCCTTTCCTCTCTTTCCTTAAAACCAAACAGCAACTAAAAATAGTGTTAACTTCTATATATCACATTATTGAATTTCTGTGTGTGTGTGTGTGTGTATATATATATATATATATATATATATATGGAATATATATATTCCTTCATTTTTATTATATATATTATATTAATATACATGATATATTAATATTATATATATATATATATATAATAGGCTTTGGATACCTCTGTGAAACAATTTCAGAAATAAATGTTTAGGAGGCACCTAGGTGGCTCAGATGAATAAGCATTTGCCTTAGGCTCAGGTCATGATTTCAGGCTCCTGGGATTGAGTCCCTACTTAGGGATCCCTGCTCAGCAGGGAGTCTGCCCCTCATTCTCCCTCCCCCTCCCTCACTGGTGTTCTCTCTCTCTCTCTCTCAGATAAATAAATAAATAAATAAATAAATATCTTTTAAACATAGATTTTTAATTTATTGCAATGATATTTTTTCTGATTATAAAATGGATAATTTATTTTCCTACCAATTTAAAGTAACTGGGATAATACACTATATGCATTTACATAATCTAAATATTAAACCTAACATTTTGATAGATCACGCTAACTTTTTTGATTCTTATAAGAGGAAGATTTTTAAAATATAAAATATACCTGTTACAAAAAATATAAAATGTACCAGGTGTTAGGGGCACCTGGATGATTCATTCAGTTAAGCCTCTAGCTCTAGATTTCAGTTCAGGTCATGATCTCATGGGTGGCACTTGGCAGGGAGTCTGCTTCAGATTCTCTCTCCATCTCCCTCAGTTCCTCACCCCACTTGCTCTCTCTTTCTAAAATAAATAAAATAAATCTTAAAAAATAAATTCAATTATTGATGTGTTTTATAAACAGATACAGAAAACATGTTGCATCAAATCATTCATTTTTTTACTGTTCCCTTGATTACTAGCTGGAACATGTGTAGTTTGTACAAACTCATTCATTTGAAGTGAAGGCATATAGCAAGGATGCAGTTCACTTCAAAAACGTTTTGATGTAATTTTTAAACCATTATATCTGGACCTTTTGTACTATTTTCTACTAAAATCTTCTCTTCTGGTTCTGGATTTTCTATTATATCTGGTTAGTGATATATGTCTATCCTATTCAACATATAAAGAGGATCCTACTTTTTTTTAAGATTTTTTATTTATTTATTCATGAGAGACACAGAGAGAAAGGCAGAGACATAGTCAGAGGGAGAAGCCTGATGTGGGACTTGGTCACAGTATAACGACCTGAGGTGAAGGCAGATACTCAACCACTGAGCCACCCAGGTGTCCCCAAAGGATTCTACTTTAAACATACTTTCAGTTAGATGGAAATGTATATTCCCCCAGCAAGTTGGGTCTTGCTTTACATAACTTTTCTTGAGTTAAATTTGTAATTATTTTTTACTGTTATCACTCAAATTATTTCACATACTTTAACTCCTAGAAACTTTGATTTCAAAACCTTTTAAATTAAACGCAATGAATTTGCTAAAAAAATATGTTTACTTCACAAGGGAAAAAAGATATTGTGATCCTGAATAGTCTTGGACTTGGTAAACTCATTAATATAGACTAAGACTTATGATTTCATCCTTAACTTTCATGGAACCCATTATTTACATATTCATGACAAATATGCTTTTAAATAGAAGCCCATTTGCAGCAAAACACAAGTTAAAGAGGACACAGGATATAGTATTTCCTTTTACCAAAACATTCAATCTCCTTGCTTTGTCTTAAAATCAGGGAACTTTTCATAAATGAGTCTTTGTTTTTTTTTTTTAAAGATTTTATTTACTTATTCAGGAGAAAGACACAGAAAGAGAAGCGGAGACATAGGCAGAGGGAGAAACAGGCTCCCTTCAGGGAGCCCAACGTAGAAATCGATCTCAGGACCTGGGATTCTGACCTGAGCTGAAGGCAGATGCTCACTCACCACCCAGGTGCCCCATAAATAAGTCTTTGAATAGAACAGAAGAGGGTAGTCTTCAATAAATATCATTGGGGGGAAAACAATATTATTATCATAGTATAATTTAAATACTTAGCTTTACATGAAAGTTTTATGTTCTGCTGCTCCCTTATTCACATCTCAGATGAGAATCAGTTTGAAGTGGTCAGATTCTTGCTAAGGCTGTATCAACCAGAGTTTAGTTAAAAGCAAAACAAACAAACAAAAAAGGATCTCTGATTTTTAGCAGAAAGGAATTCACTAAAAGGATACTGAACAGGTTATTAAGTCACCCAAAGGGCTATAGAACAGGCATAGAGACAAGGACAGACTTTCAGATTCACATCCAGAACTGTCCAGAGTAATCCGCTATAGCCTTCTCCAGGTATCAATGATGCTGTTGAATCACTTGACACTGTCAATAGGAAAGCGTGGATGTTGTAGCTGGAGCACCTGTAATTATTGCCTAAGCACTATTTCTTGTTGCACCAATCCAGAGATATTATTTACATTCCTTATTCTTTGCTTCAGTATATATGTGTGAGTATATCTGATGATTATTGCTGGATTCGAGGTCAATTGTCATATACTTGTTTTGAGGAAGGCTGAGGTTAAAGGCTGAGGTATTTGCCTTTTTCTTAAATTGTAGTGGAACATAACACTATCCCTGATCAACACTCAAAAAGAGGATAGTATTCAATCAGGGAGTAGCTTTAGATGTTGGACAACTAAGTGAACTGCACATATTTACCACAGACTGCAAAATGAGAAGGCACAGTGTTCCAGATAAGAATACCCTGTGTTAGCTCTTGGATAAGAGCAAGGAGAGGCTATATAGCCTGATCCAAGTAGGACTTTGGTATAAGTTAGAAATTTATTTGGTTACGACATTGAGATTTTGATCTTTGTTCTATAATATTTGTTACTGCAGCATAATTTAATGTATATTGATAGAGCATTTAATACATTGTAACAAAAACACAAAAATATATGAGAATGAATTAGTGGTTGGGTAATGGATGATATGAAGACAGATATAACAGTATAGATAGCATGATATCTACATCATTCAGTAGCAAAATAAATTGCAAAATTGTTGCCTGCTGTATTTTGAATAGCAGATCATGTGTCTCTTCATCCTCTAGGAAGCTAGATTGAAAAATGGGAAATTGGGCAGCCCTGGTGTCTCAGCAGGTTAGCGCTGCCCTCAGCCCAGGGCATGATCCTGGAGACCCAGGATCGAGTCCCATATCCGGCTCCCTGCATGGAGGCTGCTTCTCCCTCTGCCTGGGTCTCTGCCTCTCTGTCTCTCATGAATAAATAAATTAAATCTTTTTTTTTAAAAAAAAAAAAAAAGGAAAATGGGAAATTTATATTGTGTGTTGATTAGTTTTGCCTGCATTTAGAAAGTTACTGCAAAAAGAGATGAGTTAAAAAGTGAAACTAACTGCTGATTTGCAAACAGAAGTAGAAAGACATAGAGAAATCTAGAATTGGAGGTCTTTTAAGGTTCAACAGAAAAGTGGTTTTGGATTCCAAATGGTAAGTCATGGCATCTAAACAGGCTTGGGGCACAAGAGTATCATTATATTTCTATTTTTAAGAGATTATTTGCTTTGTAAAAAAAATAGATTATAGAGTAATAAGGAGGACTTTATCACTTCCATTGAAGTTGTCTTATAATAATCTAGGCATGAAGTGAAGACTGGAATTCAAAGCAGAAAAAAAAAATCCCTAAGGATATTTTAGGAAAATATGACATTCTGAATATATTATGGAGGTACAGAAAACAAGATTTCTTAATAGATTGCATTTGAGGTGTCAATGAATAGACAAACAAGACTTCAATTTTGGCCTAGAGCAACTGACAGATGAAGAGACTGTCAAATGAAATGAGCAGGTTTGTAAAAATCATTTGGAGAAGGAAAAAATTATGAGTTTCTATGTAAATGTGGTAAATTCAATCTCTTTATTAGTCATCCAAGAAGAATTGTCAGGGAGATGGTCGGTTATACAAGTAGAGATTTTGGTAGAGATCTGCAGTAAAATTATAAGTTCAAGAGTTAGCCTTTTATGGAATATATTTAAAACAAGTGTGATAGAGGGGATCACCAAAAGAATGGGTGTCAGTGGAGAAAAGAAGGCTAATAACACCTGGGGCACACCAGAATGGGAAAAAGAAGATAAACATCAAGTAGAATTACAAAATATCAACTCATGAGTGGGAGTAAAGGTGGAAAATATTTCTTTCTTGAAACCAAGTGAAGACAATGCACCACATAAGAGGGAGTGAGTCATTGCTACACCCATTATAGCTAATAAGTCAAGTAACATGAAGACTGAGAATTGGTCATTGTATGTGGCAATATAGAAGTTTTTGATAACTTTGACAAATGACAAAGAGGCACTTCAATAACTCATTCAGAGAGATTTTAGAAGAGACTAGAATGTGATAAACAGGAATCATCAAGTACATTCAACTTACGTGGAGAGGTTTTCTGGTAAGGGAAAAGAAAAATGACAATGGATGAGAGAAGTGGGTTCAAGAGAAAAAAATTTAGTTCAAGATAGGAGAACTAGTATAATTTCCCATACTAACGAGAATTATTAAGTAGTGGTCCAAAATCAATGGAGAGAGGAAGAGAGAAAAATTTATGGATTTCTATCCTTTTTTTTTAAGATTTTATTTATTCATGAGAGACAGAGACAGAAGCAGAGACACAGGCAGAGGGAGAAGCAGGCTCCTCACAGGGAGCCTGACAAGGAACTCAATCCCAGGATTCTAAGATCATGCCCTGGGCCTAAGGCAGGCGCTAAAGCACTGAGCCACCCAGGGACCCCTGGATTTATATCCTTGAATAGGCTATAAGATCTTAGTGCCTAAACTAAGTAAAGGAAGTTGACTTGAATAGGAACATGCATAGTGTATTGTAATAGAAGAAAAGACAGAGAATATGACAGATTCTTATCAATGAGTAGAAGTGGTGGTAGTAACTTTAATGGAAATTCTGTTTGTTTTATTGACATGTGATGCTAGTTAACAGCTCTAAATGAGACTAGGGAAGGAAGTATTAGATGTTTAAAGAGAGAAAATAAAAAATAAAATAATCTTTTATGAAAAGGGCAGAGAGATTCCCTGGAAGTATAGAGTATGAATTCTTGGTCCTTTTGAGGTTTACAGCAATGAATTAGAGTGAGAATGGTAAGCATTGTCATGTAATTTTTTTTTTTTTAAATAGGCTCCATGCCCAGCATGGAGCACAATGTGGGGCCTGAATTCACAATCCTGAGATCAAGACCTGAGCTGAGATTGAGAGTCAGACAACTAACTGACCAAGATACCTAGGTTCCCTGAGTCATGTATTTTCTACAAGTATACAGTAAACTTCATGCATTTAGGCACAAAATAGGTATTGCTTGGTTTAATAAAAGCAAAATAAATATTGTCAATTTTTTGTCAAGGGCTAATAGTTTTATCATCATAAGCATTCATTACAAATATGATAGTGATAAATGGTGGTAATACTTGTAAGTAAATAAATAATTCATTTTTATTTATATGTAAATATGTGAGCATCTAAAATTATAAAACCAAATCTAACAAATCTAGTTTAATAGTAATGTATTACAATCATGTATTCTAAGAAGGCCTTATACTAGAAATGTTAAAACCATTTATTAACAGAAAATTTAAGATTTAAAAATAAAAGGAGAAAAAACTCATAAACCCACCACTCTATAAATATCTTGGTATGGATTCTTCACAAATTTCTTTGCAAAGAAGTTTCTGAACACAATGTTTCTGGATTAGTCATAATTCTACAAAAACACAGAACCAATAGTATGCACACACATATGTATGATAGGGAACTGGCTCATGTGGTTGTGGAGCCTGAGAAGCTGGTGGTAAGTCTTAGTCCATAGGTGAAGACCTGAGAACCTGGAGAATTGATGGTCTAAGTCCTAGTCTGAGGGCAGGAGCTCAAGTGGTCAGCCAGAGAGAGAATAAATTCTCCCTTCCTCCACTTTAACTTTTATTCAAACCATCAAAGGATTGGATAATGTTTACTTATATTGGGGAGGGCATTCTGCTTTACTCTGTCTATAGATTTAAATGCAAATTTCATCCAGAAAAACTCTCACAGATACACCACAAAATTGTGTTTAACAAAATATCTGAGTACCCTGGGGCCCTGTCAACTCAAAACATAAAATTATCACAGGGGGCGCATGGGTGGCTCATTTGGTTGAGTGTCCGACTCCTGATTTCAGCTTAGGTCATGATCTCAGGGTCATGAGATTGAGCACTGAGTAGAGCCCTCCTTGGTGTGTGTGGAGCCTGATTAGGATTCTCTCTCTCCCACTCCCCCACCACTTGTGCTTTTTCTCTCTGTCTCTCTAACTAAAATTAATTAAATTTAAAAAATAAGCATCACAGTATCCCTGTTGTCTTCTTCAACAGTAAATTGAATAGCACTTACACATATTATATGTTGAAAAATATTTATAATCTTAATAAAGGCATGTTTTACTTTTAAATTATGGGATTGTAATATACACATGAATTTATAAGATACTTTTTTCCATCTTAAATTTTAATGAGAGCATAGTATTTCATTGCATGGGCATATAATTACTTTTACAAATCTTTATTGTTAGTTATTGAGTTTGCTTACTATTTCAGTTATCACTAACAGTGCTGCAATTATCATCCATACTCATCTATATATATATTTACATGAAAAATTATTGCCTCAAGATAAGGTAACTTATGTTTATATAATATATTTTAAAGGGAAAAATCATACTTGATCTCCTCTCATGAGAGCAGAGTTTCCTAAAGCTGGGTGCATGAAACACTAGCCTTACAAAATATTTGAATGGTTTCTGCTTGATAAATTATATATACATATACATATATATGAACAAATTTTTTGCCATGTTCTGTGTAGTACATGTAGAACATGTCCCTCTTATAAATTCACAATTATTTATTATTTATTAAAAACTCTGGAAACTTCACTGATACAAAATATAAAATTAGTGTTTAAATGCTTCCCAATGTAAAAAATATAATCTAAATCAATACCCCAACTAACTCATCTGTAGGATACACTTATACTGGGGAAGAATTTCTAATAAATGAAGGTAAAAACAAGGACTGCTGCTCTTTTAGAACGATGTTGTATTAATAAGATCACTAGTCCTTGATCTGGTTCCATCCCCCCCCCCAAAAAAAATCTAGGAAAACAGAAATGTTAAATATGTGTATATGGTTAAATGGCATGGACTCACTGAAGTGAAAACTCAACCTTCTCTCCCTTTTAAAATAATAAAAATCAATTTTGCTCAATAGTATGGTTGGTGGAATCATTACGGGGACATCCTGGGGAATAAACACGTGTTTTATATATATATTAGTGGGGAAGTAGAAACACTGCTAAGAGGCAGCAAAATTATGAGCTAAGCATAGAGAAAGAATGACATAAAATACACCACAATTTATCACCTTCATTTCTGTGTGGTGAAAGTATAGGTGATTTTAATTTTTTTATGCCTTTCCAAACATTCTCTTACAGAGACTGGAAGAAAGCAATGTATTTTTTAGAGAGGGAAAAGGGTATTGGATGGGCCATGCATATTGGTTTGGAAAAGATTATATGGCTGCTATTTGCAGACAGAAAATAAATGGTTGTGTTACATAATTCTAGATTAGAACAAGTTTGTTATTTCTGTAAATACTCAAATGTTGAAAAATCATTCTGAAAACCACTACCTCCTAAATTTAAAATTAAGAATACAGGATTATCTTGCTAGAGATTAAGAACATTAACATAAATCCAGTAGTCACCATTTACTAATTCATCTCCAATACAGGTTTGCTTAACCAAATGTTTTGATTAGAATTAATTATCAAAAGAATTTTTGATACCATTCTACCATCAGTTGGTGGCCAGACATTGTATTTTTGGTTCATGTGGAAAGTCTCTGTCAGTTAAAGACCTGAGCTAATGGATTAAAGACCTGGTGGAAATATATTTTTATTTCTCATCATGATTAGGAAAATATAATCACCAGAGCGAAGAAGAAGTTTTAGAAAAGTCAAACTTGAAAAATCCTCATGGGAAATTGTATCACAGAATTAATTTAAAATAGGACTGAGCTCTTTTCTCCTGGGGGCAAGAAAAATAGGAATGCTGGCTTAAAAGCTATTCTCCATTTCCAATTTAAGTTCCAAGTTTTATACCACAAAAAGTAACTTTTTGGTTAACTATCTTGTCTTTATTCTACATTTTAAAATATGAAATTGTTATTCATGTAACCTTCTGAAATTGCTAAGATACCTGCTAGCTTTTTTTACCCCAGTGATTTCTATTAGGGAATTTAAATACCCACTGAGGCAAGAAAAAGAAACATTTAGGCAACTGTTCATGGCAGTTGATTGATTACAGTCAGTGAAGTTAAGTGTCTAAATTAAGAGATACACATGTGTTGGGCCATTTATCAGAACAAAGAAAAAACTGTAGAAAGGAAAACATAATTCAACAAAATGGCCATATGTAGTTAAACCAGTAATTTGAAAATACAATACAGGCAAATTTAATCACATTCTCTTAAGATAATGGGACTCGATAGTTCTATAAGTTATTCTTAAAGATCTGGAAAAAAAATAGTAAACTTACTTTTATTCAACAATTTGAATCCACAGAACTTAATGATCCTGTACATACGAACCTTAATGGGGCTGGAGGAGTTAAGCATGGTAAGGTGGAGTTTTAGGTGATCAGAAATAACTCATTCCTTTATTTAAAAGTATTTATTGAATGCTTTCTCTGTGCAAGCACAGTTTTAATGACTGGAGAACACAGCAGTGAGCTGGACTGACAAATTAAAAAAAAAAATCTGGCAGTCACAATGCTCCTTTCAAATCAGGATGAAAGAAGGCCATTTGAGGAAACAGCATTTGAGATGAGATCTGAGTGACAAGAAAGAGGCAGCCACACAGAAGTAGGGAGAGAACATGCCAAGCAGAGATGACAACTACTTCAAAGGCCCTTGGTAAACTCAAGTCCCCAGAGAAATAGGAAGAGGGCCATGATGGCTAGAATATAGTGGGCACAGGAGTAAAGTGCTAGGAGTTGGGAGAATTTGTCCAAGATCAGATAACACTGGAGTTTACAACTCAGGCCAAGATGTTTGATTTTATTCTGATGGAAGTCATTGGATGGAATCAAAGTGGTGTGATCTGATGTGTGTCTTGGAAAAACTACTGTGCTTGTGTTTTGGAGAATGGCTTGTCGAGAGGCATAGACAAATGCATAAAACTAGTAAAGAAACTCCTCCTGTGATCCTTAAGTGGCCCACAGTATGAGAGGCATTATGCCAAGCACTTGTAAAGCCCTTGCAACCATACTTCTAAGATGGGTGTAATTGAAGACGTCTAGAGATAAGTCAGAGAAGTTATATAATGTGCAGTAGGTCACAAGGGACACGATTGAATTCTGATTAGATCTGCCTTCAAATCCCAGCTTTTTAACCACTCTGCTGTGTTGCCAGAGTACAACCTCTTCAGACTGTATTACGGCTTATCCACCAAACATTCACCAGATGTATTTGGCTGGTGTCATACTACATATGGAGACTGCGGAGGTAAATGTTTGTAATCTGTTGCATTAGAGATATAAGCTAACTAAGAGCAGAATTTTATTTTCACTTGAATATTTGACTCCTGTGATAGTTTACTTTACTGAGCCACAGGGTGCCCGGATATTTGGTTTATACTCTGAGTGTTTCTGTGAGGATGCTTTTGGATGAGACTAACCTTTAAATTAGTAGACTGAGTAAAGCAGATTGCTTTCTCCAATGTGAGTGAGACTCATCTAGTCGGTTGAAGATCTGAATAGAACAACAACAACAGAAATGATTGTCTCCTAAGAGAATTCTCCTGCCTAATGGCCTTTGCACTGGAACATTGGTTCTGCAGATTTTGGACTTGTTGGCATCCATAATTGTGTGAGCCAACTCTGTGTGTGTGTGTGTGTGTGTGTGTGTGTGTGTGTCCTATATCGATTCTGTTTCTCTGGAGAAGCCTAACTAATACAGCCTCCACAAAAGCAAGCATTTATGTGTGTTTGACCAATGGAATCTAAGATGAAAGGGGAACTAGGGAACATAATTTTACAAAACTAAAGAGATTCCACCGGAAGATTTGATGAGGCAATTGTATAAGTTTGTTCCAGATCCCAGGTAGACACAGAGCACCATCGAGATACGATTTGACAGGCAGTACTCTGACTCATTATAGGTAGGCAATTAGGGATGGCATATTCAATTTTTACATTCTTAGCAATTCTGAAAGACACTTAGAAACTTTTGACCCTAGAATCAGGAAAGGCCTTTTCTTCAGAATTATTTATTATGTTCCCATATTAGAGTGAAAATATGTGTTCATTGGATACATAATATGTTTATATGGAATACAAATGGACTAAACAAAATCAATGAAACCAAAAAGTGAATTTATATGAAAGTTCAAAAAATTGACAAAAGTCTAGTTTTACCGGTCATGAAAAAGAAAAATCCAAATTATCATGATTAGAAATGAAAATGGATACTTTATCACACTTACTAAAGATATCAAAAAGATAAGAACATATCATGAACAAATTTTATGCCAATACATTCTAAAACTTAGAGGAAACAGACTCTATAAAATTTACAAGTTACCAAAACTGAGATGAAAATAAATAGAAAATCTGAGTAAGCTTGTGATAATTAATTAATTGAATTATGTATTCAGTATCTTCCCACAAGCTAAACTTTAGGTACACATGGTTTCACTGGAGAATTATATGAAGTATTTGAAGAAGAAATAATGCCAATGTCATAGAAATTGTTTCAGGAAAGAATATGCAATGCAATTAATTTTAAAAGGTCAGGATTTATTCCAAAGCAAAACTAGATACAGCTATTACAAAAAAGGGATTTACAGACTAATATATTTCATCAATATAGATGAAAAACTTCTCAAACACATTTTAACCAATGGAACCAGGAAGATATTGAATGAATGATATATCACTACGATTGGTGGAGGTTTGTTTGTATAGTTGGTTTAACATTTAAAATCATAATTTACCTTATTAACTAAAAAAGAAAAATTATATGCTCATCTCAATAGATGCAAAAGAGAAAAGGAATTTTTAAACAAATTTCAACATTCATGCTTGAGGAAAATCTCCTAAGAAAGCAGAAGAGTACATCCTCAACCATCTAGAATATATCTTTGAACAACCTTCAGCTAATATGATTAAGGTAGTGAGAAAAAACTAATAGATTTAATCCTTCAATTAGAAATAAGGCAAGGTGGGATCCCTGGGTGGCGCAGCGGTTTGGCGCCTGCCTTTGGCCCAGGGCGTGATCCTGGAGACCCGGGATCGAATCCCACGTCGGGCTCCCGGTGCATGGAGCCTGCTTCTCCCTCTGCCTGTGTCTCTGCCTCTCTCTCTCTCTCTGTGTGACTATCATAAATAAATAAAAATTAAAAAAAAAAAAAGAAATAAGGCAAGGATATCCTCCCTCAGCACTTCCAGGGAACATTCTTTAAAAAAAAAAAAAAAAATATATATATATATATATATATATATATATATATATATATATATATTTGAGATAGAGTGCATATGGCATGGGGTCATAGGTAGAGGGAGAGGGAGAAGCAGATGCTCTGGTGAGCACAGGGCCTGACAGCAGAGATTGATCCTAGGACCCTGAGATCAAGATCTGAGCTGGAGTCAGACACTGAAAATGACTGAGCCACCCAAGTGCCTCTCCAGTGAGCATTCTACCAGAGGTCCTTTGCCAGTGTAATACACAAAAAACTAAAAGAATAATTTTATCATTTAATGTCATTTTTACCCAATAGTTACCTTAAAAAATGACTATAGGCACATCAACCCATCATCTGCCATATATGATTAAGATATTTTTCCAAACGTATTATTATATTTTTGCACAAAATTTACTCTCCTTTTTAATATTTATATTTCTTTGTTCTTCAAAAACAAATATGCATAAATCTGCAATACTTGGAAGAAGTAAAGAAATAGTAAAATGTTCCAGTATTGTGTGTAAATCTCTGTATACAAGAAGTAGCATAAGTGTTATGACCTGGAAAAGAAGCATGAATATTGATATTTGAATACATCTGTTGAATATATAATGAGATACGGAGCTAGGGAAGCCTACAATTTGGGGCACATCTAATTCAGATATGTAAATGATCACAGCCAAGCTAATTTTATTACTGCTTGGATAGATACAATTCCTGTCCCTTCCACACCTGTCATCTTGTTTATAATCTATAACTTTTTCATGGATTTAAATGTATAAACTCCTCATTTTTGACGCATCAATTTAGGAGAAGCAATTATTGATTATATTTGTTTCTCTGTTATATGAATTACTTGTTAAAGCAAGTTCCAATGTAAAGACATATCTCTCTAGATGGGTCTATATAAAAAGCCTGAGAAATGGCTGAAGTCGCATGGTTATATCAATGTCTTTGTATGCAAGCAGAGAAAAATCTTGGGTACAGCATAGATTACAAGGCCACTCAGTTACCTGAGTCCGCAATAGTTGTGGCCATTATGTTCACTGAACTGTATCCAGTTGGCAGAAGTTAATCTAGAGGGAGAAAGTCTAAATATCAACAAAATGTGTTTCTGGTTAGATAATAAAACCTTGGTGGAGCTGATCAATTGGCGGTCTTCCAATTCTGAGTCTGTCTCACACCTGCTTCATCCATTTGTTTTATGTGGCCTCTGGTTTACACACTGTCATATTTAGAAAAAGCAAACAGTTCCAGTGATCTAATTGCCAATGCTGACTTCTTGATTTAGTTAAAGAAATTCCAGTGAATAATGCCAAAGTCCCCCATATAAAGTAGGATTCTTTTGCCAAGACACGCAATGCAATTAGGAATGTGCCAATTTTTCACACAAAGGTGTCCTCCCTAAAGAAGCTTATGAGCATTTTATTCTGATAGAATCTAAACCTGACTCAATGAGTCTGAATGTTAAAACTCAGAAGGTTTGATAAAGTAAACCAGACAATATAAGGTATAGACTTGATGGGTTTTGGCCTTTTTAATGTGTTTTATTTATTTATAGTTAAGTTTTTATTTAAATTCCAGTTAGTCAACATATAGTATAATATTAGTTTCAGGTATACAATGCAGTGATTCAACATTTCCATACAACACCTGGTGCTCATCACAACAAGTGCACTCCTTAACCCCCATCACCTGTTTCACCCATGCCCCCATTCACCTCCCCTTTGGTAACCATCAGTGTGTTCTTGGTTTGCCTCTTTCTCTCTCCTTTCCCCCCTTTGGCTGTTTATTTTGTTTCTTAAATTCCACATATGAGTGAAATTGTATGGTATTTGTCTTTCTCTGACTTGTTTCACTTAGCATTATACTCTCTAGTTCCATTCACATCATTGCAAATGGCAAGATTTCATGCTTTTTATGGCTAATATTCCATTGTATATATATATACACACACACATGCACTCCACATATATTATATATTCTTTAAATATATATATATTATATATATGGCATATATATATGTATATATATATATATATATGCCATATATACACCACATCTTCTTTATCCACTTACCAGTTGATGCACACTTGGGTTATTTCCATAGTTTAGCAATTGTAGAAAATGCTACTACAATCATTGGGAAGCATGTATCCCTTTGATTTAGTATTTCTGTATTCTTTAGGTAAATACCTGGTAGTGCAATTCCTGTATCATCGGGTAGTTCTATTTTTTATCTTTTTGAGGACCCTCAATACTCTTTTGCATGTATTTTAAAGTATGCAAAATAATAGCCTAAATTCAAGGAAGCAGGCTATTAATATTTGCCTCAACTAAACATTTATTTAAAAAATTTAGCATCAGTCAAATATCCTACATTGTGTCCAAATCAAAATAATCTGAATATAAGAATGTATGGTAGGGAACACTAAAGCTACATAGGCATAGGCAATTAAATATTGATAATTTGCTGACTCTGGCTCATAATATGATTACTTGTCATAAAATATATCTACCTCTGAGGTTAAAACAGGGCTTTAAGAGCTTATAATGGAAAAAAGTAAAAGCATTGGAATTAGATTCATATACTGGTTCTGGCATTTAGCATAGACTTAATTAACAATCTCTCCATCTGTAGAATAGAAGTAATATTTATTTCACAGAATTGTTTGAGAAAGAAAATGAAAAATATTTATGAAGTGACAAGGATAATGTATATAATTTCTAAAGTAAATATTGGTGTTCATCTTTTTCTACATAGAAAAATCTAGAAAACATCATAATATGTATTTTTTTCCTCAACAATTTATCCTAAAGTTCTTTCTACTTATTGCTGGATGAAACAATATTAGTAAAGAGAATTGGGATCTCAAGTTTTCAAATTCCTTTGTCTCTTAAAAATAGTTCTTTGACTCTTTTTCTCTGGACTTGCTATGTCTTCCCTAAAATTTCATTAGTGAAATAAATAATTAGTTTAGTTCTTAAATGTGCTTTTCCAAATATCATTCTTTAAAAGTGTAGTTCCAGAGGGAAAAGATAAAAAGAAATGAAAGCAAGAAAGGTGATTGCACAATGCTTATTTCTTTTTACACTGGCTATAGTTTCAATCCTAGAATATTGATTTATCAACATTTAATGAGCACCTAGAGTGCGCTAGATTTCAGCGTCAAAAGCTGAAAATAAAAATTTGAGTGGAATATGTATATGATTTTCAGATGTTCTAAATCCAGTTTAAGAGTGACACCTTAATGGACAATTTCAGCATAAAATGGTAAGTGGAGCAATAATAGATTTCTGTGAGGTGCTATGGGAGAATAGAGGATGTGAATTTTTCGCAGAGGATAATTTAATGACACAAAAAAAGATATTTCTGGGAAATTTTGAGTCTGCGAGGGAAAAATACATGATGTAGATGATGAAACCACTTGAACAAAGGCATAGATATTTGGAATGGGAGCTGGTAGTGGTGCAGTATCATTAGATTTGTGTTTGGACTACACCGCACCCTTTATGTTAACAATTGTTAACACAATTGAAGTATGGGGAATAACTATCCTTGTTTTACAAGACATCTCAAGTTCCAAATGCTTAAGGAAATTAACCAAGATTGTTCATTTAATAAATTGGAGATCCAGGACTCAAAGCCATTCTTTCTAAGTAAGAATATTAAGCCACGTCTATTTTTACAGCTAACCAAATTGGCCACTGATTCATCTATACAGATGCGAAAAATTAAAGTACTTGTCTATCAAAGTCATAAATAAATAAATAAATAAATAAATAAATAAATAATGAAATTTGTTTATATTGTTGAGATTAGGTACACACATACACACACACACATGCACACAATGCAGGTAACTAACTACCTGTCTCAGTAAGGAGCCTATCCTAGACATTTGCACTTTAGCTGCTGGAAGTCCTTGCAACATAGTAGCAAGAGGGAGTTCTCTGAATATTAACAATCACGTGGCACATCCATTGTTGGGGGTAAACCTTACCTAAGGTGAGTCGTTTGTCTTCATTTTGCTTTGGGTGTATAATCTCAGTCTACTCTTCTATCACAGAAACAATTCCTTCTCCCCTACTAACAAACAATAACGTCTGGAACAATTTAGAAATCAAGGTGAATTTTATGTTAAAATGAAACTGATTCACTGTTTCTACTGCATTTCTAATTGCCCAGCAGATTGTGCATCCTTTTGGGAAGCGTTAGCACTTCTGACCTAGTTTCTCCTTTGTCCCAAATGACTACATTTGAGTTTAGAGAATAGAGTGAAATTGGGAATTACCTTTCTGTGTGATACCATTTGAACTGCAACCGACTGGCTGCTGAAAGGTAAGGGAAGTAGCTGTCAACAAGATTTAAGGTTACTGTCAAGTTTACACAGCCACACTGAAAAGGTTGCAGCAGGAACATGACTTTGTTGAAATTAAGTACCAATAACTACTGGACCATGATATGCACATTGGTTATCATTAATGTTTGACGTCTCCATCTTCTTTGAGATGTTTAAGTTGTTTTTCGGTCAGCAACAAAGTGCCTGACAGTAAGATCTTCATCAATTTTCTTTAAAATTAGGGGTTCATATCTGTGACTGTGAATCTAGCATTCAGCAAGAATATATTTCTTCTTTGTTAACTGTTTTACAAAATGGCCTGATGAATGAGGAAATACTTGAGATATTCTTCAGGTTCAAATTATTTGACCTAAAATTGCAATATTAAATTCAAAAAATGTGTGTATATATATATATATATATATATATATATATATATATACATGTATATATATATGTATTTATACACTTGCCTGGGACACACTGAAGAGTGTTGATAAATGGACTTCAGATGTTGCGTCATTTTGGTCCCCTCCTTAATATTAGAATGATGTATATGGTTGGTACTAGGGTGTGGTGAAATTATGAATAATTGAAAAAATAGAAGCTTCACATTTCTATCAATCAATAAAATGCTCATCAGATTCTTAAAATATACCAAGAAATTTTTGATTTGGTGGTGAAAAGACCAATATGGTACACCCTTTAACTTGAAAAAGTTTACAGCTTAGGGATGCCTGGGTGGCTCAGCCATTGGGCATTTGCCTTTGCCTCAGGGCTTGATCCCAAGGTCCAGGATCAAGTCCCACAGACTCTTTGCAAGGAAGCCTGCTTCTCCCTCTACCTATGTCTCTGCCTCTCTCTCTGTGTCTCTCATGAATAAATAATATCTAAAAAAAAAAAAAAAGTTTACAGCTTAGTAGTTGTAAGAGAGCAGTTGCTACCTATTGCTCAAAACGAATTTGCTAATTGGTTAACACCATTTTGCTAATTTTCATAAGTAAAACAGAATGTTACAGCTCAGGAGTCACTACAGTATAAACTGATTGCTAAGACAAGCAAATCATCAGATTTTTCATTATAGTGGCTATTGCCTTACAAATATAGCCCAAGATTTATAAAATCAGGCACATTCATATACTGATTATTGGAAATTTTCTAAATTTCCAAAAATTTCTCATTATAGTAAACCACAGATCTATTTCTAACTTATCACTGATTTTAGTGCCAATTTTAAAATATTATCCTACTTTATGGGACTAGTAGTCTCTCTAACTAGGTAATAACTATATTTGTTTAATATATATTATTATCTTGTATCTATCTTTCTACAAATCCAGCTTATCTTTTCCCAAATGTCAACTTCAGTAATTACAAAACATTTGGTCAGTATGAAACATATCTCTAATCTGAACATCACTGACATCTCCAATTTTACCCCCTTAATGCCCGCGCACTATTTCATGTATAAAATACTCAAATAGTTTCACAAAAGCAAATTACTATGTAAGTAATATGAAGACAGGCTCTAATGTACTGGAATTTGATTAGAATTAGAGCAGTTTAAGAGAGATTAGTGACCTGGTGTAGTTACCAAGTAGTCAAAGTATTGCAAACAAAGCATACTGTTTGACATTTATCTCTGAAAATCATTATATATCGGTTAAGTGTGGAAGCAATAAAGTTGAAAAAAATTGTTTTGCTTCACATCTTAAAGGGCAAATGTAAGTTGTTGGAGAGAACTAGTGACAGACAATATGGTTTGAAATTATATAGTTTAGTGGCTCTTGATTCCACTGGCTACATCTTCAGAATTACTTCACATCCATTAGAATGGCTATAATAAAAGAGACAACAAATGTTGGTGAAAATGAGAAGGAACTTTCATATGTTGATGGTAAGGGTGTAAAGTGGTGCAATCACTTTGGAAAATGGTTTGGCATTTGTTTAATGCATTTAGTGTTACCATAAGGCTTTAGTACTCCACCCTGAAGTATCAACCCAAGAGCAATAGATATGCAGGTCTCACAAGACAGGTATGTGAATGTTCATAGCAGCGCTATTCATAGTAGCCAAAAGTGTAAATCATTCAAATGTGCGTCATTTAGTAAATGGGTAAATATGTGACCTATCCATACATATTTGGATTTATATTTGACAGTAAAATGGGTGAAATTACTGGTATATAACAAAATGGATGAATCTTACTAACATTATGATACCGTCAAAGAGACAGTTCACAAAGGTCATATATTGTATGATGCCTTATATATGAAATGTCCAGAAAAAAAATCTATAGAACCAAAAGTAAGCTGAGGTGGGAATAGGGAGTGATTGCCAATGGGCATCATGTTTCTTTTTTGGGGACATGGAAAAGTTCTAAATTCAGATTATGAGGATAGCAGCACAATTTATATACATTTATTAAAAATCATTGAATTATATGATTAAAATGGGTAATTTTACAGTATGTAACTCATATCTCAATGAAGCTTTAAAAATTAGATGCAAGCTATTTCCTTCTCGATTTCCTTTTTGTAATTAATATTTTCAGTAGGATCATAGTATATTCACTTCTTTAACTTTCTTCATTAACTTCTCTATGACAGTTGGGTGTGTGTGTGTGTGTGTGTGTGCATGTGTGTTAGGTCATGGCTAAAATGGACTTTTGTACATATACTTCTGGGTTTTTTTTTTATATTCCAGAAAGCATTAGCAGAAATATATAATATTCCTAAAAATTTAATTGATTTTTAATTATCAAAATTAGAAAATGTATAGACCCCAATTAAGGAAACAGGAAATTCTGTCAGTAGAGAAAGACAAAATTAATATGTTAAAAAATCTTAAAAGTCTGATAAAATATTTATGAAGGTTGTTATTGTGGGCTACTGCTTCCAGTTCTTTAGTGTACTCCATACAGTCATATTTAAGTGTCACCTCCTCATTTGTGAAAGCCAAACACAATCTCTACCTACTTCGGCATATAAAGAGAGCACTGTGGAATGAAATTATAACTGCTCAAAATGCTCTGTCTAAATAAATATATATTTGTTTTCTTTAATGATGCAAAGCACACAAAGAGTAATATATGCCCAAATTCTCTATGTTAAGCAGCATAATAAAAAAGCAAGTGGAGGTTGTATTTTGGTCTTGGATGGATCTTAACACTTTTAGGTCATAATCAGTTATCTTTT
Source organism: Vulpes vulpes (assembly GCF_048418805.1). Lineage (NCBI taxonomy): Eukaryota > Metazoa > Chordata > Mammalia > Carnivora > Canidae > Vulpes > Vulpes vulpes. Next base: position 121,243,443 of record NC_132782.1, read on the forward strand.
TAACTATTATCAAAGTATAACAAATATGATGAGATCCTTGTATGCAGTCATTGATTTTGAGAGTAAAGACAGCTCTGTGGGAACTTGAAGTATAGTTAGGAAAGAATCAGTCATTGTTCTGGTTCCCTTGATTCTTGATCCTACTTTTTCACTTTCAATTACAACTGTTCCATATTTTATTGCTATGAATATTAACACTGATAGAAGATCAAAGAGGGCTTTAGTCACACTATGATTATAATTAATAAACACTTTTCAATTGTCTCAAATGTAATACATGATTTATGATATAATTGTGTATCAGCTTCAATGAGAAAAATAAATTTTTGGCAAATATCTACTGGCAGATTTCTTGGTTTTGGAAATAATTTTGATAGTATCTGAGTTGCTCATGAAGCTCAAAACTTAGCAGGTACTGTTTTAACAAAGCTTTGTAAAAGATTATGAAATAAAAAACACTATTAAAAAATCATACTTGTGATATTAATTAAATTACTGTTCTCTGAAATAATGCTGAATAGCAAACACATGAATGTTCAAAATCCTGATGAAACATTTATGAACTGGTGGGGCTATTTAGAAAGATAAATTCTAGGGAACAGCATTAAATGTTTTAACGCTTTTGCTGTCCAGATTACATTTCTGACTTTTGTTTTAATTGCAAGTTTTTAAAAAAGAGAAAAACAAAATATAGATCACCTAGTTCGGGACATATACGAACATTTCCTTCTCTCAACCAGCAGTTTAGACATTAAGAATAATAGCTAGCATATAAAGAATAAAACCACTTTTTAATATTACTAAAATTGTGTTACTGTGACTCCCCAGAAAACCTTAAAAACCATTCAACTATTATTCTATAATATTCTTTATACTGTCCCTACTGTTATTTTTCATAGGGAAAAAATTATGTTTGGCATTTACTGACTTTAACTTGGGAAGTATATTCTTTGAAGCAACCAATTCATGGTTTCTATTTGTTTAAATGACAGTTTAGTAGACTTTATATTATAAACTAGAAATTCCTAATATGTAGGGTTTTTTTAATTTAAAAAAGTGATCATGGGTATCAAGGGGGTTTATTAAATCAGCGCTTTAAAAAGCTTATGAGAAAGAGAATTCAAATGATATTAAAAATACCAAATATATAAACTGCATATATAGTCTACTATCTCAGGCAAACATGTGAGATTTTTTTAATAAATCATATTCAGTTCACAAAATGGAAGTAATAAAATCCAGAAAATATTTTGTAAAGATATGTAAAAAATATGTATTTTTCCTTTGGTTAATTTTATTTGTTTAATTAATTAGTTTATTTATTTATTTATGATTTAGATTTATTTATTTGATAGAGAGAAGAGTGAGCAAGAAAACACAGGTAGAGGAGGGGAGCAGAGGGAGAGGGAGAAGCAGACTCCCTGCTGAGCAGGGACCCCCATGAGGGGCTCCATTCCAGGACCCCCAGAATCATGACCTGAGCCGAAGGCAGATGCCTATCTGAATGAGCCACCCGGGTTCCCCTCCTTTGGTTAATTTTAAAACAGAAACAATATCACTAATAAGCAGATATCCACTGAAACTCAAAAGAAATGGACCAAATTCTCAAAAACTACAGACTACTAAAACTCAACTAAAATGAGGAGCTGGATAGGAGTATAACTATTATTGACATTTGATTTATAATTTAAAATCTTCCTAAAAGAAATCTCCAGATTCAGAAGATTCCACTAAGGAATTCTATCACATATTTAAATAAGAACTAATATCAATTGATATTCATGGAAAACAATACATGCAAGAAAAATAAGTGAAGATCTTAAATTTATATTACACAATAACATAAGTATATATACTTATCTTCTATTTGTTTCATTTTCTGTAAAGATATCTGCTTATAGAATGGCTTTTCACTTTTAATGATTACAAGATCTCTTGTTTTATTCCTCATAATGGGTATATGTCTTCTCTCCTTGTATATTTTTAAATTTTCCTTAAAGTTTATCTATTTTATTAATTTTTTGAAGGACCAGTTTTGCTTTTCATTGATAGTCTCTATGTTTTTTCACCTTAATTTATTTATACTGTTATTATTTCTTTCCTCTGCTTGCTTTGGCTTTTTGCTCTTTCTTCTTTTTCTAATTTCTTGTAGTTTGTAACTTAGATTATTGATTTAACATGCTTCTGCTTTTCTAATATAAACATTTAGTGCTATAAATTTACCTCTTACTACAGCTTTAACAATGTCCCAAAAATTTTGATATGTTGTATTTTCACTATAATTCTGCTCTTTGTATTTTCCATTTATAATTGTCCTCTTAGAGCAATTAATTACTTATCAATGTGCTATTTAATTACCAAGTGATTTGAGAGTTACCTATTGTCTTTCTATCGTTGATTTATAGTTTGATTTCTTTTTTTTAATAGTTTGATTTCATTAGGATCAGAGAACATACTTTATATGATTAGTTTCTTTAAATTAGTTAAGATTTATGTTGTTACTAGAAAATTGTCAGTCTTGGTGAATGTTTCACAGATGCTCAAAAAAGATGTTTATTCTGGTGTTGCTAAGGTAATGGTTTAAACATGCTAAGTAGAGCCTTCGGTTTATTGTTTTGTTCAGATCCATATTCATCAATATTTTCTCTTAGTGCTATGAGTTCTATTAACAGCCCCAACTATAACCGCTATTTTGTTATCCTTTTTATTTATCCTTTCAACTTTATAACTGTTTGCCTTGAGGCTCTATTGTTTGATGTGTACATATTTAGGATTGTTATATATCTTGGTATATTTTTTATTTATTGTTATGTAATATTCCTCTTTGTCTCTAGTAAATTTCTCTGATCTGAAGTCTTCTTTATCCGATGTTATTATAGCCACTCTTTTTGAAGGAACATCTTGCATCGCATATCTTTAGTCCATCTTTCTATTTTTCACCTACTTATAACGTTGAATTTTAGGCGTCTTCCTAAAAATTGCATACAATTTGGATTTTTACTGTGCTTGAATGTATTACTTTCCATAATTTTTTTAGTGGGGCTCTACACATTTTAATACACATGATTATCAGTCTGCTGACATCAACATTTTTATTTCAAGTAAAGTGAGAAAGCCTTATTTCTATTTAAGTTCCTTTATCTTCCTTATTTCTAAATATCATTGTTATGAGTATCAGATTGTGTTATAATTTCTACTTGAATTATCACATATACTTAGAAAACTTATGTGGAGAGGATAGTCTGTTTTATTTAATCATATTTGTATCTTTTCCCATTTTCTTTTCTGTTCTGATGCTTCAAGATTGTTAGGAGAATTTGTATTGAATCATATTTATGATGGCTGCTTTAAAATACTTGTTAGATAATTCCAACATTTAATTCTTTGTAGTGTTGCCATGAATTAATTGCTTTTTCTCACTCATGTTTTAAATTTCATTTCTTATTAGGATGAGTGATTTTGATTTGTCTGTTATGGTGAGGAGACTCTTGGTTTTACTTGAATCTTTTATTTAGCAGGAAGTCACCCAGTTTAAGTTTTGCATAAAGGTGCTGGCCAATTTTGTGGGTTGTTATTCCGATGAAGATGCAATTTTCAGTCTTTGAAGTAGTATTTGGTCTATTTGGTTTACCTCATATGAGTGGAGCTCATAATTCACTGTTAGTCCCACTTGAGGGGATGGAAGAAGCTTCACCAATGTGGGCTATCTGTTGCTTCTAGGTGAGGGAAGAGAGTCTCTAGCCCATGGGGACAAAGAACACTTTCTGGAGATGACATTGTTGCAGCAGAATTGCCCTTGTGGGTGCTCTTGAGCTGTGCTGTGTTTCTGGTTGGTGAAGGAAAGTCAAACCCAGTGGGGGTGATGGGGTGGGTGTGGAGGGACATTTATTCTGGTGGCGTATTGTTAGTGTGCTCTGAAATTGATCTTTTTGCTCTACCTGGCTTGTCTGGTGTTGTCAACTGGACTTCTGTTTGATCTTGGTAGGAGGTGGGAGAGGGTTCTAATTGGGTTGACTTCTGTTGGTACTTTGGGAATCAGGAAATGGCAGGCCCAGTCAAATTTTTCTGCTGGATAGGGAGTTGTAAGAAAACTTGTGCTATATTTTGCCTTGTTTTGTTTTTTTCTTCCCAGTTCTGGAATCCCTAACCAATATTCTTTCATTTATACACATTTCAGAGTTTGTCTTTGAATATCTGTTGCCCAGAGTTCATAGGTAAACTTAACAGAAGCAGCAGGAAGATGAATCTATGCCAGCTTATCTACATAAAGTCTATTATTTATTTTAAGCCTATGTTTTGTGCCAAACACTAGGATGGGATTTTGTTTTTTTTCCAAGACTTCATGGCATTTATAATTTGGTAGGAAATAAATACAACTAAGATTTGATTATAATAATGTATAACATATTCTGTAATGAAGGCAAAGTGAAGTATTGTCAAAATACATAGCATGAACACCTTATATATTCAATTGGGAAAAATCAAAACATTTCAGAGTAAATGACTTTTAAAAGCAAGAACTAAAGTGAGTTAGCCAGATAAAATAGGGTGCAAAACAGAGAGAATATCATGTGAAAAAGCTCAAATGCAATGGAGCAGGAAGAGTGAAAGGAAATGTAAATGCTAAATTCAAAACTAATGGAGTGTATAGTTTGAAGAGGATAGTAGTGGGTGAAGAAAATATGAATCCATTTGTACAGGCAGGGAAGCAAGAGGCAAAGCTATCAGATATCCTTAAAGTGCTGAAAAGCTAGTGAATGGTTTCAAGCAAAAGGATGATATGTATTTTGCAATATCACACTGAATGCTATGTCAACTGTTGAAACAGGAGGAAAAGGAAACTGGATAGAAACAGATGATAGTAGTGTTTTATTGTGCATCAGGAAATTTAAATCCTAATAGATATTTGGGGATAGTTAGTTACTCTGTAACACAGCTCATCAAAAGCTTCATCATGAGAGAATGCTTCTACTGAGCCAGAACTGATTCTACATCATTAACATTTTCAATCACCATTCCCTATCCATCTTCAAAAAGAAAACACCCAGCCCAGCTGCATTTTTCAGTGTGGTAGACAATCCAGAGCCAGCACTAGATATAATGACTGAAGTCAGAATAAACAGTTAACAATAACATGTTCTAAACACACATAACTAAGCATTTAATTTAAATTTAATGGACTAGCTCTTCTATGTTAAATCTAATCGTGAATATTAATAGGCCTAAAGAAAGCATTTTGCTTAATAATAAAATTAAGATAGATAAAAATGATACTAAGAACACATAAAATTGAATATTCAAAAGGCTAACCATTTATCAACAACACTATGTGTAGGGCATGTTCTCTTTTTCAGTAATATAGTCAACAACTAGATTTTAAAAAATTTTAACCACAGAATAGTTTTCATGCTTGTCTGAAATTACTGACCATTCAAGAACTTAGACACTGCAGTTTTTTCGCAACAGAGTAGGTCAAAAGCAATCTGTATTTGTTTAATGGATACTACTTGGTGTCACACCATTTGATTTTCCACTGTATCATGGATGAAATTTACAATTTACTACATGCTGTGTGTAGAAGGGTGGCAAGAGGGGAGAGAGGCAGGGAGAGGGAGAAAATTGATGTTTAAGTAACTAGTATTTGTGAGCACTCATTGTTTTCAACAGTATGTTAGGTTTTCATGACATTATCTTCATATAAAAATTACTGCTAATTTATAGATATGGAATATATCTGTATTGCATAGCTCTTAGTACATATTGTAGTGGGTGATTTGGATTTATAGTCTGGTCTAATTCTAAAGCTCATACTTTCTCTTTTTTACCACAACATATATGTCCCCTCACTCCCCAAATATATTTCAGATTTTAGAGGACAGATGAATATATACTACTTGTTAATTGCTTATAAGGCATTTCCAGAATCATCTTCCAAACAAGGATGATTAGATATATAGGCCCTCTTATAGAATTAATAGGATAAGAGGGAAAACTTAAACTAAAACTCATGTGTTTTATTTATTATTTATTTGTTTATTCCCCCTGTGTTGTGCTGTGTTAACATATATAATGGACATGTCCATTACTATTAATGAAATTATCATGTAGATGGGAAGAGTATCCAAACATATGAAAAATATGTTATGCCAATACTATAACATGTAACCTGATAGAAATCTTGAGATTTCTTTGAGATCGGTGTACAGTGATGTTATCTGGTTTCATGGAGAAAATAATATGTAAGCTGGGCCTTTGAGAGGGCATAAAAAATGGGTAGGCCAAGAAAAGAGGGAAAACCATATCTTTGGATTAATATAGGGAAGTAGAAATAGATAGATACAGTTAGAATGGACAATCAGTTCTAAAAAGTCACATACTAAAATTTAGGATCTACTCTTCCTATTTTTCTTAAATCTGCAACTACTTGATTGAATAGTTTTAGGCTTGGTATTATCTGATCCTCAGACCTAAATTTACATGAGGAGGACAGTCAGGTGTTCTGGGCCTATGATATTTTTGAAGTTTTTTATTTAGTTCCAGTATAGTTTACATACAGTGTTCTATTAGTTTCAGGAGTACAATATATATATTCAACAGTTCCATGCAACACCTAGTGCTCATCAGAATAAATATACTCGTAATGCCCATCACCTATTTTACCCATCTCACCTTCATCCCCTTTGGAACTTTCTTTCTTCTTTCTTTCTTTCTTTCTTTCTTTCTTTCTTTCTTTCTTTCTTTCTTTTTCTTTCTTTCTTCTTTCTTTCTTTCTTTCTTTCTTTTTCTTTCTTTCTTTTTCTTTCTTCTTTCTTTCTTTTTCTTTCCCTCTTTCTCTTTCTTTCTTTCTTTTTTCTTTCTTTCTTTCTTTTCACTATATTTCTTTTGTTCTTTTTCTTTTTCTATCTTATCCTTTCTTTTTCTTTGTTTTTCTTTCTTCCTTTTTTTTAGTCTCTTTTCCTTTTTCCTTTCTTTTTCTTTTTTTCATTTTCACTCCTTCTTATTCTTTCTTTATCTCTTCAAATTTAGCTGATAAGTCAAATTTATAGTAATTCTGTCTTAAATCTTTTGCTATCTTTTGGTATTTGGGCTTCCCTATGTCTTCCCCATGTCTTCAGTTTTGGTAGTGGATTTGTAAAGTGTATGTAAATTAGTTTTCCTCTTAGTAAATTATCTACTAATCCATTTCTGTAAATATTCTACTTGATTTATTATATCGATATATATTTCTTTTTTTTTAAGGGTTTTATTTATTTATTTATTTGAGAGAGTGAGAGTGAGCATGAATGGGGAGAAGGGTAGAGGGACAATGTCTTATTTATCTTTGCATCCACAGACAGAAATATCATCTCTCATATAGAGTGAGGACTCAATAAATACTTGTATCAAGGAATTACTGATCTCATTTATATTTAAAGCAGCTCTTGAAATATTATTACTACTCCTATTTTAAGAGATGAACAGGGATCCCTGGGTGGCGCAGCGGTTTGGCGCCTGCCTTTGGCCCAGGGCGCGATCCTGGAGACCCGGGATCGAATCCCACGTCGGGCTCCCGGTGCATGGAGCCTGCTTCTCCCTCTGCCTGTGTCTCTGCCTCTCTCTCAATCTCTCTGTGACTATCAAAAATAAATAAAAATTAAAAAAATAAAAATAAATTAAGAGATGAACAACTTCTGCTTAAAGAGTTTAGGTCAAAAATTATTTCTGACTCCAAGACATGTGTCCTATACTCTACTGACTTCAGTATTTGTTTGTTCTGTCAGTATAACTATTTCTTATTTATAGATTTAAATTAAGTCATTCATAATTTTAAGAAGATTGTGTAGTCCAAATGAACATATATAACATAATATAAATATGGCAACACATAAGAAGCAAAATCATAACACAAAGATATCACAGGTGTCCCAATATAGTACAAGATTAACTACAGAAATAGATGAAGTTAATGTCCTTACAGTTATGAGGTTAGGGTATATTTTAGTATGGACCATCTCTACTTGAATATATGATATTTGATAATATGTTTCTTTTTATATTTTAAGCCTGTTTTAAATTTTCACATTAAGACTATGTTAATTTGTAATTCTGAACATTGAAAAAAATAATAGGAATTAGTGCAGTATCAAGTATTTCAATGTATTTTGGATGAATAGAAAAAGTTGTATGTTTTGATAAAATAAACGTATGTGAAGGGGTGGGAGATATCTGATTTTGGAAGAAGTTAAACAACTTTTATTTTTATTCCTTACTTCTATGTTACTGATTTTTTTAAAAAGTCTAGATGCACTCCTGCTATACCTTTATTGTGTAAGCTTTATGAAAAAAAGTGTCACATAGTAATTGAAAATTTTAAAGAGAAAATGTATAAAATATTATTAACTGTCTTAAGTAAACTCCATTTTTGGTGATACAAAAAACATTGGATCTGCCTTATTCTATCCCCACCTTTAATATTATAATAATCCACAGTTGGGTCTATTAATCCCCCCAGTTTACCCTAAGTCTCAAACAAATTGGCATAGAATAATGCAGGTCTGTTGTAAATTACTTAAATATTTCTTATTACTCCTTTTTATCATTCCACTCTAGACATTTGGTGATACACAAGTGTCTTTTTCATTTGGCAGATTGAACCTCAAAATCACTGTCTTGAAAATCATTACTTAATATATTTTGTCTAGTTTTCAATTGTTTTATGTGAGATGACAAATGTTATTTCTGTTATTCCTGGTCCAAATTATATACATGACTTTCATCTGCATTTTTCATTATTTTATTATATTTTAATGTTTATTTTAAAATTTCCTTTGTATAGATTTTGCATGTGTTTTAAAGATTTATTATCGGATTCATTTTAGGATTATTTTTGCTGTTTAAAATAGTATATATGTTTTCAAGAACATGAGAGACACCTAACTCTGGGAAATGAACAAGGGGTGGTGGAAAGGGAGGTGGGCAGGGGGTTCGAGTGACTGGGTGACAGGCACTGAGGGGGGCACTTGACAGGATGAGCACTGGGTGTTATGCTATATGTTGGCAAATTGACTCCAATAAAAAATAAAAATAAAAATAATAAAATAGTATATGTGTTTTCTATCACATATTCTAAGTAGATGTGATCATTACTGAAAGTATCATTGAAAAAATTCTCTCATTCAACAACTTTGTGATATTTATCAATGGTTTTAAACAATAGACTTTAAAATGAACACGAGTTTTATAATATGTAAATAATATCATGTTGCTTTTTGAATTTTTATTTGTATTTTTATAAATATTTCTTTTTACTAGAGGTGTTCTCCATTGTTTAGAGGTTTTTATCCAACTTATCAATCTCTTTCTCTGTTCTTCTTTCATCTCACTTTTCTGAAAAATCACTGTAACATTTACACAATCACTTCTACTGGGTCCTTAGACCCCCAACACAGAACTCAGATGTATCAATGTGTTTTAGAATTACTGTGTATGATGTTGGATATCCAGTCACCAAATGCATAGAAGATGGTTTAATTTCAAATTATGTTTCCTCAAATTGTGTCTTCATAGTTTTCCAATTTCCTGAAAGAATTAACCTAGTTAAAATTCAGCAGCAAGGCTTTTTTTCATGTTTCTTTTATTACTGGGATTATGAAGAAGATCCATTGCTTTCTCTGTATTAAGTGAAGGAATTTTAATTCCAATTATTTGAACCATTAATCTCTTGGCTGTTCTTGCCTCATTCAGGACTGGAAGCCATAAAAATCTATGATTTCAGTTTGCCTTGTTTTTATATCTCCAGTCCACATAAATAGCTTTTTGGGTTTAAATAAAAGTTGCTTTGTTCACATTTTATTATTATTGATCTGTGTCTGGAGAAGTGGGTATACCAAAAAGGAAACTGACACAACTCGCTTGACTGAGGTTCATGGTTCATCATGCATTTTATTTGTGAAGCACACACTTAAGTGTGTGAAAATCTATAAAGCAGACAAGCCTTTGTAACTAAAATAAGTATGGTGAGGATTTTGAATGGCACTGAGTTCATATCATTTATAAAATCTTTTCATCTGTCATTTTTAATTTTTACTTTCCTAGACTTTCTAGTTCAGTTGTGCAGGCTGGAATGTAATATATCCAAATTGTAATTAATATAAGTCTCAAGAAATTTTTCTAAAATGATTTATCATACTTGGAGTAGTGAGCTTAATTTTCACTGCTCCAGCCTATCTTTCTAGAATGTTTTCTTTGAAAATAGGTAATGATCTATGTAAAGACTCCTCACACAGCTAATACTGACTCTATATATTTTTAGTATGAATTTCATGTTGTACCATCTCTAATACCTCTTTACTGACTTTTATATCCACATTATACAAAAGCCTTATTAACCTTACTTGCTGAAAACATTATAGTTAATTCACAGGCTGGGATTTTAGTCACATTTCAAACACATTAAAGTGACTGATAAATAAATCCAAAGGATCATAAGTAGATATTTCCTGGGTAAATTCATCTTACAGGAATCAAAAAAGTTTACATTTGCATTTTCTATACAGGAGAAACTCATTTTCCAGAGGAAATATATTTTTATGTACTTTTTTCATTGATTATTGTTTTTTTGTTAAGTGTCTCAATGGAACCCTTTCCATTTATAAGGGTTATCTGACTATTAATGTGGAACATGTGACATGTGCTGAATGTGTTAATGAAAATTATCACTTACATTGCATTTTCCCTAAGCTGTAAAATACAGGACACAGAAAAACTGATTAGTCATCATGACAGAATGAACCCTTGAGAATTACGTTTCTTTGCATATTGTTAAAAAAATCGATTAGATGAATGCATAAAGATCAATTTTATTCAGTGTAGGAAAACAAAGAGAAAGAGCCCAATTCTGCCAGCTATTGCCTCTTAATTTTTTTTTTTCTTTTTGGCCTAGCAATTGTGGAAGAAGTCACTTAGAAACAGATGTAATAAAGGTCACCTTCAGCTGCAAGAATTGCCCTTTTGCCTCTTTTCAGAAGCATGATGCTATCAAATCCAATACACAGTGAAAAGGTACATCACTGGGCTACTGTGATATTTTATAAATAAAACCTGAAAATTGTTTTTTGATAATAAACCAAAAATATAGTATTTCATTGTGTCCTTCTCTATCCTCTTACAATTTATTATTAGGTTTTTTTTTTTTTTCTAGTCTCGTGATTGCTCATAAAATGTCAAACCAAGCATTTGGTATTATTCTTGAAACCTAGGAATGCCACATAGCAAGATATTGAATCTGTATTTAAAAGCATCTGATGCAAATTAATTCTGTAATTTATATTTTTGAGGAACTCAGGATGTAGTGTCATGAAACACTATACAGAAAATTAATCAACAACTTTCCTATAAGAAGTAGTATTATAAGAAACTATACAAAAGCGATCTCATATGGTGTTTTGAGTAAGCTTATTTAAGTTTTGAATCAACTGGTTTTGAAGCTGACTTTGAAGAGGTGTGATCTTTTGATCAAAGATACTATAAATTGTTTTTAAACAACTAGAAAAACACAGAAACAAATCAAAGGAATATAAATCCCTTGTACCTTAATATTGTTATTCTACAACAAGCTGCCACTGTCTAATTTGGAAATAACAGGGTAAGCTCTCTTTGACATCATTTCACCTCTCTATAATTATACCTGATTTTCTAAAAGTTATTACATCTTTGTAATTATTATTTTTTATTTATTTTGTATTCTTTTTCTTTTTCTAAGGTTCATTTATTTTAGAGATGGAGAGTACGGCAGGGGTAGGGGCAGAGGGAGAGAGAGAAAGAATCTCCAGCAGATTCCCTGCCGAGTGTGGAGCTTGATGAGGGTTCAATTGCATGATTCTGAGATCACCACTGGAGTTGAAACAGTCTGACGCTCAACCAATTGAATCACCCAGGCACCACTGTTTTTGTTTTTTAAAGATCTCCAGCCAATATCACTGTCCAGGAAACCCCTTCTGCCTGTACCTTATCTTGTTCCATAATCTTATGACACTATTCACAAATATTATGTTATAATATATTATAATATTATATTCGTAATGCTTATCATATTCTGAATTTCGATTTATTTTTGTGATTATTGGATTGGTGTCTGACTTTTCACTAACTAGAAGCACTTTGAAGAAAAAGGATTCAGTCTAATTCTATTTGTCTTTTTTGTTATCAAGCAGTGTCAGTTATGTAAACAATACCTACTGAATGGACGCATTAATAAATGATGGATCCAACCCTTATATGTAGGGTTGGAAGTCTCTTTATTCACTGAGCAGACATTTTTAACATAAATATAGGTTTACTTGTTTCCATGCAATATTCCATTTGGACTATGGATCATTTTAAATATTTTACCTCTTATTTTTAAAGTATTCATATTTCACATATTCATATTTCACAATATTCAACACCTACTTCCATTGGTTCATTCAGAGATGTATTCTAGCTACAAATATTATTTGCTTAGTAACACTTTCTAGTCCTTTGTGCTTATGTCTCTTTGTATAATCATTCTCAAATGTATTTATTATATTCATTGCATTATTTCCAGACAATTAAATCATTTCATAGGTACCTTTTTTGTGCCTACAGTGTGGCAAACATTGGCAAAATAAAGTTAAAAAAAAAAAAGACAAATATCTTGACAACAGAGAAACATTAAGTCAGTGATTAGATTGTATGATAAGTGCTATTGCCATGGTAGTCACAGGACATTCTAAAAGGAGAGTAATAATACTTATTTCAAAATAAAATTCAAGTAAATGTTCCCAATAAGACAATAAGTTAATAATATCATTATGAAGAAGATAGCAGTAAGAAAAAATGGGGAGGATATTACAAGCAGAGGTCATAACAGTTTTGAACACATGGAAGAGTATAGCATACTTCATTCTGTCAGAGTAAAAGATGCTGATAAGAAGGAGTTTGTAGAAGACTTAATGGAACCAGGGATGGGTAACATTTTGAAAGGCCCATTGGAAAGGCCTAGTAGTTTTTCTCCTAGGAAAGAAAGTAACTGACATTTATTTATTTATTTATTTTTAAGACTTTATTTATTTGTTAATGAGAGACAGAGAGAGAGCGAGAGAGAGAGAGAGGGTCAGAGACACAGGCAGAGGGAGAAGCAGGCTCCATGCCTGGAGCCCAATGTGGGACTCCATCCCAGGACTCCAGGACCATGCCCTGGACCATAGGCAGGCGCTAAAACGCTGAGCCACCCAGGGATACCCAGTAACTGACATTTATTTATTTTTTATTTTTTATTTATTTATGATAGGAACACAGTGAGAGAGAGAGGCAGAGACACAGGCAGAGGGAGAAGCAGGCTCCATGCACCGGGAGCCCGACGTGGGATTCGATCCCAGATCTCCAGGATCGCACCCTGGGCCAAAGGCAGGCGCCAAACCTCTGCGCCACTCTTAAAGTCATTCCTACCTTTTTACTTTTATGACTTGGATCTAATTTTGTGATCAAGGATTATAAATTCTACTGCTTCAATGGATGTAATAACATCTGCTCTTTATTACCTCAGGCATTTGGTTGGTCCAGGCCTCCTTTACTCCAGAAGGAGTACAAAAACCACCTACCTATTCTTTCTGCCGTGTGTCTTGAGCTCCCAGACATCCTACAATGTCCCTGCTGTCTCCTCAAAATTGTGTTCTCAGTCATTTTCCCTCCATAATTCAATAATTATTTACTAAGGCTACTGGGGTGGAGGGTACCATGCTAGTCCTGATATACAAAGATAACTAAAAACAATTCTCTTACAGTTTATAGATCAGTGTAAGTGATGGATTATATGAATAATTGGGAAATCCAATAAAGGGAGTATTCAAAGGAGAAATATATGTTGATATTAATATTCATGATGGAGCATTTAAACAGTTAGGGAAGACAATAAGGCCTTCCCTGAGAAAGAAATTTTAGCTGAGATATGAGCAATAAAACTAAAGTCAGTTATGTTAAGAGCGGATAGGAAATAGTTTTTTGCCCAAGGAATATCATGGATATAAATGCCCTGTGGTGGAAGATGGTACTCAGGAAAGTAGAAAGTCAGAGTAGCTAAACCATGGAGAAAAGAATGAAATAAGTGAAGACAAAACTGAAGACATGTATGAGGGACAGATTCTTCAGGTCACTGAAGATAAGAAGATAAGGCTGAAATGTTACATAGGGGTCAATGCATGTAGACTACCCTAGAACAAATTAAAGAGCAACTGGAAGTCAAGAATGGTTTTAATGGAGACATCTGCACCCATTCTTCCTTTCTTGAGTGATTTCTCTGCTGCAGGTAGAATTTTTTGCTTGTAATATAAAATTAGTCATGTCTCACACTCACACTCCTCTATACACCAACAGCCACTCCTCCACATTGAACACCCAGAACTCAGTTTCAGGCTGTACATCATCTGCTTTTGGTTTTTCCCACAGCGTACCCTCTTTCCCACCGCCACCACAATGGGAGGTCTAAAACACTGGTAATATCATTCCAACACTAGAAATCATTCCAAAAAAGTCCCTGCTCTGTTTTAAAGCTAAAAATCTCTAGAATGTAATATTCTTTTTAGGGTTTTCTACCTCTCCCTAATGTTCTTTATTTCCTGATTATACTGAACTACCAGGCTTTTCTATTAAATATTATATATTTGTTCATTCTTTGTGGCTTAGCTTATATTGTCTTGCTCACCTTCATCCTTCTCTATGGTTCATATCTATCATGACTCTAATGCCTGACTCAAATATCAACTTTAATTGTTATGTCATATGTGACTAAGATATATTGTTATCACTCCACTTCCATTCTATCCACTCATGGAATTTAATAGCAGCAGAGAACAGTTTTGTGTGTGTGTAGTACAGCTCAGTGTATAACTCTCTATGTCCTTCCTTCTCTAAACTCTACTACGAATCGTGAAATCTAAAAACACAGGAACAATTTTCATTCCTCAGTGAATAGAAATGCTGAGTTATTAATATGTGTCTTTACCTGTCATTATCTCTGCTATTCATTAAATATGCTGTAACCTGTTTTTTATAAGGTCTATAATTTCCAGTTCAAAAATAAGGATATTGGAGTATAAAGAGGTTCAGTGAATTGCCCACATTGAAATTTATATGGGAAGAACTGATATTTGATCTCACTTTTTGCTGAGTTTCAAAATATGAGCTTTTTCAACTACAACAAAGTCTAAGAAAAAAGAGTCTTTAAACCAGTGTCCATTTAGTTAGAGGAAATAAACTTCATTCATCAAATCATATCAATCAATATTTACTGATTGCATATAAGGGATCTGTAATGGGCTGCCCACAGGGAGAGATTAACATATAATAAAGGGTATGGAGAAATCAGATTTAAGAAATATACATAAAGTTGTGTATAATCAACATTTATTTTTAAAAAATAAAAGAAATAGGGGCACTGGGGTGGCTCATTTGTTAAGTGTCTGACTCTTAGTTTTGGTGTAGGTGGTAATCTTAGGGTACTGGGATTGAGTCCCGCATGAGGATCCATGCTCAGCAGGGAGTCGGCTTGAGATTCTCTCTTCCTTTCTCTCTGCCTCTCCCCTCCGCTTGTCCTTTCTCTCTCTCTCTCTCTCTCTCTCAATCTCTCTCTGTCTCTCTCTCTCAAAATAAATAAATAAATATTTTTTAAAAAAGAAAAGAAAGAAAATTACAACAACAATGAAGTATTGCCAGGATTCCAAAAAGGAAATTCGAATTCCTGTGTCCTATCCTCAAGATTCAGTAAGACTGTGGTAAGGCCTTAGAATCTATATATTTTTATTATAAATCTCAGCTGGTTATTATATATTTAGTCATAGACAATATTTTGACAGCCATTGTTCTAAAACCAGAAGATTATGAAAGAGGGTGCTTTACTAATTAAATGCAAATATCAGAGAGCAAAATAATTGCATTGCTCTGTTACTGACAACTTGACTACTATCAGCAGTTCAGAATGTCTATACAATTTACAACCAGACTTCACATAAAGAATACTACAAAAAAAGGGGGGGGCATACACTGAAAGAATGTGTCATGCTTTATTCTGCCAAAGACTGACTAGAATTTGGCAGACATACTTATCTATCTAGGACTTTGAAAGGAGAACAGGTATTTATATCCACAAAACTTCAATAACAGAAATAGACCGTAACCTTTGTGAGATGCCTCAGGAGACACGGACGTATAAGATGTCCCCCTCCCTATTGCTCAATAAGTAAAAAACGTGGTCTGTAGAAATTTCACAGAACTTATTATTTATATACAGTAGTTTTCAAACTATTTCAGAATATGTCCAATGGAAACATACAATTACTGCAACAACAGAATTATTTGAAAAATATCATTTGGCTTAGTAATGGAGGATTCTTATATGTATAAAATGTATTGCAAAAAATAAATAAAATAAAATGTATTGCATTTTTTATACCTATCAACTTACTCATATGCTGTAAATAGATGTAAATAAATGTGAGATTATTCAACTTCTATTTTTGCACAGTGTAACTTAGAATTAATTATTTAAAATTTTACCTTTGATTTTATTCTTTTGTAATCATTAATATGTACATTCTTTTATCAATTTTTATAAAAATAGATTGGATATTGAAATGGGGAAATTAAATTTGGTGTATAATCTTTTTTCTTTTAATAGAGTCTTAAGATTAGTATATACTCTATTTCATCATTTCCACTGTTTATAAATGAATGTGGGGATCCCTGGGTGGCGCAGCGGTTTGGCGCCGGCCTTTGGCCCAGGGCGCGATCCTGGAGACCCCGGATCGAATCCCACATCAGGTTCCCGGTGCATGGAGCCTGCCTTCTCCCTCTGCCTGTGTCTCTGCCTCTCTCTCTCTCTCTCTGTGACTATCATAAATAAAATAAAAAAAATATATAAATGAATGTGTGTTAATAAACATGTGTGTATATTTTAATACCACGTGCATATATTACCAACTAATGGAAATATACAAATATGTCATATAAAATACATGCTAAATTTGTTCTTAATGCTAGATGATTGAATATGGGTATCTAAGACTTTTATATTTATTATTTGATACATGTACTTAAAACAAAATTTTGCCTAAAATGTGGTGTATTTTAAAAGTACTTTAAGTCCTACAATATTTTTGTGTGGGAGCCTTATGAAAACTTTTAGTCGTGAAAGCCATTCAGTTAAATGTGTATCTCAGAATGTGAAATATCTGATGTCTGTCAAAGAAAAGATGATTTTCAATAAAGATTTTGGGTTCTAACTCAGTTGTCATCTTATTACTATTGTTTATGTCACTTAGTACTGTTTCAATGGCTTTTGATTTTATTATGTTAATCTGTATAAAAGCTTGAATAAGAGACTCATTCTAAGTAAGACAATTAATAAGTTTCATAGCAAGAGAAACAACCACCACTACTTGATTAATAAAGATTGGCCTTGGAGAGTCACTAAACTAAGATGGATTGCCAGCAGAAAGGGAAAAACTTAGAAGAGGAAACAAAGAACACCATAATAAATAAATAAATAGATAGATGATAGATAGATAGATGATAGATGATAGATAGATGAGATAGATAGATAGATAGATAGATAGATAGATAGATAGATAGATATAGATGGATGGATGAATATCTTGAGGGCAAAAGAAAACCAAATGACAGAGTGAAAAAGAGTAACATAAAGAGAGTGGAATTATTTAATGAAACAGTGAAAGAAGTCAAAAGCTTTAAATGTGACTAGCTCAGCCTTGACATTCTCCTCAGGTTGAACAGACTTTAGACAAGTGTCTTTTGACTACAGTCCCCCCGACCTAGACCTAGTCTTCCTAGAGCACTTAAGCCAGAAGTTATAAATTTCTTCTCTTTTCTTCTTTGAGATGTAAATCTTCTCCCAGGCTCTTACCAGTTTAACAACCCAAGGTTCTGCCAGCCATGCCTTTGAAATATAATCAGAAAAGATAATGACTGTGTCTTTCTGTCTCTGTGGGAGGATAGGAACCTAACTCTAGGAAGTTCCAATTAGCAAACACAAATGGACTAATCACATTGACCTACTTCTCCCCTAGTGTCCTCCAGTACTTGCCATTTGTTCACCTCAATGCTTAGAAGCTCTCCTACCTTTTGTTTCAGCGGAATTGAGTTCAATCTCTCTGCTGT
The DNA here is from genome assembly GCF_048418805.1 of Vulpes vulpes. Lineage (NCBI taxonomy): Eukaryota > Metazoa > Chordata > Mammalia > Carnivora > Canidae > Vulpes > Vulpes vulpes. Next base: position 121,261,614 of record NC_132782.1, read on the forward strand.
TAACAATAGTCTTGAATAAAGTCTTTCCTGCCTGTTTCACTTGCCTGGTGCAAATTTTCTTTGACAAATCTTACCAGTGCTACAAATGATAGACTCTGTTGTTATTTTAATAAAATATGTAAGGGGTATTCTTTCCTTTTCTTTCTTTCTTTTTTTTTTTTTTATTTTCTCCTTCTTCCTATAGGAACCTATAGGTTCTTCTCTTCATTCTTTTTTCTTATGGCATATATGTCTTTTAAATGTCACTATCTGGCTAAAAAGGTCATTGACCCAGTTATGACAACAATTATGCTGGAAATCAGAAGTGAGATGTCATAATTCTCCTTTCAGTATTTCAGATTTTACCACAGCTGACAAATGTTTTTGACAAATATTCTATTCTAATATAATGGAACCCCCAGTAATACTGGATTAGGTCTGAATAATTACCTCTATCTTTAAAGTCATGAAAGGATTGAGAGGAACATATGTATGTGTGTGTATATATATGTACATATATATTTAAATAATACTTTCTTTTTCTACTACTACTCAATAGTAGTAGAAAAATAATACTACTTTTAATAAAAGTACTTGTTAATAAAAGTACTAACAATAGTACTTTTAAATGATTTTTTAAAAAATATTATTCCTTATTAATTCTACATTCAAAAACTTCACAAGGCCTAATTGCAGTTTTTTCAGATTACTTTGAAGCAAATTATTGTTTCTAACTCTCTGTTTATAGTTTTCCCCTCCTAGTCCATTTCTTTCAATTCTCATTTTCTATATTTCTAAGCATTTCCCTTATGTTTTCTTAAGAACAGACCCTGTAATCCCTAGGAGATCAGTACTCCCTGAAGTTTGATTTTCATCCTGATTAGCTATACCAAGATTCAAACTGTGATCTGTGTTGAACACTGGGTCTATCCTACTTACACCCTGGTGAGTTGAGCTCAGAAGCTATTTGTTAGTTTGGTTAAAATGCAGTAATAGATTTGCTATATAAAATTTCTATTAAATATATGTGATTCCTTGAAAAATAACTAAATAAAATAATAAAATTAAATTAATAATTGAATTAAATAAATAATTAAATTAAAAATAAGTATATAAAAAATAAGTAAAACTACATGAAATATTCTAAATAATTATAACAAGCAGTTATTTCCCTTCCATTAGAATTAATGAGTAGTTAGTAGTTTTGTAAAGTTTTCTGAGTTGTTCAGAAAAGAAGTATATTTTTAAAAATTAAAAAACTCAGGGTTATACCTTCCAAACATGAAGAAAAACATAAAACCTCTCCAAACCTACCCTAATTTTTAATGCCTTCAAAGAGATCAGCTCATTAAAAATTAGGACTATCTTATTATACTCAATTTATTTTAAAATTATATTGTCCTTTATTATCAGCTTCCACTGATTTCTCAACCATAAGATTAAATCTGTTTTAGTCTATCCTCTTCATACAATTTGAACATTATATTCATGGCATTGATTTTCATTTTTGCAAATTTATCCACCATGTCTTAGTTCTTAAAGTTCCAACATGTATTGTAAAAAAAGACTTAGCTTAACATAGATAAACATTATTGCCCTTTTCCACACTTTAATTGGTCTATTTTCAGGCACTTCTTTCATTATTATTGACTTTATATTCTTTTACATTTTTAAAAATTTCCTCTAGATTCGATTCTATGTTTACATCTTACGTGAAGTCAAATTGGACATGGAGTATTTAAATCATCACTTAAAAGGTGATTGTTGGGGATCCCTGGGTGACTCAGCAGTTAAGCACCTACCTTGGCCCAGGGCGTGATCCTGGAGACCCAGGATCAAGTCTCACATCAGGCTCCCTGCATGGAGCCTGCTTCTCCCTCTGCCTGTGTCTCTGCCTCTCTCTCTCTCTCTCTCTCTCTCATGAATAAATAAATAAATAAAATCTTTAAAAATAAATAAATAAAAGGTGATTGTTAATTATTTTATGATATTACACCTGCTTCATTCTCAAAATATTATTTATGATTTTCACACTTTGTGAACAATATCCGTCATCAAATACAATTAACTCACAAATTTAGAATGTAAAAGCTAAATTGTCCATCAAAAATAGGAAAAATTTTGAAACTCTGAAAATTTATTGATATTCAAGTTTTAAAAAGTTACAACATAATGATTATAGTTATAATAATGATTAAGCACAATCGAAGGCTTAGTCTGTGATTAGGACTTTTATAAGTGCTTTATGTATTTTAACTCATTTGATCCTCCAACTAACACTAAAAGTTAACCCTCCATCATACAAATATGGTGGTGATCCCAAGAGATAGATGCCACCCATGTTAAGGGAAAAACTATGAAATTTGTGATATTCTTAGTTGCTTTTATTTACATTTAAGGTTTCTATTCATTGTTCTTGGATTGAAAAACAAGACTTTTCTATGCTCTCCATTTTCTTTATTTTGAATTAGAAAGGTCCCAAACAAAGTTATAGACTAGACAGTAGTTGTTTCTTTTAAAGCAATGGGATCCCTGGGTGGCGCAGCGGTTTGGCGCCTGCCTTTGGCCCAGGGCGTGATCCTGAAGACCCGGGATTGAGTCCCACATCGGGCTCCCGGTGCATGGAGCCTGCTTCTCCCTCTCTCTGCCTTTCTCTCTCTCTCTTTCTCTCTCTCTCTCTCTCTCTCTCTCTCTGTGTGTGTGGGTTGTGTGACTATCATTAATTAATTAATTAATTAATTAATTAAAAAAAAAAAAGCAATGTGACATAGCAGTATAACAGTATTTGTGCCAATATGAACATTGTTTAAATATACAACTATTGTTTACTAATTTATTCAATAGCTTATGCAAGTTTCCAGTATAATATCAGTGTTTTCCCTCCTACATAATGGTATTGGAAGGCTGTGGGTGTTGTGAATAGTAAGTAAAATAACTTTATATAAAATCACTACCGTAGAGAAGAAAATTTATAAAAGTCCCTCTTTCTTTCCTTCAAGTGTTAAAGCTTTCCCACGACCAGTTTTCCTTCCTTCAGTACATTACATGCCCGAGGAATTACTTTTTTCCTGTTACTGTTTTGGGGAGCATTCCATATATTTGAATCATTAGAGCTGAGTTAAGGAAATCACTTATTTTTATGACCACAGTTAATATAAAATGTATTGTGTAAGACACACACAATATTTAGTTTGAAGTGTGCACATACGACAAAATGAAAGAATTTATGGCATAACCAAATTAAAGGAAAGGTTAAAATAAACTGGAAAAAAATATGGTTTCAGGAATATTTGAAAAAGGGACTCAGATTCTGTCACTAATCTCTTTCTAATACCATGGCTGTGTCTATGTGTGTACAGTAAAGAATTTAGTCCAAATTGCAGTTTGGCCTTTGTGCTTGGGTTCTGGAAGGTAATCGCTAAGTCTTTGGGATGCCATGCTTGTTAGTGTGATTTTGTTTGGATCACCCAGGTATTTTAATAGTGCAATTTAGGATGGAACTGGCCACACAAGATAATCTAACAATATGATATAGGGTCAGGGCTTTGGGTCACATGGTATAAGCTTGACCTCTCAAGGGATTGGAGACTGTGATCAGTTACTTGGGGAGTCAATTTTGTCCATGAGGGAGTCCCAATAAAGACTCTGGACTCAAGACTCAGGTGAGCTTTCCTGCTGGCAATACTCCACATACTATCCTACAGCAATGCCAGGAACATAACATTGTCCATGATGTCACAGGGAGAATACAATGGGAAGATCCATGTTCGGAACTTTCTTGGACTCTGCCGTTTCTCTGCCCTTGATGACCTTAATCCTTCTCTTTTCGCTGTCATAAATCTTAACTATGAATGTAACAGTCTTCAGTGAGTACTTCAAGCCTTTCTAGGGAATTATTAAGCCTAAGGATGGTTTAGGGTATCCCCAAAGTTGCAAAGCATGAGGAGAGAGAGCAGCCTTTTTGAACTCCTCCTTAACTTTGCAATTTGTCAGTTTTATACATTTAATGCCTCGTGGGAAATATATCCACCAAGAACATTTGATTTTCTATACTGTGATAGAAATGATATATTCAGCATATTCTTCTCCTCTCCCTATCTTACCAGTCAACATTTTCTAGCCTCTTGTAGATATTGGTAAGATTATGTGCCTCGTTTCCATCACTGGACAAAGAGCACAAGTCAGACCTAACATCAAGGCCCAGACCGTTAATTATGGGAATGTCTTCTTCAAAGTCCTTCTCATTTTACATCCAACTATCAGCTAGATGCCACTAAGGCAATCTCAAATATATATATGAAAGATTCTAGAAAGGAAGAAAAGTGGAAGGCTAAAAATTCTGTATGCAACATCTGCTTCCTGAGCCACAACCACCTGGCAACAATGACTTTGGTGTGAGTGAAAATTTTATCTTTATGTTGTTAAATCAGATTTTGGAATTTGTTATTCAGCATAATGTAGCATAACTTGACTAAACCATCATACCCATGCTCAACCAATCTAGAGAGAATGACCACTCTCTGTCTCTTTATTAAATTCAGGGAAAGGCACACTGATTGGCCTAATTTGAGTTCAGGGACATAACCTCACCCCCACCTCCACCCCCACTTTCCACTGCCTGAAAGAGAGTGCCTGCTCAGCTTGTACTAGCATAAAGGACTCCACTGGAAATATATAACGAAGAGGAAAAGAAGGTCTTAAAAAAAATAGGTGCTAGGCAGTTAATCTTATTTTTGTTCATTATTATGGAGTTTGGGATTCTGGTTTTGTTTCTAAGATGATTTGCTGCTACTAAAATTTATGTCTGCTCTGAATGAATGTTCATTTTATTGCTATATGAAATATGCAAATTGTAAATCCAAGCCATATTTCATCAAGGCAAATAATATCTATTATTCTGAATGTATATTTGAATGTATAGGCATGAAACTTTGGTCACCTATGTGTTAATTACTCCCTACTTTTACCTGCATTGATTGTTTCCAGTTGCATCTATGTAGAGGAGTTAAATTTAATCAAAAGTAAAAGGCATGATTGATCCAATCAGCCTGCTCAGTCTGTATGGGGCACTTGAGATCAAAGTGGGGCTTTCAAGTTTAATTAAATCCAGCAGTCTTGTATACTTTAAGTTTAGTATTTACACATGCCCTACCTTTAGGCTTGATTTTTCTCCCTCCCACTTTGAACTTACTCACTGTTTTAGTTTGTTTAGCTACAACATTTGATCTCAGATAGAAGCCAGACATTTCAGAATTTGTTCTTGAGGTACAAAGCTTTATTAAGATAATCACAAATATAATAGGCTCTGCACCTTCTTTAAAATGCTTAGTAATATGTTTCACATCTTCCCAGCAGCAAACTGCAAATGGAAAGTAAATGGCATCAAAAATGTTGATAGGCATCAAAAATAAGGACAAACATTATATGGTCTCATTCATTCAGGGAATATAAAAAAAATAATGAAAGGGATTACAAGGGAAAGGAGAGAAAATGAGTGGGAAATATCAGAGAGGGAGACAGAACATGAGAGACTCCTAACTCTGGGAAACGAACAAGTGGTAGTGGAAGGGGAGGTGGGTGGGGGCTTGGGGTGACTGGGTGACAGGCACTTAACAGGATGAACACTGGGTGATATGCTATATGTTGGCAAATTGAACTCCAATAAAAAAAATAAAAAACAATAATAATAAAATGTTGAGAGGGGCAGCCTGGGTGGCTCAATGATTTAGCGCTGCCTTTGGCTCAGGGCATGATCCTGGAGGCCCGGGAGCCTGCTTCTCCCTCTGCCTGTGTCTCTGTCTCTCTCTCTCTCTCTCTCTCTCTGTGTGTGTGTCTCTCATGAATAAATAAATAACATATTTGAAAAACAAAAACAAAAAAGTTGATAGATTTCAACTATATAAGAGTGCTGAGAAAACTAATCATAGTTTTCAAGCTAAATATTAAGGTACTGATCTTCTTATATCAGTCTGACTCATTGCTGGTTGCTTGCACAAGTACTATATCATCTTGTTTTCCCATCTCTATAAAGCAGGTATTAATTCTTAACTGTAAAGAACAAAGTGATGGTTCCCAGAGGGGAGATAGACAGGAGAATGGGTTAGATAGGTAATGGGGATTAAGAAGCATACTTCTGAGGAGCAACAAGTGTTGTATGCAAGCGACGAATCACTAAATTGTACACCTGAAACTAGTATTATACTGTATGTTAGCTAACTGGAATTTAAATTAAAACTTGGGAAAAAATAAGGTAGGTATTATTAGCTTGACTACAAATGAGGAAATGGAAACCCAGAGTGATGAAGTAATTTAGCTCTGTTTATGCACTTAGTGATTGTGCCCATTTCAAAATCTTACCATTTGAAATTAAATGAAATTAAATTTAGTATTGGCATGGCTTTTAAATGAATTTAAATGAAACGACAACTATTAGATTCATGAAAGATTATTAAACATGAGAGATATTATATGTTAAAATATTGATTTCCTCGAAGGAAAACCTTAATGCCATTGCTTTTTGAATGGGAGATTCCGGAGTTAAGTATACATTATTTGAAAGGTATTTCTCTATTTTAAGCTATTGAGTAAGTCTTCTGTAATAGAGATTTGAACTATTCTTGAATAATACTGAAACATTTTACTCATACTTGTAACTATATTTTCATAACATATACTTAGGCAATGCATTATAGAATGACTTTTGATTTTAGTGAATTTGCTAAAAGAAAAAAAACTTTTGAAAAATTACTAAAATCTATGATGTTTGTAACTACAGCTTAAAGATACTTTTTATCTTATGAAAAATAAAAAATAAAAATAACTGCCATGTACTGATGGATTATATCCATTACTAGTTCATTCATCCTTTACCTTACCAAATATGGGAGCTACTCAAAATTAAGTTCCAGGCTACCTTTTTAAGTCTGTTCCCTTTTCTTCGGTATTCACATATAACTTTTTCTCAATATTTTTTATTCATTTTCTTCAAAGGGCTTACATATTTTGAATCAGTTTTATAAAAATGTTAGAACTTTTCAAGGACATTTTGTAGTTAGCTTATTTTTTATAACTTAAACAGAAATAATGTCTCTAATGTACTAACTGCCTTTTAATAATTTCATGCGAAGATAAAATTACTTAATATAAATCATATATTTTATTATTACCAGGTATAGAAACTTTAGGACACTGAAATTCATTAGTTGTATTGTCTGGGAAGAAAAATTGCAATATATGAAAATATATGCAAATAAAGACAGTGCTGGGTTTCAACTTATCTCTGATCTTACAGATCCTTTCCTTCACTTGGAAAATGGTGATAATAAATTCAAGATCAAATGGCTATTCTGAGGCTTGAGAGTACACACACACACACACACACACACACACTTAGTACACAGTTGAGAAGGACATAGGTGATTATAGTTAAGCAAATGGGTAAAAGAGATAATTTCAGATATTCATTCTGATCTAAAATGTAAATTAATTGAGTGTAACTAGTGATGATGAAAAACCTACTTTAATTGATGGAAGAAGAGAAATGACATTTTTGCTAAGGAGTAGAATATGGGGTGTTAATGGATATTTAAGAAGAGGAACATACTTTTAGTGGGTAGAAGAGCCAACAAACTCTGAAACTGCAATAGAATTTCAAGTCAATTTTATGTTTGTTCTAGAAGTTGTGCTCATAACATTAAGTATATCCAATCATCACAGCTATAGTTTTTTTTCAGGTAAATTCAGCCTTGTAAATACTGGTATGTAGAGTAAGTAAATAGCTAAGTGGTTCTAACCACAGTTGCTGTGCTGCTTCTTCCTTAGTGACTATAAGGAGGAAAAAAAAGAAAAAGACCACTCAGTAGTGTGTGCATAGGACTTCATGTATGAAAGACGTGAGTAATTATAAAGAAGGGTAGAGGTTAAAGGATAAGCAGTTCTCTTGAAGTAAAGAATTGAATGGCAAAGGGCATTTGAATTTATATTGAATCTATATTCTAAAGAAGTGTCCATCCAGTTCAAGTTCTATTTTGCTAATATGAACTACAAAATTTGTCTCTACAAGAACAAAAGTTATAAATATAGAGCATATAATTAGTATGAAAGACATAAATATAAAGTCTCTGCTTGGTATTCAATTGCCAAATGGCATTTGTCAAGTTAAAAGGACGCAGGAACACATGTAGGCCTGAATAAGGCAGAGATGCCAAATGCTGGGTAAAAGAGAGGATGTGTGCAGTGCTTGTCTACCTGTAGTTTTGCAACCCTCACAAGTTCACCACTAAATTCAACAACTTCCTTATTCAACAGTTTGCTTTTCCTCTATACAGGGCACATAGTATGTTCTGCTTCTATTTATCCAATACTTCCGAGTGCTAACACAGGTGAATGACAAAAATAACAAAATAGGAATTTCAAAAAATAAGTATGATAAAATTTGCTATTTTTTTTAAGTTGGAAAGAGGGCAAATGGAAATTGACAGGAAAAGAGTGAAGGAAGGGGAAAGAATATAATATGGTGAAGGCATGGATAGGACAACGGATACTTATAAAATCTAGGAGAAGAGGAGTGAAAGAAAAGCTAATCCAGGTTAGATAGACACAAAAGAAAAAAATAGGGAGACTGTTCCTATGAAATTAAGGGGATAGAGTTAGTTAGGAGGACATTTTTTTCTGCGTAAAGGAACAAAGACTGTTTTATGTGGTATAGAGAATATATCAGTATTAATAATAAGATTAACTCTCTTAGAAGCAAAGACATTCTACTGTCACATTGCTCAGACTAGAATAATGGGCAAAACACTCCAAACATACACAACACACACACACACACACACACACACACACACACACACACGATCTTTATTTTTTTTTTCAGTTTAAATTACTACTGAAAGCTCAGCTGCTCACCTAATAACCTCACCTAATCTAGTAGTACTTGCAACACTAGAAAAAGCTTATGTCTGTTGCCTTTTTAAGCTTTAATCTGACCTCAGCTGTTTGGATCATATTTTAGTGTAAAGAGACCATGTCATTTGGGGGATGACTGGTTTTATGTCATTTGAGAAACCAGAATCACCTCAAGATGACATTTCTTTTTTCCTTTGACACATTCCCTTTTTCTTTTTCAAAACCACAAAAATCAAAAGAAATGCTGAAATCTCCTTCTTTTGTGTTTTCCAACTTGCTTTCCTAGTACTGTTCAAAACAGTGACCTTAGAATTCTAAAAAGTCTAAAAATGATTTGGAGAAAACTTTCCAGCTGATGTTGTTTGATATGTTTTCAGACCAAGACGTTGCAGACGGAATCTCAAGCTAATTGAAAACTCCACAGGCGCAAATTTTTGTGTAATGAACTAAACTAAATGACCCATTACAATGACTGGAGTGAATATAATTTGGTGCCAGAAATTCCCAAGTGTACCCCACTCATTCTCTAAAACTAAATACACACAAGCCAAGCATCATATGCATTGTAGTTGATTTTGGTGACTATTATAATTTTTCTCTTGTTGCTTGATGTTCCAGCTGTGAAGAAGGTGAATTAGTTAGCCATTTCATGTAATTTGAACTGTTAGATAAAGGACTCTTCTAAAATATCATTCGAAGATTTGTCATAAAGAATTCATTCTCAATTCACACATGCAACAATTATTCATTCTTTTATTCATTCATCCAGGAACCGCTCCTTAAGCTTCTCCCTAAGTTTAGTGCCTAAAATAGGCACTATTCTAGGTCCCAAAGATGTGGCTCTGAGCAGAATAAATGTCCTGCTGCAGCAGAGCTTATACTTACACATATAAACTGATTTAAAAAGGAGAATATATCATTAACACAAGTAAGGAAATGACAAAAGTAGTGGCAGCAAGAATCTCTAGGGCACTACACACTCTGCAGGGCTGTATCTACTCATCATCAAAAATACAGTACATTGGGACACCTGGGTGGCTCAGTGGTTGAGCATCTGCCTTTGGCTCAGGGCATGATCCTGGGGTCCTGGGATCAAGTCCCACGTCAGGCTCCCTGCATGCAGCCTGCTTCTCCCTCTGCCTGTGTCTCTATGTCTCTCATGAATAAATAAATAAAATATTTTTAAAAAATACAGTAAATCTCATGAACCCCTACCAAAACCATGGTAGGATAGGAATAATATTAAAAGTATTGACAAGAATCACCTTCAGAAAGAATGACAGCAACTGAGCAACGTTTACTATAGTTGGGATCATGAACTGCTGAAACTATAGAAAGATCATTGATTAAATATGCAATTAAAATTAAAATATAAATAAGGGACATTTCTGTCAACCACAAAAATATCTATAGTATTATAATAGTAGCTTCCCCCAGACTAGAAGTTCATAAATCCGCCTGAGCTATAAATTGGCCTGGATTTGGAAGCTAATTAGAAATTGAGTAATCATGACAAGAAGAAAATGATTCTTCCTTTTCTTTTCTGAAATCAAGAGATGATTTCAGAAAACATTATCTGATATTCCTTTATTTAGTTTTTCCTCAGCAGTAAAATAGCTGAGAAAGAACCACAAACTAATTTCATAAACAGAGCCAATTATATAATTTATGTCATGATAAAGACAGAAAATTCTTACAAGTTACCTTTCCATGAGAATAAAGAAAAACTCAGAAGATGGCAATCGACAAAGATCACATGATCAGTGATGAGCTGGCTCTCTTGATATTGTAAATGGTCTTCAAGTTCTCAAAATTGCATCAATTCAAGGTTATTACTCCTTTAAATATGAATGAATGAATAAATGTGTGGGTACCTGCACGTGTATGCAGGCCTAAACACACACATCGTAACGTAATTGTTGTTTCTTTCCACAGAAAGTGACAATCAAGTTGAAAAGGGAAATGACACTGAATGTGAAGTAAAAAAAAATATCATTTGCTCGATAGTGGTACTTGGAGATGACTGTGGAAAGGCACATACCAAAATAGTAAAGGTTCAAATCTGCCGACATAGAAAATGAGATGGCATAGAATGGTCTCTATTCGTTGACTTACTTTTCCCTGTGACTATTACACATCAATTAATGAACTATATGAAGGACAGTCATATTTTTAAAGGATACAGTTTAATATATTTAAATGAGGGATGTAGTGGTCCATAGATACAAATCTAGATTTTAAGAATAGCTATTTGCTTTTCAAATTAATTTAATTATAATGTGTCTTAAATGTTAAATCTCATACTCCAATATTTATGATGCAAAAAAGGGAAAAAAACAAAATGAAAAGCCATCTTCTTGGTTGCTTCATCAATATTATAGATTAAAAATATCTTTATTTCACGTTAATAAGATTACCTCTTTCTTTTTTTTTTAAGATTTTATTTATTTATTAGTGAGAGGCACAGAGGGAGAGAGAGAGAGAAGCAGAGACACAGCAGAGGGAGAAGCAGGCTCCACGCAGGGAGCCCAACGTAGGACTCGATCTCAGGTCTCCAGGATCAGGCCCTGGGCTGAAGGTGGTGCTAGACCGCTGAGCCACCTGGGCTGCCCAATAAAATTACTTCTTACAGCTTGCATCTTTGTTTATCAGATTGATTATTGTACAAAATAATATTAAATTAAATATTAGATTTTTAATACCCACAGGTATTCAGTGAAATCAAGTGCTTTCAATTAATTAAGTTCTTTTTCTAATTCACTTATTTATTGCATGATTATTTAAACTATTACATTTTCTTTGTCAGCACTCTGAAAAAAATCTTAACTGATTTTATAATGTTTTACTCAAAATAGAAGTGATTTGGAATATGCTACTTTTCTATCCCAAATTTGAAGAAAACAAATCTCCCTTTTATTTGTCTTTTTGTCAGCTATATATTGTTTGAAGGTGTCATGTGAGTTTTGACATTATCATATAAACAGAAATAGATCACATCATGTCTTATCTAGCAATACTTTTGTCAAATTAATTTTAGTTGGAGTATAAGGTAGATCCATGCATATATATGTGTGAAGAGATTTTTCAAGGCATATTTCAATATTGCTAGTATTCATTTCTCACCAAAATAACATGAAACTCAAACATGGTTATTATATTTTCAGTGAAAAATGAATACTGTCTCAACAGGATGCTAATACTGGTAAGACCACAGATCATTTACAGAGAAGTTGAAGAGTAATAGAATTGGGCTGGTATACCTAATTTGTGTCTTTTTCCTGAATTATTATTATTTTATCTGTCATTTGGAAAATAGCAATATGACATTAGAAAACAAAAAATTCTACATCGGAGCCCTTAATTCAACATCAGATTCTTATAGATATCTGCCTTTATAAAAGATACATTTTAAAAAAGCCTTGTCCATCTTGTATTGTGCTCAGTATTGCACTAGATTCCTTAACCCATTTCACTTACCTGAAATTGTTTCATTTTAAAAATACAATATTTTGAACCATTATTACATGATTTTTTTATATCTTATCCAATATTTTGTTCTAAAGAAAACCTGGCATTTATTAGGATTTTTTTTTTTACTGAACCACATGTCATGCATATTTCACATATATGAGTGAAATAATTTTGAATTAAACTTTGAACATTAAGATGACAGATATCAATCTTTAAAAAGAATAAGTTACTTTCCCAGTAAGGAGTTACTAGAATGGGAGTCCATGTCTGACTTCAGAATCAAAGCTCTTCATACTCCATTTCTGATAAGGTTATTAAAATCAGACCAATGGACTCCTACTGAGAACTAAACATGATGAAATTTTAAAACAAGAAATAAAAAATAAGCGGAGAGAGGCAGAAAAGAAGAATCAACCAAATGGCCCTTTGAGGAGTGGTCAAATCTTAGAGAAGGAGAAGGGAAGCCACTAAAAGATGTGAACCATAATTTTGCAGTTACTCTCTCCTTCAGACCGTTTTCAAATCTGTTACCCATGGAGAGACACTGAGCATGCATGCAAAATATTTAAACTGAAATGGCAATGAAAAGGAAGACAAGGAACTGAGTATCCAATTCTGCTTTTTTCTTTTAAAATTTTATTCTGATTTCTAAAGTGCATAGGACAGAAGGCAAAGAATGGGAGCAGACCCGTTGAGGAGTAGACAATTTGAAGGTTTCTGGTAAATGAGTATGTATTTGAACTATTTTGAAATGTCCCTACATTTGCCCATATGCAATTAGATATTCCCTCTTAAGTGGCTCTGAAGTATTTTGTACACACATCTGTTACGTCACCTTTGTTAATGCATTTTAATTACGTTTTTTTTTTTAATTTTTTATTTATTTATGATAGTCACAGAGAGAGGAGAGAGAGAGAGAGAGAGAGAGAGAGAGACAGAGACAGAGACACAGGCAGAGAGAGAAGCAGGCTCCATGCACCGGGAGCCCGATGTGGGATTCGATCCCGGGTCTCCAGGATCGCGCCCTAGGCCAAAGGCCGGCGCTAAACCGCTGCGCCACCCAGGGATCCCCTAATTACGTTTTACACGTAAGACCATTCTCTCCCACCAACTTCTACCAGCCTGTGCTCCTGTAGGGGTAGAGATCTCATTTCAATCATTTATTTCATGATATAAACAGCATATGTAACAGATATGCTTTCTGGACATATGATGATGGTAGTTGTGAGTCCTAGAATAATAAAAAGGCTTCACAGAAGTATGAGATGTAGGCCAATTCTCAAATGATATTTAGGTAGAAGATAATCAAAAGTTATGAGAAATTTAAAAAAAAGTTATGGGAACTTCAAGGTGTAGCATAGAGAATATAATCCATAATATTGTAACAACATTGTATGGACACAGATGGTGACTACATTTATTGGGGTGAGCACTGAGTAACGCCTAAAATTGGTGAATTAATATGTTGTACACTTAAAACTAATATAATATTGTATGTCAACTACACATCAGTAATAATAAAAACAACAACAATAAAATATATGGGAAGTAGGCTCAGAGATTGCCAAATTTTCTAACTACCAGGCCAAGGAATTCTGACATTTTTCTGAAGACTTTCTTAAGAATTTCTAATGTCATTAAACATTTTAAAGAAAACAGAAATGAGATGGAAGCTTTTAATAAACTGAGCTAGTTTTGCTCTAAATTGTTCTCGCCTATAATCTAGGATGTTAAAGAAGTTTTAAATTGTCCTTAGTTTTAAAATATAATGCCCCTAGTAAATAATGCACTAAGCATTAAGCTTTAGATAAGGTTTTTGTATTCCTTTAACTGAATTTTTATGCTGACAATTTAGTAACTAATATATGTATTATGTTAAAAAGAATTATCTTTTCAATAATATATGACTTATTTTCTGGTGGATGCAGAATTTTTCTATGTCACAAAATCAACCGGAACCCAGAAAATAGCACCACTATCTTGTTACTGGCACTAATATCTAAGTATGATCATTGTTACTTTTTTGCCTAAATATATATATTGTCTTGGTTATTTGCGCAATGTTAGTGATAAAAAAAAAAATTCCATCACTGACATTTTAGAAAACAGAATAGTCAAACATTCCCTGTCGCTCTAATTAAAAAATAAATGGATCATTCATGATAAAGTTTCTATTTTAAACAGAACACTTAAAATTATATTAAGAAGAATTTTAAATTTAATTTGTAAATTTAAGAAACAATCCTGGTATCTCTGAGTACCTCCTTTGTGTGAAAAATCTATACATACGTTTAGGCACTTTGACAAAAAAAATATATGTATATATAGTTTTCTACCTTTTTAAAATTAAAGTGTTATTCTTCTAACGATCTGACAACTCACATAAATTCTGAACTACTTTTATGGGTGCTTTTCCATTATTTTTTGTTGCTTGCTAATTACTTTTCTTGCCCAATTTCATTTGCAGTTTGAATAAATAAACTGTTACTTTCTGCCTCTGGGTTACTAGAGGAATAGTCAATATGCAGCTGTAATAAAATCATAAATTTCTCTGAACAGGCAATTTCCAACTTATACTTCCACAGAGGGTTTTTAAATCTTTACTGTTAGAGAAACAACTTTATGAAACCTGCAAAGTTTTATGCTAATTTATGAAGCTTGGATTCAATGAAGATGGAATCAAATGATTGGTCGTTATACTTTGACATTGCAAAGAAAAATTGTACTGAAAATAAAAATGGACCCTTTTCTCACATTTATTTGACATATATTCCTCTCAAAATCAGTGAACGGGAGAATTGGTTTTGGTAGTGATCATTTAACTGTATGTTATTTGTGTGTCATCCAACTCAAAGGTTTGATAAACTTGGCTAATTTTAATAATTGATATTCAAAGTCAAATTTTTTTTGTTTTCTATTTTTGTTCCAATGCAATAGTAAATCAGTAAAGCATATCCACTATAACCAACAACTTCAGCCTTTAGTTTTTCTTTAATAAAATCCTAAATAAATTTTAAGGCATGTCTGTATTTCCAACTGAATTTGTTAGTGCTGAGATTTAAAAAATACATATATAAAATCTCATTCACAAAAAAATAATAAAATAAAATAAAATGTCATTTACAACATGATAAAATATATGGTAAAACTTAGAATCCTTTAAAGAAAAATGCATTTTTATTTGCACTTGTGAGCTTTAGTGATATTTTTCTTTTGAATATTCAACTTCACAAAGAGACATATACATCACAAATATAATTTTGCATAAATGATTGTGGAATATTCAATAACATAGTAAAATATATTTATAATTTTGGGTGAAGAAATTGTGAGGCATAAAGCCTCTCAAATGAAATTTGGCTTTTGAAACTTTATTCTAAGCAGATATATTTTAATTATTCAGAATTATCATATTTGTTTCTAAAACATTCTAGTAAGAAATGCTTTCTTGAAATACAAAGGCATATTCCAGATAATCAATTTCTCTAAAATGATGCTAAAGACTGGATCTTACTCTCTGAACCTCTTAAGGGTCAGATAAAGGACACATACTACCTCTTAAAGCAATTAGGTGACTCTCTTCTTTTGGCAAAATCTCTATTTAAAGTCTAACATGGAGGTGATAATGTCCTAGATAGTCTCCCTTATTCAACATTTGGATATATTTCTTTGGTCTCTGCTAAGGCTCCCCACCGGTTCTGGCTTTTAATAACATTAAAATGCACATAAGTTCAGCAATTTCCATTTACATGGGAGGAAAGGAAGAAGAAGGCTTCCAGGCCTATTAGTATAGGAAGATGTTTATAGAGAAGGGTCACACTCCTGGGGTCATTGTTCTGAAAACTTTTGGATAATTAGGCCAAAATTTGCATAAACATCAGAAATTTGGGATGCTCATTGAAAAGAGCTGTATGAAGTCATTTGCACAGTATTACTGTGATGAGCACCAAGGGGCTCTAGCCATGAGCTCATGTATCTTATTGATTATAACGAAAGAATAAGGAAGAGTTGACTAAAAGCAGAAAATGTGATATACATAAAATAATTAAAGAAAAATAGAGGGATTATGGAATATAAAATTATAAATAGACATAAAAATTAAAAGACATGAGAGAAAAGGGAATGACTGCAGAAAGGTATACTATATTCTGAGAGTAAAAAATGTTGGAAAACAAAAATAAATCACAATAAATCAAGTTTAGATTAACTCAAAGTGATTCTGTATACATTAGTAATGATTATGAGTTAATCATTAGTAATGATTATGAGATAATTTGTAAATATTTCATAATGGCCAATATGAATTTCCAGGTAGAACAATAAAAACTGCTGTGTAATTTTCTGGTACTTATGTTTAGAAGGACAATTGGGGGGCAGCCCAGGTGACTCGGTGGTTTAGTGCCACCATCATCCCCGAGCCTGATCCTGGGACCCAGGATCGAGTGCCATGTCAGGTTCCCTGCATGGAGCCTGCTCCTCCCTCTGCCTGTGTCTCTGCCTCTCTCTCTGTGTCTCTCATGAATAAATAAATAAAATCTTTTTAAAAAAAGGACAATTGGGATACAAACAATTAACAAACCAAAAACTTTTAAAACTATTGCTTTTCTGAATAAGTTTAAATTATTCTCTACAAAACCCAACCTAGCTTTAGTTTAATGAAAAGCTCACTTATTAGACATCAAAAGAATGGTTTGTATGCTATAAAATACATATTTACATAAACATATTGTATGAAATCCTTTTATTTAATATACTAAAAAATAAGTATATATCTTATAAATATTTTGGAATATATGAGTCAAACACTATTATCTTGTAAGAAATAATGTTTTAAAATTTATTTTAAAAATTAAATTGCTATTTTTGATAGTTTCATTAGGATTAAGAGTCCAGAGAGGGGGGCCAGCGTGGCATGATTAGTTAAATGATTGACTCTTGGTTTCAGCTCAGGTCTTGATTTCAGGGTCCTGAGACCATGACCCAGGATGGCCATTCAGAGAATGCTTGATATTCTCTCTCTCTGTCCCTCTGCTCCTCCCCACTGCTCCCTCTCTCTGGTTCTCTCTCGCTAAAATAAATAAATTGTAAAAAGAAAAAAAAAAAACAAGCAGAGTAAAGATTTTTCTATAACAAATCATTTCATTATTAACAAATGCTTCATCAAACTTGAAAAAAAATTCAGAAATCTTGCTCATTGACCAGAACAACATCATCATATACCAGGGATAATACCATCTCATTAAATACTGTAAAAATTTGTTTAGAGTTGTTGTAGATAAAACAATAACTCCCCAATGATGTCCACATTCTAACCTCCCATTCTAACCTTATCCAGGTGAGATGAGTACAACTACAAGGATCCTTAAGAGTGAAGAGTGTGTGACTACAGAATGGTCAGAGAGATCCACAATTGCTGGCTTTAAAGATGGAAGAAGGAGGCTCTCTACTCCCCCCCCCCACCCCATTCAACAGGCAGCCACATCTTCTGGTGCAGGGCCAGCCGTGTCCCCAAGACACAGTGGTGAAGGTCAGAACGAACAGATTTGGCCATATTGGGCGCCTGGTCACCAGGGCTGCTTTTAGCTCTGGCAAAGTGGATATTGTCATCATCAATGACCCCTTCATTGACCTCAATTACATGGTGTACATGTTCCAGTATGATTCTACCCACAACAAATTCCACAACACGGTCAAGGGTGAGAACAGGAAACTTGTCATCGATGGGAAATCCATCTCCATCTTCCAGGAGCGAGATCCTGCCAACATCAAATGGGGTGATGCTGGTGCTGAGTATGTTGTGGAGTCCACTGGGGTCTTCACCACCATGGAGAATGCTGGGGCTCACTTGAAGGGCAGGGCCAAGAGGGTCATCATCTCTGCTCCTTCTGCTGATGACCCCATATTTGTGATGGGCGTGAACCTTAAGAAGTATGACAACTCCCTCAACATTGTCAGCAATGCCTCCTGCACCACCAATTGCTTGGCTCCTCTGGCCAAAGCCATCCATGACCACTTTGGCATCATGAAGGGCCTCATGAACACCATCCATGCCATCACTGCCACCCAGAAGACCGTGGACGGCCCCTCTGGGAAGCTGTGGCATTATGGCCGAGGGGCTGCCCAGAACATCATCCCTGCTTCCACTGGCACCGCCAAGGCTGTGGGCATGGTCATCCCTGAGCTGAACAGAGAGCTCACTGGCATGGCCTTCCATGTCCCCACCCCCAACGTGTCAGTTGTGGATCTGACCTACCATCTGGAGAAAGCTGCCAAATATGACGACATCAAGAAGGTGGTGAAACGGGCATGGGAGGGCCCCCTCAAGAGTATCTTGAGCTACACTGAGAACCAGGTTGTCTCCTGCGACCTCAACAGTGGCACCCACTCTTCCACCTTCGATGCCAGGGCTGGCATTGCCCTCAATGACCACGTCAAGCTCATTTCCTGGTATGACAATGAATTTGGCTATAACAACCGGGTGGTGGACCTCATGGTCCACATGGCCTCCAAGGAATAAGAGCCTCCTGGACCACCATCCCCAGTAAGAATAAGAGGAAGAGAGAGGCCCTCAGCTGCTGGGGAATCCCTGCCCCAACTTAATCCCCCAACACACTGAGAATCTCCTGACCTCCAATTTACATCCGAGACCCCAAGGAAGGGGAGGGGCTTGAGGAGCCCTACCTTGTCAAGTACCATCAATAAAGTATACAGTACTACTGTACCCAGACAAAAAAAAAAAAAAAAGAAAGAAAGAAAGAAGGAGACCATAAATGGAGGAATGGAGGAGATCCCTGGAAGTTAGGAAAGGCATGGAAATTAATTTTTTCTGATAGTCTCCAGAAAGAAATACAGCCCTCTGGAATCTCTCTCTGGTTTTTAGCCCAACAAGATTTTAGCCCAACAAGACCTGTTTCAGGTCTTTTTTTTTTTTTTTTTTTTTAAGCAGGAGTTTTTTTTTTTTTTAATTTTTATTTATTTATGATAGTCACAGAGAGAGAGAGAGAGGCAGAGAGACACAGGCAGAGGGAGAAGCAGGCTCCATGCACCAGGAGCCCGATGTGGGATTCGATCCCGGGTCTCCAGGATCGCGCCCTGGGCCAAAGGCAGGCGCCAAACCGCTGCGCCACCCAGGGATCCCTGTTTCAAATTTTTAACCTGTACATTTTTACAACTGTAAAGTTATATTTTTCTATAATTTTGAGTCAAGAATTTTATTGTAATATGTTGTAGCAGCAATATAAAATTAATAGAGTTGCTAGATGTTTTTAAATTTTATTTTCATTTTTTCACACACATCCCACACAGTGTATAAAACATTAATGCATAATTTAATAATTGATTATAAAGATACTGTTACTACTAATCAGGTAAAGAAATAGAACATCGTTAGCTCCCCCCCCCCCCAAAAAAAATCTATCTTTCATTCCTTTTTGGTTATATCTCTCTTCTTTTCTCTAAAACATATAATGATCCCTAGCCTTTTGTTAGATTTTGACCTGCTTTAAAATTTTTATAAATAGAATTACACGGTTTGTAATTTTTCTCTATCTGACTTGACCTCTTTCACTTAATATACATTTTACAATACAATTTCTTTATGCATTTTGGATGTACATTATATTCGACTTTAATATAATTCCATGACAATAAATTAATTCCAATTTGAGCCTAACAATATTTTTAAACATGTATCATAATGTGTTTATTGTGGTGTGATATTTGGTTGGGAGTGAAAGTATATCCAACATAGATAAGACTCTCATATACAATGAAATAACAATGTTTTTTTCCTCTGCCTGATTTGAATATTTTTTTTTTATTTTAAATTTTCAAATGTTTACCTTTTTACCCATATGGTTTTATTTGCATTTTACACTGCTTGGGTATCATACAGTTCTTGAATTGTGGTTCAACATTAGTATTTTTTATTTACTTTTTTTTTAATTTATTTTTTATTGGTGTTCAATTTGCCAACATATAGAATAACACCCAGTGCTAACCCCATCAAGTGCCCCCCTCAGTGCCCGTCACCCAGTCACCCCTACCCCTACCCCTCCACCCCCCCTGCCCCCCACCCCTGCCCACCTCCCTTTCCACCACCCCTTGTTCATTTCCCAGAGTTAGGAGTCTCTCATGTTCTGTCACCCTTTCTGATACTTCCCACTCATTTTCTCTCCTTTCCCTTTTAATCCCTCAATTTCTTATATTCCCCAAATGAATGAGACCATATAATGTTTGTCCTTCTCCGATTGACTTATTTCACTCAACATAATACCCTCCAGTTCCATCCACGTCGAAGCAAATGGTGGGTATTTGTCATTTCTAATGGCTGAGGAATATTCCATTGTATACACAGACCACAGCTTCTTTATCCATCATCTTTCAATGGACCCTGAGGTTCCTTCCACAGTTTGGCTACTGTGGACATTGCTGCTATAAACATTGGGGTGCAGGAGTCCCGGCGTTTCACTGCATCTGTATCTTTGGGGTAAATCCCCAGCAGTGCAATTGCTGGGTCGTAGGGTAGCTCTATGTTTAATTAATTAACTTTTAAATTTCAGTATAATTAACCCACAGTGTCATTATTTTCAGGTATACAATGTAGTGATTCAACAAGTATTTTTTTTAAGATTTTATTTTTTGTTAAATATTTATTTATTTATTCATGAGAAACAGAGAGAGAGCAAAGACACAGGCAGAGGGAGGAGAACGCTCCATGCAGGGAGCCCAACGTGGGGTTCCATCTGGGGTCTCCTGGCTGCAGGCAGGTGCTAAACTGCTGAGCCACCTGGGCTGCCCTAAAGATTTCATTTTGAACTAAACTCTACACCTAATGAGGGACTCAGACTCAACCCTGAGATCAAAAACACATGCTCTACAGATTGAGCCAGCCAGGCACCCCTGTTTCAACAATTCTATACATTACTCAGTGCCCATTATGATAAGTGCATCCATCCTCCCCCCACCTCTCCTTTGATGACTACCAGTTTGTTCTCTATGTTTAAGAGTCTTTTTTTTATTGTTTATTTTGTACTTTGTTCATTTGTTTGATTTAATCTCCACATATAAGTGAAATCATATGGCATTTTTCTTTCTCTGACTTATTTCACTTACCGTTATATCTAGGTGCAAACATGCTTTTTGTAAATGGCAAGATTTCATTCTTTTTTATGACTGAATAGTATTTATCAAAAACACAAAGAACAAGTGTTGGTGAGAATGTGGAGGAAAAGGAACATTGTTGGTTGCAAACTGGTGCAGCCACTGTGGAAAACAGTACGTAGTCTCTTCAAAAAAAATAAATAAATAAATAAATAAAATTAAAAAAATAAAATTAAAAAAATAAATTACCATATGATTCAGTAATTCTACCACTGGAATTCAAAGAATACAAAAAAACACTATTTGAAAAGATACATGCCACACTACTTTCTTATGTTTTTTGCAGCATTTTTCAGAACAGCCACAATATGGAAGCAACCCAGTGCCATCAATAGATGAGTCAGGGCAGCCCAGATGGCTCAGTGGTTTAGCACCGCTTTCAGCCCAGGGTGTGATCCTGGACACCGGGGATTGAGTCCCATGTCGGGCTCCCTGCATGGAGCCTGCTTCTCCCTCTGCCTGTGTCTCTGCCTCTCTCTCTGTCCCTCATGAATAAATAAATAAATAAATAAATAAATAAATAAATAATAAATAAATAAATAAATAAATAAATAAAATCTTTAAAAAAATAGATGAATCAATGTCAGTATTTTAAATAAAAATTTTCAGCCAGTATTTGGTTCCAAAAATCACACAATATACTTTTTTCTTTTCTTTTAGGAATACAATGACACATAAGTCAAGCCTCAGATTTATTCTTCATGTACCTTCTAAACTATTTTTGATTATTTTTGTGTTCTTTGTCTTTTCCAAGCTTTAGTTTATATACTTTATATTAAGCTATTCTTTATTGTGATATTTCTCTCTATTGGTCTAAGCTGCTATTATACTCTATTGACTTGTTTCATTTCTCAGTTCTAGAATGTTTATTTATCTTCTTTATAGTTCTTTCATGAAAATTTCTATCTTGTCATCTTTGTGAGGGCATAATAATTATAGTTTGTTTATAGACCACGTCTATAATTAGAACATCTAAATGACCTATCAGTGTTTCTATTTTGTGTATTGTCTCTTGAGTTTTGGTCATTCAGCTCTTTCCCTGGCATCCTTTTTACTGTTTTACTGTATGTCACGTGTTGTATATGACTGTAAAGATGCTAAACGATATTAATAGCCTCCAGAAATGATTTGATTTTCCATCTGACTGCAGAATATGAGATCACCTGGATCCAATCAGGGATTTAAGTAAATCAAGTCCCAACTTTGTATTGTGTTCACTTTTCTCTAATAGTCCCTCAAAACCAAATGAATTTTCCTAGATTGTCACACAGTGAATTTTATAAAACTTACACTCAAGCCTACTAATTTATCACCATATATTCAGGTTTCTTATACATTAAAGGGTTTTAAAGAATATTTTATTTTACGTCTTTATTTTTTTACAGTGTTAGCATTGTTCCTGATGATGTAGTTTTTTCCTCAGAACACACATGATTAAAAAGTATTTCTCTGCCCCCCTCTCTCTCTCTCCCCTTCTCTAATATACCCATATTATTGCATATGTGCATATATATTTTATGAGATTCCCCAACTTCATACTGACCCTTCAAAATAGGCATTTAATATGTTTTTAGCAATATATAGGCATGACTCTTTATAAGCATACATTATAAATTCATACATGTATGATTGCACAATTTACTTAAAATATGTTTTAATATTTTATATAGTACAAACTTAAAATTTGTGGTTTGCAACTTTCATAAATAGTTATTTTCGGGCAGTCCGGGTGGCTCAGCAGTTTAGAGCCGCCTTCAGCACAGGGTGTGATCTGGAGACCCAGGATGGAGTCCCACATCGGGATCCCAGGGAGCCTGCTTCTCCCTCTGCCGTATCTCTGGCTCACTCTCTCTGTGTTTCTCATGAATAAATAAATAAAATATTTTTAAAATAGTTCTTTTCAAAAGGTTTTTTAATAATTTCTTCAATAACAGTCCTGGGTTCTATGGTATAATATTTGAAATTATAAAGAAAAAATATTACTCTAGTAAAACTTGGAATGGTCCCCTACAAGTACATTAAATATAGTTATTAAACACAAGAGATCTTGAAAAGTAGATATTCTAATTTAATCATCTATTTGCTAAGCAAGTACTGAAAAGCTACTATACATTGACACATTTATAGGTGCTAGTAATTCTGTCTAAGATGCATAAACCTTGTCTAAAAAACCATGCAATCTCAGTACCAAATTTAGAGTACCTATATTTTGCTAGTTTGTTGATATAATTAGATATTTATTGGTATCACTTTTTTTTAAGTAAGAAAAAAGCTTTTAGAATTGTCAGGTCATATTAGATAGGCTTGGTGAAATCCCGATTCATCTTGGTGACCACTTATTCCAATATTTCACATGATTTTTATTTATTTTTTATTTATTTATTTTTTAAATTTTTATTTATTTATGATAGTCACAGAGAGAGAGAGAGGCAGAGACACAGGCAGAGGGAGAAGCAGGCTCCATGCACCGGGAGCCCGACGTGGGATTCGATCCCGGGTCTCCAGGATCGGGCCCTGGGCCAAAGGCAGGCGCCAAACCGCTGCGCCACCCAGGGATCCCATTTCACATTATTTTTAATGCTCAGATCCTCAAAGCCTTATAACTGTATCTTAAGAAAGACAATGACACTTCCAGGTGACTTTTTATGCATAAATTGGAAATTAACAAGAATTTACTTAATTTTATCTAATATCTATATCAATTGAAATTCATTTGCACTTGAAAACAAAGCAGTGAGCATAGGCTTTCTTGTGATATTTCAAGATATAAAGAAGCATTATTATAAAGACTATAAATGCCAACTGCTCAAGTATATGTAAATAATCACAGAGATAATTTCTTTTAATCTGCCACCCAAATGCTTAATATTCTTTAGAGGTTAGCTTCCTATGCCATGTGCATTATTATAATTCACAGAGGCAGTATGTAGGAGCTGTGAATAACGGTATTGTATAAAATGCCTTATAATCTATAATGGTTAATAGGCCTCCGGTGGCTACCAACGCAAGATTTAAGAATTGGCAGTCTCATCAAGAATAATTCACAACTGGTCAATGTTCTGCTGATGTAATACTATGACCTTGATCTTTGTACCAGATCATGATTGCAAAATAATTAATTCTGTTCAGTTCGTCCACATTAGTGGTGATGGATGACATCATTTATCAAGGCATTGGGAAGTTATTTAGGAAAATTTCTTATCATATCCTTAACCTCTCTGCTACCTAAAGTAAGGGCAGATTTGTAAGGTCAGTTTTTGCTATGTCTAGAAGAAGATTTATAATCATTGTTCTGTGCTGCCTGCATAATATATAAGCCTTGGGAGTATTCTAGCTATGTGCTTTCATTTCTACTATAACTATAATATTAGAAAACATTGAACTAATGTGCACTTGGTCTTCCTGGAGATGCCAGGTCAGGGTCACCCCTGACCTTATAATTTAGCCACAATGGGCTTTGATTCATAGTAGAACTTATAATTTTTAATATTTGAAAGTAGTTTTCCTAAAATGATTAACCTATTGCAATTCAACATGCAGTCCTCTGTAAAGCAAAAATCCTGAATTAATTTCCACTCCCTTGGACTAGCTCTATCTCAAAATTTGGTGCAATATTTTGTCCCCTTGAATACTGACATGTATTTTCAAAGAGAGTGCATGCCTGTATTATATTTTTGTATAATATAAAGTCCAGGAATATGAGACTAAAGAAAACAGATCACTCTAAGGAAATTAGTAATTGTGGGCATCCAATAATCAGACTAACTAGACAATGTTCAAGGGCCCAGAAATGACTATGTGTTGACATTGATCTGTTTTTTTGTGTGTGATTGTGTGTGACTGTGCAAACTAACTAGATATTCTCTTCCTTTGTTGACTTCTTAATATTAAGGGATAGTTTTGATTTTTTTAGAGACTAGATACCTTATGTACATCATACAATGCATTTTACAAAGAAAACAAACTCTACCTGCCATATCACTTCACATTATTCATTTAATCTTTTTTTTTTTCTCTTTATGAGGACTTTAGAAACAGAGTTGTGATATTGCCTCAGCCAGCTCAAGGAGCATAAATACCATTCTGATTTACTTATTCTACTTTATCCCAATTTCTCACTCTGATCCTTCTCTTCCACCACAGGCAATGATTCGATATGTTGAATACTACTTTCAATTTTTATAATGTTCTTTGGTTACATGTCTCTTTCTGCTTTCTTTTAAAATTGATAGCATACTTTTAAGTTGCATTTGCTTTTCTATGCGTATGTTTGATGTATTGCTTCTAATTGTATATGGTTCTCCAGCATGTTTAATATACATTATCTATTGAATTCTTTAAGCAATAGACACCTCATTTTTCTATACTTTCTTATTGACAGAAACGATACTGAAAGGAACATCCCCACATATGCTCCAACATGTATGTGAATTCTTTGAGATAGAAACTCAGGACAAACTGTTAAATCATACTGATTTTTGTTACCAAATTTTGCCGACTATCCATAATGATAGTCTGCCATACAGAATATTTGCCCCATGAACCCTCACAAGAGCAGTGTGTGAGGGTTCCTCTACATCCATATCCTAAGTAAATATTTGAATTACACAGCTTTCTAATTTGCTCTTTCTGATTACTTTAAAGTAATATTTGGCTCTGTTTCATTTTTTAAATTTCTTTTATAACGAGCATTTGCTAGCATTTGAGTTGCTTTCTAGTTATTATCTCATCACATCCTTCACTTAATTTTCGATTGGAATATCTGATTTTTGGTTGCGTATTTTTGCTCATTTATGTGTTCCTATTATATTCTACTATATTTATTACCTTTGCCTAAAGATATTCCTCACTCAAAAGAAATCTTTAGTTTTATTTTCATCAAAATTTTTGTTTCATCCATTTGTAATTAGTCAAATAAACAGGGTCATGCTGTGATTAAATTAACATCTTTATCCTTGAACCCCTATATATTTGTTGATACTGCGCTTTTTGTTGATGGTGTCTTGTTTTATTCAGTAGAATATATATACTTTTACTGGAATATATGTTGTGTTTTCTTCAGTATAATATATTACTGTGTTAATCATATTTGTATGGCTGGTATCTAGAGGGGTACATGGCATATAGTGGATTTTCAACAAACATTTATTAAAATAATGTGTTTGGAGCCATGGTACTGGAAAAAGGACAGATGCCTAAGGGAAAGGGAATGCAAAGTAAGACTTCTGTAGATAGAATCTATAAAATCTTGGTTTTGGTACAGCCTCCAATCAAGATTAGAGTTAACTTGTGGCCATTTGCTTTCCCGGTGGTTCTCCCAAACTTAATTGTATCCTCCCATTATCTCCTATTGCACTTTCTTATGCAGGGAACAATTTTTATTATGAGCAATAAAATATTGTCTAAGATGATCAAGTAATTTTGTCTACCTGTATGTTTCTTTGTAGTATGCAATTAGAATTAACTTTAAAGGGACAACTTTTTGTTTTCTTTCTTAAGTATATTTGAGAATGTCCTCCAATTCTGTTCCCCAGAAACATATTGGATATTCAGATTTCAGAGAAAAAGACTCTTGGGTTAAAATGTCAAATCTATGATAAACTAGAAATATAACCTTAGGTACTCTCACCTTTGTTGTTGTTGTTTTTCCTTTCTAAATTGAGGAGATCCATGCAAAGCCCTTAGGTGGATCTCAGGCATATAATCGGAACTCAGTTTGAGTTATCATTTTTTATGGTAAAATTGGTGAAATTAAAAGACACCTTGCAATATGAATTTGTAATGGACCTAATTCCATCTTTACTTCTTTAAAAGGGCTTCTAGTAGATGTGAATTATATAAGTGTCTCTGGCACAAAAGTTCATTAAACACTGAAAACTGAACAGTTATACAGCTGTTAATACTCTAAAAAGTCAATTTGGCTCATATAATACTACTGGGTAACATAAATCTTTACTGTTTGCCTCAAATATTGGGTATATTTCTTCAAAAGTTCCAGTATAAAATGTACTTAAAATACTCTTGCTTTTGAATGCATGGAGGCTGAGGCTGCAGAGAATAAATGATTTTATGAGAAGGTAGGATTATAAGAATTCTAAAAAGATATAGTTGTGGTAACTAATTGTTTTTTACGCTAATATTTTTGTCTTTCTCTAGTAGCAGAGCATACTGATTGTTAATCTTTAACCACAGTAATCCATATACTTTTATTTATTTATTTATTTATTTATTTATTTATTTATTTAATTAATTTTTTATTTATTTATGATAGTCACAGAGAGAGAGAGAGAGAGGGGCAGAGACACAGGCAGAGGGAGAAGGCAGGCTCCATGCACCGGGAGCCTGATGTGGGATTCGATCCGGGGTCTCCAGGATCGCGCCCTGGGCCAAAGGCCGGCGCCAAAC
Organism: Vulpes vulpes; assembly: GCF_048418805.1. Classification (NCBI taxonomy): domain Eukaryota; kingdom Metazoa; phylum Chordata; class Mammalia; order Carnivora; family Canidae; genus Vulpes; species Vulpes vulpes. The sequence goes on from NC_132782.1 coordinate 121,289,538, forward strand.
CGCTGCGCCACCCAGAGATCCCCATATACTTTTTAAAAAAGATTTATTTATTTATTTTAGTGGGAGAGAGAGAGTGTGTGCATGTGTAGGGAGGGGAAAGGGACAGAGAGAGAGAATCTCAAGAAGACTCCCCACTGAGCTTGAAGGCCAAGGCAGGGCTCCATCTCACAACAATTGAGATCATGACCTGAGTTGAAACCCAGAATTCCACACTTAACCAACTGAGCCACCTGGGTGCCTCATTAATGCATGTATATTTTAGGGACCACATTTTTTTCTTCAGACATTTCTATCCATCTCCTTTTTATTTTTATTCAAAATAAGATGAGAAACAGTGAGTGACTGCCATTTTGATTCTGCCTGCAATTATGGATTATATTTTAAGATTATTTTAAAATAATCATTTCTAATAATAAAATGTTATACCCAAAATCTACAATTCTGCAATTGTCTTTGTATCCTCTTCATTAACATCTTTTGCATCCCAAATGAATCTTTTCCATTAGCATGGAAATATTTCATATTTCTCACCTAGTGACCTCTCTTTCCCTCCTGCTTTTCACCTAGCTCCCCACTCTTCTATAACAAAAGGTCTTCAAAGAGTTTCTACACTCTAATTTCAGTGTCACTAAGTTCCTTCATTCTTCTCAAATTCTTTATAACCATCTTCATAAGTCCATCAAAACTGGACTTGTCAAGGTTACCAGTAGTATTCAGGTTGATAAATCCAATCAATTACCAGTTCCCAGTACTTACCTGCACTTATCAGCAACACTGCTCATAGATCTCTTCTTCCTCTATAAAAAAACCTTTCTTTACATGGTCTTAGATGCCATTTCTTTTGGTTCTCTCTCTACTTCCCTAGAAATTCTTTCTTAGTTCTACTACTCCTTATCAAGCCTTTCTCTTTTTACATACAACTCCTCTATATTTTCATTCATACCTGTAAATTTAAATATCATGTATAACTTGACATTTCCAGAATTTGTATTTCCTGCATAGTACTAAGTAAGATAATATAACAATTGCCTACTTGATTTCTTAATCTGAGTATCTAGAATAACTCAAAATTAACACATCTAAAACAAAACTTGTGCCTTTCTCTTGTAAAGCTGCTTCTTTCCTAGTATTCCCAGTCTTCATAAATAGCAATTCTACTCTTCCTATTGTTCAGGGCAAAATCTTTGGAGTTCTTTCTTGACACACTGGGATCTTGAAGAGCCTATTAGGGCATTAGGAAATTTAACTACAGCAAAATTAATAATTAGGATACAGTTTAATTCTATCCGTGTTGTTCTGTTTCAATATATAAATGTTTCCTCAATTAATAAAGTCCAATATGTATAGTAAGTGAAGTATGGAATCCTAAAATGTATGGTCTTGAATTAACTAAACATCAAACCCAGAGAGACATCTTTGCAATATAAATCTAGAGATCCTCAGTCCATAGATCTAGACAATAACATATAACCAAGAAAATGAGGGTTAATGACACAACAGAGAATCATTGACAGGAACATGCAACCCATAAGAACAACTCAAAAGGAAGATTCAAGAGAGAATGATACTTGGTGTTATACTATATGTTGGCAAATCGAATTCCAATAAATAAATATACAAAAAAGAAAAGAGAGAGAGAATTATAGATCATGTTACATATACAAGATCATCTTAAAGCATTCTAATAAAACAAATGTCATTATCCCTAGTTAGGAATAGGGCCTATATTCAAATTCCTTCATTCAATCATTCATGTTGCCTTCATGGAAACAAGTTACATCATTAAAACAAACAAAAACCTAAAAAGCTTAAAGTTACTGAATACTACCTTAGGTTCATAACTATATTAGTTGAACATAGTATTTTTAACTTTTAAATTCAGTAAATACATTGTTTTTTTTCCTAGAAAAGTAGATATTATGATAACATTTAACATATTTTATAATTCTCCCATTTCACAAATTATAGTACTAAAAGAATACCCCTCCAAAAAATGAAAGAACTTTTCATATCATAGTTTTGTGTAATAAAGTGTTAGAATAGCTATCCCAATGGCATGATGCTAATTTCAAAGTATTTTCTACTTATTTATTCACTGTATTGATAATACGGGCTTCAATTAGAAAAACTCAAAGGGTTATAAAATATTCAAGTGCCTACAAATCCCTTTGGATGTTGGCAAGATAGCTTTTCTCATAGTGGGAATAACAGAAAACTACTTAGAGACATATGCTCAATGTGTTATTTGCATATAAAATGCCTGGTGGTTCATTTGTTTACATTTCATTTGTAAATAGGTTTTAGCTGAAAGACTTTAATATGACAAATATAAAAATGAATAATGAAAGGCACCTCCTTACTTGAAAATTTTCCTCCCTTTTTCTTAAACTTTCCTCATTGTTGAATGTATATAATTATATCCTTTCTTCTTATCTCCCTTTCTGTTTTATCATAGAACTACTGAGCAGAAATCCTGTCAATGTTTGATTTATTATATACCTGAAATGTTGTTGATGCTCAATGAGCCATTGAATAATCTGTTTTCTGAAAAGAAGTTACACACATTTAGATGTGTTAAATTTTTATTCCTCCAGAGAGGAAAAGTTAAGTGTAATCCTGGGACTGGGTCCAAGCAGCAAAATGCTGTTATTGATAATGTAGTTACAAGATAAGTACAGCATTTGAGAATTAGAATTTAAAACCTTTTCTAAGTATTTACCACTGTCATGACATCAAAGTATGTGGTCAACTTGTCTTTACAACAGGGCGCAGATGATTCAAAGTATTTCTTAACTCTTATTTTGAATCAAATATGGCAATTAGTTACAATACTTTGTCAATTGTCACTTAAAGTGAGTAGAATCTGAGAAAATGTACCATTATTGGGTTTACTATTACTAAAAATATATACAATTAATGAGACATTAATAAAAGACAGAAACAGATGTTTTCTTGGGAGTGTTAGGTGAATCTATGACAATAAAAGTAGCTTGAGTTGTTTTCTAGTGATGTCCATAGCACGACAAGTTCAAGAACTAGCTAATGATATGAAAACCAACTTGTAGGAAAATAAAACTCTTATAGTATTCTTTTTTGCAATCCCTTTAGGAAAGATGTAATTTGACTGGTGATGAAGAGAAATAATTACATTTTTAGCTTCATTGACAAAAGTACAATAGATTGTATAACATTATGAATGGCTATCTTGTCAATATATGAGATTTGGAATTTAAAATTTGTCTAAAGTAAGTTCTGATGACACAACCTCAATGATGGGAATGTGTTCTGGAATGATTACCCAGATCAAGGAAATTGTACCAATATATGAATTAAATGTACTGCTTCCTTCACGGAAAAGTTTTGCCAAGGAAAAAGGAGTCAGCTGAACCAAACTATGTGTTTAGTAACATAGTAAAAATGGTAATTATGTAAAAGTCAAAACTTTAAACTTAAGGGCTTCTGTATTGTGTAATAATAAGAAAACTAGTAAGACAGAAGTGTTCTTGAATCCAAGGTACAATGATTATGGAGGTGAAACATTCTAGGAGAATATTTGAACCACAGAATAAGATTTTAGCATTAAAAAATAGATAAATAAACCAACTTCAATCTCAACTTCTTTCTAAACACGAGAGGTGGACAGCTGAGCTTACCGATTTGTCTTATATTTTTAATGATTATAATATTCCATTAAAAAAATGTGACTTGTTTTTCAATGACAGATAAATTTGAAGGGTGCCAAAGAATAGAGCTTGTTAAGAAAAAAGTCACGACAACTATGTTAGATAGGTTAGCTACCTCCCAAAACAAGCTCTTTTGTCACTTTAAATCTTTAAATATTGATTGTTCAAAGTGTAAGTATAGGTGTTTAATATGAAAATTATAATTTCAAAAAAAAGAAAATTATAATTTCACTTATAATAACCAATGTGTTTAGATACAGTGCAGAATGACAGTTACCAGTGTAATGGTGATTCTCCATATTAAAATTATACAAATACAGTTATAAACAACATGTATAATTTATTAGAATTCCTTTTCTCTATTTTAGATTTGTGTAGTTATATTTTGAAAGCTAATTTCATTACTGATTATTCTAATTATAACCTTAGGTTTATATACTTTCAAAAATTTTACTTTTTAGAACAGCTTTCAGTTTACAGAAAAAGTTCACAGATGGTACAGAATTCTCATATATCTTGCATCCAGTTTCTCCTATTATTAAATGTCATACATTAGTACAACACATTCTTTACAATCAATGAACCAAAAGAGACATATGGTTATTAACTAAAATCTATACTTTTATTCCCTTTTTTACATAACATCCTTTTCATGTTTCAGAATCCCATCCAGGATAACATTACATTTATAGTCGTCATCATGTCTTCTCAGACTCCTTTTGATTGTGGCATTTTCTTAACTATGCTTTTTTTTTTTTTTTTTTTTTTTTTCATTTGGATGACTTGGACAGTTTTGAGGAGTACTGCTCTGGAATTGTGTAGATTGTTTCCACTGTTGAAACTTGTCTAATGCTTTTCTTATGATTAGTCTGGGAGGGTATGTGTTTTAAGAAGGAAAACCATGGAGATAAAATTATGCTTTGTCACATCATATCAAGGGTACATACTATCAACAGGGCTTACCATTTTTGATGTAAACCTTGATCACCTCAGTGAGATATTATCAAATTTCTCCACTATAAAGTACTATTTCCCCTCCCCTTCCCATATCGTACTCTTTAGAAAGATGTCACTTTGAACAATCCACATTTAAAAACTCGAGTGTTTTTCTACCTCCTTGAGTAGAGTTACTAAATAAATATGTTGAATTTCTCTGCTTGAGAAACTCGTCTCTTCTTCCCCAGTCACTTATTCAGTCATTTAGCTAAAGTATATCAGTATGGATTCATGGATATCCATTTTCAACTTAGGTCTTCATAAAGTATTATTTTATTTTGTTCAGGTTTTCCTGTTTTGGTCATTGAAAGCTCTTTCACTTGGCCCCTGTATTCCTTTGACACAATTCATGATTGTGGGGTTAATTTTCTTCCATTCTCTCTTTTATTCTGTTTAGGATTCTTTTAGAGCAGTTTTAGATTTACAACAAAATTGAAAAGAATGTACAGAGATTTTCCCCATATACTCACTAAATGAGTAGATTCTGTACAGCCTTCATGTATAGCTTTTTCCCCATTGTCATGTATAGCTTTCCCCCTTGTCAACATCAGTCGTCAGATTAAAGGTTTTATCAAGGATGAGCCTACATTCATACATCATAATTACTCAAAGTTCATAGCCTACATTAAGGGTTCACTTTTGGTGTTAAACATTCTATTCATTTGGACAAACGTATAAAGACAGATATTTATCATTCTATCATACAGAGTGTTCTCACTGTCCTAAAAATCATCTGTGCTCTTTTTATCCCTCTCCTTGCCCTAAGCAACCACTGATCTGATCTTGTTATTGTATCCATAATTTTGCCTTTTCAAGAATGTCATACAGTTGGAATAGTATGAATATGCAGTCCTTTCAGATTGTCATCTTTCACTTAGTAATACATATTTAAGTTTCCTCTATGTGTTTTGATGGCTTGATAGTTCATATCTTTTCAGCACTGGATAACTTTCCATTGTCTGGCTGTACCACAGTTTATTTTTCCATTTGCCTACTGAAGCATCCACATACAGATTATTGAGTGGACAGTAGTTTTCAACTTCTTTGGGCAAATGTGGGATTGCTGGATTGTATGGTGTAAGAATGTCCCATTTTGTAAGAACCTGTCAAACCGTCTTCCAATATGGCAAATCCCATCATCAGTGAATGAGAGTCTGATCCACAGTTCTGACCAAAACTTTGTCAGTGTTTTGGATTTTAGTCATTCTCACAGATGTGTAGTGATACCTGATTATTATTTTAATTTGCACTTCCCTGATGACATATGTTGTGTAGCATCTTTTAATATACTTAGTTCCCATCTGTATATGTTCTTTGGTGAAGTATCTGTTAAGGTCTTTGGTCCTTTTAAAAATCAGGTTGTTTATTATTGAGTTTTATGAGTTATTTGTCTACTTCAGATAACATTGCTTTATCAGGCGGTCTTTTGTAACTATATTCACTCAGTCTGTGTCTTGTCTTTTTTTTAAAGAGTTTTTCGATTTATTTGAGAGAGCATGGGAGAGAGAGAGAGAGAGAGAGAGAGAGAGAGAAAGAGAGAAAACAAGTGGGGTTGAGGGGCAGAGAAAGACGGAGAGAAAGGTTCCCCACTAAACGGGTATATACACTCAACTGGGGACTTGATCTCAGGAGCTTGGGATCATGACCTGAGCTGAAGGCAGATGCTTAACAGACTGAGCCACCCAGGTGTCTTCTGTAGCTTGTCGAATTATCTTGATATTGTCTTTCACAGAGCAAATTTCAATTTTATTCAAATCCAGTTTACCAATTATTTTTTCATAGACTATGCCTTTGGTGTTTGCTTTTCTTTCTGATATATATATTTTTTTAATATTCTGGCACAACAAGTTGCTCCAGGATCATCTTCTATAGTTCTTGTCACATAGTACCTGATTCCTAGAATCAGACATTTCTCCAAAGATTCCAGATTTCTTTTTGAATAATGATACTAGAATCTAAGTATAGATGTGCTCAATGCTACTGGGTTTCAGTGCTTCCTGGCAATCTCAGCTGACAGAACAAGAAATATGTTGAGTGTATATACTAACCTCTGTGTAAATACATAACTATAAATGCATCTATGCTAACCATTTGTATCCATATTAAACTAAACAAAGTTTTTATTGATATTTACAAAGCGAATTCATTACAGTTGTTCCAGCCTACTCTCCTGCTTATCTGTAAACTCCCACTCCAACAGAGAGAAAACCAGCTTTCATCACCCATTTATACAACTGTTCAATTTCAGTATGTATGTAAAGCAATATCAAAATTGTTAGCCCATACCTCAGTGGGATGTAAGTTTATCAACCAAAGTACAGTATTTATGTACAATTTCTTTTACCTTCAGTTTTACAGATTCTACTCATTCTACCCATTTTCAGGAGATGAGCACCTTTCCCCTTCACCACTTTTGGATCATGAATCCATAATTTTAGTATCCAACAAAATATTCTGCTCTATAATGTTCACTGTATGTTCCTATTAAGGCCTCCCCCCCCCCGCCAAAGACCTGTCAACAACTGATCTTTGTACCATGGCTATAGTTTTGCCATTTAAGAAAGTCATATAGTTGGAATAGTGTAATACCGACTCCAAACTGGCTTCTTTTACAAGAAACATGCATTTGAGATTCATTCATATCTGTGAATGGCTTGATAATTCATACCTTTGATTCACTGATGCTATTGCTATCTAGGAACATGCAAGTTTATTCTTTCGCTATTGGAGGACATCTCAGTTACTTTGAGTTTTGATGATTATAAACAAAGATGTGATAAGCATTGCTATGTAGGCTTTTTTGTGGACATACGTTTTTAAATCACTTGGGTAAATATCCAGGAGCATGACTGCTACTCATATGATGAAACCAATTTTAACTTTATAAGAGAAATGACCGAACTATTCCAAAATGGTATATATTAAATTTCTACCAGCAAAAAATGAGAGTTTCTGTTGCTCCATGCCCTTGCCAAAAATTGATATTGTCAGTCATTTGGATTTTAATAATTCTATAGTTGTGTAGTGATAATTCATTATTATAATTTGCAATTCCATAAGTAATATGAAATATCTCTTCATATGATTGTGTGCCATCTGTATATCTCTTTTCATCAGTGTCTGTTTATGCCATTTTCTTTTTTAAAATTTGATTTCTTGATGTTGAGGTTTTAGAGTTTTTTGTATATTATGAGAAGAAGTCTTTATTACATATGATTTTTGAAAATATTCCTTCCAGTCTGTGACGTCTGTTAGATGGTTTTGACTGTGTGTTTCACAGAGTAGAAATTTTTAGTTTTAATACAGTATCATGAATTGTGTTTTTGGTGTTAAAACTCATCACCAAACTCAAGGATCACCTAGATTAACACCTACATTTTCTTTAAAAAATGTTATTGTTTTGATTTTAAATTTAGGTTTATAAACCACTTTGGGTAAATTTTAGTATAACAGATGCAAAGTCTGTGCCTAGGTTATTATCATGATTATTATTAGGCAATTTTCCTAGTGTTATTTGTGGAAAAGACTATCCTTTACTCATTGAATTACTTTTTCCCTTTTAACAAATGCAGTTGATTAAATTTTTTGGAGTCTGTTTCTGGGCTTTCCATTCTGTTTCATTGATTTAGGTGCTTTCTTCATTAATTGATAATTATAGAACCTTTTTTTTCCCTGCAAGCTGCTAATATTACAGGTGAATTGCAGTGAATGATTTTCTAATGTTGAAACAGCCTTTATACCTAGAACAAGTTCCACTTAATCTACCATATTTTTACTCTATATCTGTGTGTGTGTGTATGTGTGTGTGTGTGTGTGTGTGTATATATAGTTGGATTTAAGATGCTAATATTCTGTTGAGGAATTTTATATGTGTATTCATAAGAGATATTGGACTATAATTTTCTTATTTTACTATATATTTATCTAATTTTGGCATTAGGATAATGTTGGGCTGAAAGAATGGATAAGAAGTATTTTTTTCTTTTATTTTCTAGAAGAGATTGTAGGAAATATGCATCATTTCTTCTTAAATGTTTATTAGCATTCAATGGTAAAACATTACTCAAACACACACACACACACACACACACACACACTCCTATATATTTGGAGAGAGAAAGAATAAAACTACAGACCCAAGGAGCTTGGGGAACAAAGAATAATTACCAAAATGTCTACATCTAAGTACATCTTATTCAAGCAGACAACAAAACACAGAGGGTAATTTTGAAAGAAGCAAAAATTTTTAAAAAGTTTAACTATAGAGGGATATGAGTAAGAATTGCAGTGAATTGAATAGAAACAAAGCAAGCAAAAAGAAAGTTGGTCAGAATATTTGATGTGTTAAAATAAAGGAAAAATAACGTCTAGAATTCTGTATCTGGAAAAATTGCCCTTTAAGAGTGAAGGGGTATAAAAACTTTCTCAGATAAAATCTTAAAGAACTCACAACCAGCAGATATTCCCTTCAAGAAAAAATAAAATAAGTTCTTCATGGAGAAGGAAAATTATGAGTGAGAAAGTCAGACTTAAACAAGAAAAAATACTTTAAACGATAAAATAAAGTAAAAATGAATTGACATTATTAATAAAATAAACAATGCAGACTATAGTTATGATTGAGATCATGAAATAAAATACATAACTTTTATGCTGATTATTATATTTGTAATGAGCAATTTTCTAGAAAAATATACCCAAGTAGAGAATTAGAAAACCTGAATAAGCTAATACTCTAGAATAAATGAACACGATTTAAAAATATTCACAAAGGCATTGTTTTCATGAGAGTTTGAGTTTGTCTTCAAAGCCTTAAAAAAATAGCATATTTCTATAATATCGTAACCACTCCATATATGTGTACACACATCTGTATACACGTACATTTACACACACTCACACATATATTTCTTTTCTTTCCCATCCAAAATTAGGTAGTAACTTGTTAGGTACAGCCCAGATTTTTTTAAACAGAATTTTTATTGCTTCTCATTATGTATTAATGGATTTTTAACAGTTTCCAAGATTTCCTTTAAAGGTTGGTGTATTATGACATTTATTAAACTCTTTGCTTACTAAGTGAGCTTATTAAGTGAAACTACTGACATTCAATGCTTTGAAAACATCCTCTTTCAAGATTATGCGGTAGTTTATGGGGAAAAATAGATTTCAGAATGCTACATTTTACTCTATTATAAAAGAAACTCTATATTTTCATATATATTAGATATATATATTTCTCCTCTTCTAATAATATTTACATATTTTAATTCTATAGTATTCACTGTATGCTATAACCTCTTTATTTTTTGTAGTTTTTTAAAAAATTTAAATCCATTCAGCCATCATATAGTACATCATTAATTTCAAATGTAAAATTCAATAATTCCTCAGTTGCATATAATGCCCAGTGCTCATCACATCACATGCCCTCCTTAATGGTCTAAAAAAGATAAAAGGGAACTATCTCTCTACTCAATATTGCCTTTCAAGCAAATAGCTACTTATGGTAAAATATGGTAAAAAAAAATTCCTCTCTTCAAAACAGGAAGAATATGAACCCGATCCAAATACAATAGTAATAATAAATGCAATTAGTGGCTTCTACTTTTCATTGGATAAAAAGTGAAATAACAAGTTAAGTGATAAAAAAATGAACTGCTTTGCTGAAAATTAGGAAACTGATTTTATTGTTTTAATACTGTACTCTGATATAGTTTCAAAAACCACTATGATATTTTAATAGGTAACAATAAAATGTCAACAATATGTGATTATATGTATATGTCTTTTTAAAAACTGGCTCAGAGAGTATCAATCCATATATGGTTTGATTGTTAATTCTAAACACTTCATCTATTTATCCTCAGCAACATATACACAAAAATTGATAGGTTGAAAAATTTTACTTTGGTTTAATTCTTATTTTTAACAGTAGGAAAGGAGAAAATGTGTAGTCTGATTTTTATAATTGCACACATAAATGATAGTATGGTCTACAACTAAACATACTAAAAAAAAGATAGAGTCTATCACTCTAGAATGTAAAAGCCTATCTATTCAATAAATATTCCCAAAGCGTTCAATGTTTTCTTTAAAGCCATATATCTAGTATTATAGCTAGCATTAAATGTTAAGTTCAAAAAAGTCAATAAAATAAAAAACTACTGGCATATAACCAACTACACCTATTCCTGGTAACTTACTGTTTATCACTGGCACTAACATACAGTGCTTTTAAAGATAAATCTCACGTCCCCTGTACAGGAGACACTGTATTTATGAGATCTTATAGCTATATTTCTGTTTCATTGGGTAACTATTTATCAACAGACAAAAACTCTAGCAATATAAAATACAGACTCACAAGAGTGGTATGCTGTTAACATTTTACACATCTTTATACATATGTACTCCATAGAAGGAATTTATAATGGAAGGCATAAATCTACATATACAGATCACACTGTGGATTTAATACATAGAGGATCAATATATTAAGTCTTTTTGACTGGATTATATAAGTATTTTTCCCCAGTGAATATAAGATTAAATTCTTTAGTGTTTAATAACGAGAAAGGACACTATTAGCTGGTTAATGCACCAAACTGATATATTAAAACATAAAGGTGAACAAGCCACAGTAATTTTCCTTTTGTTTAAAAGGGAGAAATAACTAATAAGTGGATTTTAACAGGAAAATATAACTACAAGTGGGAAGCAAATGCTTGGAGTTATATCTACTACTTTTAGAAAAAGAAGCCAATGAATTTCATGCTGTTATAACCCACAGCTAGTAACACACTGACTACACTCAAATATTGACTTATATACTATGAATTTACCATTAAGGATCAATCTGACAAATTACATTGCAAGACACTAAGTTATATCCTGATGGGTAAGGGCTTAATTCATGAGGAATAGAATATTGATTTAAACATTATTCAATTTACCATAGCTGACCATTAAACACATTCATCAGTTAACTTATTTTTATCATCCTCTTACACTATGTAAAAGAATAATAATATTATGAATATGATTATTAGACAGGATCTATATCACATCTAATTTTTATTCTATATGTCTTTATGAATCCCAAATTAGTCATCTTGTTTTCATTTCAAGAAATGATATTTTTGTAGACTTTTAGTGCAATAAAATAGATTTGTTTGTTTGTTTTTGCATGTGTGTGTTATACAAAATGCTAAGGTGCTAATGTTAACTAAAGTCAATGCAAAAAAAAAAAAAAAAAGCATTTCAGTAGGGTGAGTGCCTTATAAATTTTATACAGAAACACTCAACTGCATGCATATTCACTGCTATTTTTCAAATGTGTCTAGACTGTATTATAATAATAAAATAAATTTTGTTTTTATTTTGTTAAGATTTATTTATTTATGGGAGACACAGAGAGAGAGAGAGAGACAGAGACAGAGACAGAGACAGAGACACAGGCAGACAGAAAAACAGACTCCCTGTGTGGAGCCCAATGTGGGACTTGATCCCAGGACCCCAGGACCATAATCTGAGTCCAGTTCAGATGCTCAACAGTTGAACCACCCAGATGCCCCAGTGAAATTTGTTTTTAAGGTTACTAAATTCAAAGTAGTCTTCCATCACTGTATTTTTTTCAAACAACTGATATTAAAAGTACAAACATCAAGTGAAGTTTGATACATTATTTTAAAATTGAAGATTTCTCTCTCTGTGTGTGACTATCATAAATAAATAAAAATTAAAAAAAAAAAAAAGGGATCCCTGGGTGGCAGTGCGGTTTAGCGCCTGCCTTTGGCCCAGGGCGCGATCCTGGGGACTCGGGATCGAATCCCACATCGGCCTCCTGGTGCATGGAGTCTGCTTCTCCCTCTGCCTATGTCTCTGCCTCTCTCTCTCTCTCTCTGTGACTATCATAAATAAATAAAAATTAAAAAATAAATAAAAAAAAATAAAATTGAAGATTTCCTAGAAGTCCAAAAATTTAGGAATTAATCAACCATAGATTACATAAAGTCATTACCATGAGCTAATTGATATCTTTAGTCTAATTATATCATAACTTTAGGTTTCTGAAAAATACATGAAATAATGATATTTTATTTTATGGGTAAAAATAAAATGAATTTAATTAATGTACTATTACTTGCTTTGAAATCTACTTTGATAGAAATTTTAAAGCTATTCCAGTGCTCTGCTGACTTGTGTTAGCCATTGTTATATTAAAATTTGATTTCTGGGCAGCCCTGGTGGCTGCCCTGCAGTCCAGGGCGTGATTCTGGAGACCCCGGATAGAGTCCCACGTTGGGCTCCCTGCAAGGAGCCTGCTTTTCCCTCTGCCTGTGTCTCTGCCTCTCACCCTCTCTCTGTCTCCCATGAATAAATAAATAAATAAAATCTTTAAAAAAATAAAGTTGATTTCTTATGAACACTATGTAGTTGTTTCTTTTCTTTTTATCCAATTTGACAAGTTCTTGCATTTAATTTAATTTAAATTTAATGCAATTACCAAAATGTTTTGGTTTGCATCTGACATTCTGCTTTTCATTTTCTGATGGTCCTGTCAATTCTGTTTCCTTTTCCAATTGCCTTTTTTCATAATTATAAGTATTTATACTCAATTTCCCTAATTGGTTAATTAGGTATACATCTTTATTCTGTTTTTTTTAAATGATTTACAGTGGTCATCTTTTATCTACATGATATCCCTTCAAATAAAACTTACCACTTCAGAAAAGTGCAAAATTCTACAACAATATACTCCCAATTTCTCCTACCCACTTTGTGGTTATATTGCTATATAGTTTGCTTCCACATATTTGACCATACATTGTCAGTTATCTTTCATAATTATTCTTTAGAGAGATTTAAAAATGTATTATTTAAAACAATTAGAAGTGGGGTGCTTGGGTGGCTCAGTTGGTTAAGCATCTGCCTTTGGCTCAGGTCATAATCCTGGGGGACTGGGATCTAACACCATATCACATCCAGCTCCCTGCTCAGCAGGGATGTCTGCTTCTCCATCTCCCTTTGCCTTCCCCGCCCCCCACTGCTGCTGGCTCTCTCTCTCCATCAAATAAGTAAAATCTTAAAAAAAAAATTAATGAAACAATAAGAAGCAAGTTTTTATAATTATCCCAGTATTTATCACTTTCAGGGCACATTATTCTTTGTTCTAAATCCAGCATTTCATCTAGTATCATTTTTCTTCACCCAGAAATGCTTACTTTGTGTCACATATTTAATGCTCTTTTATTAGCAATAAATCTTGTCACCTTTTGTATATCTAAAAAAATACTTTGCCTTTATTTTTGAAATAACTTTTTTACTGGATACAGAATTCTATTTGCCTTTTTTTTTCCTTTCAGAAATTTCAGATATTTTTTATTATCGTTTAGCTTATAGTGTTTCTAAAAACAAAATCTGTAAATTTCTTACTTCTTCCTCTGTCTTTAATGTATGTTTTTTCTCCAGAGGCTAAAAATATTTTTCTTTATCAAATATTTTTAGTAATCTAATAATGATGTCTTTATTTCTTTTTTCACTTAATTTTGGATCTTTTCTATAGCTCCCTTTAAGCTCACTAATCTTTATCTCTGCATTATTTTAAGCTTTTACTTGCATTTTATGGACTTTTCTGATGTTGTATTTTCATCTCTATAAGTTATATTCAGGTTTTTTGTTTTCTTTTGTTTTCTTTTGTTACACTATCTTCCATACCTTTCCCAGCCATGCTTGTTCTTTCCTCTGCCTTCTCTTATACACAGGTGTAATTGCAATAGTTTTTGTTTTGCTTTGTTTTTATGCCCTTGTCAATTAATTCTTCTATCTATTAATCTGGGTATATTTCTATTAATTGATTTTTCTTCAGAATATGAGCCATGATATTTTGGGGTTTGAGTATGCTTAAGATTTCTTTTTCTTTTCAGGCAGGCTGACAGTAGCTCTCAATATAGGTAATGTAATCCCATTTAAGGTAATATTTTTCAGATGACTCTATTTCATATCTTGTGTATTAAGATGTCCTTTTCACTCTGGTAAAATCACAACTTTCAGGCCTATGTGGGCTTCAGAGATTGTCCTACTTTTGTCTTTCCTGTATCCATCCCACCTCAACCTTAATAACTTCCTCTTGTGCAGGCACAAAAATACTCAGCAAAAGATAGAAGGAAACCAATACCAAGGTCGCTTTTTTTTGTTTTTGTTTTGCTTTTTTTTTAAGCTCTCTCTGCAATTCTCTCCAATCTGCCTTTCTACTGCATGACTTCTAACAACTTTCTCTTCCCAGAACTCTAAACTCTCCTCAAATCAACAAAACTGCCAAGCTTGGCCAGAGTTGCAGCTTTCTGTATTGTGGGCTGGAAACTTTGTCAGTAGACTGGACTCTCATTGTATATAGCTCACATGTTTCTCTTCTCTCTCTGTCATTCTCTGACGCTGGACTAATGGATGAGAACCTTTGTTTCATATATTTGTTCTGATTTTATAACCATGCAAACAGGGAAGGTAAACGGTAGTCTCTATTATTCAAACATCGCCAGGAGTAGAATTTTAAATAGAATCAACCAGTATAATATGATAAATGAAATTATTAAGTCGATGAAGAGTTTATTAGAAAGAGATAAAAAGGACAAGTGAACTAGGGTTTGCACTTAAAAAGATTATCTGAAAGGCAGCACAGGATAATAAAGACAAAAAATATCAAAGAAAAAGTAAGAACCAGTCAACATTTAGTAGTGAGCTTATATTAATTTCTTTAAGTTTTTGATTGTGCTAAAAATATGTATTACAAAATATCTTAAAAGTATTATAAATGTATAGGTCAGCAATACAAATTTGAGTTAGGGTAAGAATCAGCTTTTGGTTTTGTTGATTTTTCTTTATTTTTTAAGAATTCTCTATTTCATTTATCTCTGTGCTAATCTTTTTTTTTTTTCTTCCTTCTGGTAGCTTTAGGTTTAGTTCTTTTTTTCACATTTCTTAAGTTGGAAAGTTAGGTTCTCAACTCGAGGTATTTCTTAATTTTTTAATGTCAGTGTTCATAGCTGTAAATTTCACTCTTAGCATTACTTTTACTGTGTCCTATGAACTTCTGTAGGTTGTGTTTTGTATAAAAAAGAATAGAAATAATTACATAGCAATTACAATAAAATATTGAGTGTTATTATATGGGGAAGTAGGTATCTACACATTTAGAAAACTTCTCAATGTGTTCACTAATGTTTGAATAATGTTGAGGAATTAACCATGTGCAGGCAGGAAACTAGAGAATAATTGTTACACAGATGGAAAGAATATGCTATGATCTAGAGGTTAAAGAGTACTTCAAACTTAAGTAATTACAATATGCAAATTTATGGTGATATATATGTCATATATATCAATATATGTATCATATTTATACACATATATCTGGAGAATTCATGATATTATAGAAATTAAACAAGACACTCTTAACCAATGAATAAACTAAGAAATCACAAGGGAAAATAGAAAACACTAGATTGCTATGTAATTATTTCTATTCTTTTTTATACAGAAATGCCAATGAGATAAACAGGCTCTCTTTTGATTAGCTTTACATATAAAACACAGTACAAATTAAGATGATATATTCAATATTCACTTTTTTAATTAAATAAGAAAAAAATCTGTTTTTACCCTATCTTACCTCTCAGCAGCTTCTAGTGAAGGAATGTTGCTTCTGGTTGTCAAATTAGAAAACTAGCGAAGGTAATAGGCCTTCCAATTCTCGTATACACAGAATGTTTCAGATTTCATTTCCTGTGTAGATGGAAGCAATGATATTAAGCAGACTAGAAAAACTCAGAAATAATTTAGGTCTTAGGGGCTTATTATGAAGAGTTAATGCTCTATCTTTTTATATCACTTGATGACCATAAACTAGCTTCTCTATATGTTCTATATAGTATAAAGTTTGGTAGGTGCTGGTCATCATTATATTTATAATAGAAATTTTGCTTAATGAGTAAGTCAGACAGTAGTAATCTTCTTTGGAGGCATCTGGAAATCCTTAAGTATATTTTTGGGGATCAAAATGACAGTAAATATTACTGATAGCTTTTGAGGGCCAGGGTTGCTGTATGGCTTGCAAATGCATTTGAAAGCAAAGATGTTTCCTGTCTTAAATGCCAATGATCCTGGATGGATCAGTGGTTTAGTGCCTACCTTCGGCCCAGGATGTGATCCTGGAGACCTGGGATGTAGTCCCACATCAGGCTCCCCACATGGAGCCTGCTTATCCCTCTGCCTGTGTCTCTGCCTCTCTTTCTGTGTCTGTCATGAATAAATAAATAAAATCTTAAAAAAAATGCCAATACCAGTAAATACCAATATCCAAATACTCTATTTGAGAAACATTGAGAGATAAAAAATGGAAAGAATTTCATTTAATATCTCTTTATTGTATTCTGGGAATTAAGAGAAGGGTTTTCAATATTATGCTGTCAATGCAAATTACATTCAATCTTTAATAAACTAATTTAGTTTAATGTCACTAAAGAAGGTAGAATATTAATTTGTAAATTACAGAATTCTCAAAATAGATTTCTAAAGCAACCTATTTTTTTAAGATTTTATTTATTTATTCATGAGAGACACAGAGAGAGGCAGAGACACAGGCAGAGGGAGAAGCAGGCTCTGTGCAGGGAGCCCAATGTGGGACTTGATCCTGGGACTCCAGGATCACACCTTGAGCTGAAGGCAGCCACTAAACTGCTGAGCCACCCAGGCGTCCCTCAACCTATATTTCTACAACTGGGTATATCTTTAATTTATTGCTGTTTTAATCTACTGTTACATCAAGTTCTCTGAATTCTGTGCAATTATACCACTTCATATAAAATTATTCCATTAGTACCATCAAGTCCATATACTAGGGAATCCTAATTACAAAACTGATGCATTATAGATTTTTTTCAAAACTGTGCCATGGAAGGAGAGGACAAAATGATTCTTTACCAAAAATATACAACATTACAGATTCTCTGTATATTTAAATGTTAGCATCAACAGGATTTGCTACTAGACTGCATGTAACATGTGAGGAAAAGAGAATGATCAAAGTAGAATTGTGAAATTAAATTAAATGGGGGAATACTGGAGAACAAATAATCTGGGGAGCAGAAAAGTTAATGTTTTCATTTTGGACAAAGTAATTGGCTACCGTGTGGAAGGAAACAGTGGAATTTAAGGGAAAGTTTTCAGCTCTCATATTTAAAACCAGTGTACTTGATGAAATTATTGAGAGGAAGTATGTAAACAAAGAAGGAAATAGATCCTAGGAGAGACAAACAATGGTACTCTGGAGGCCAGATGAAGAGAGTTATTCCATCTACAGTTTCTGGTATATAAGGTATAGGAGAATAAGCTATGTCAAGAATGTTCTCAGGGCACCATTAAATTTTAAGTAGAGCAAAGTGGAGAATAGAAAATTCAGAGAAAAATTAGAAGTGAGAGATTTTGTTAGTAACTGTGCATTCAAGACAGCACAGGAAAG
Source organism: Vulpes vulpes (assembly GCF_048418805.1). Taxonomy (NCBI): domain Eukaryota; kingdom Metazoa; phylum Chordata; class Mammalia; order Carnivora; family Canidae; genus Vulpes; species Vulpes vulpes. The sequence continues at coordinate 121,307,736 of NC_132782.1, forward strand.
GTGTTTCCATAGTGGGGTGGAATATATGATTCAATCAGAATAGGGAAATCATCACAGGGCTATATGGAAATAAGAAACCAGGTAGCAAATAATGATAGGTGAGTCTTATGTTTTTTCAATGACTAGATGTAAATAGGAATGTATAGTATGTTACGAATATTCTTGATGATTTCTGTGTGACAAGGTTCTGAGTTTTCTGTAGAGTGGAGAGGAAGGAGGAGAAACAATAAATTTTTTTTTTTTAAGTTAATGGTCTTTTTATTGGAAAAAAAAAAAAAGACTAGCATTTACAACTTGGAATGGACGTAAATTGTAATTTCTTGATCAGCAATGTTGATGGTTGTGCTGAAGTCCACAGCCACAGCCTAATCTGCTGGCTCCAAGTCATGGTTCAGGAGGTTTTAAAAACAGAGAGTCCAAAGATGCTCCCTTGGTAAAATGGTTTTTTTTCTTTTTTCTTTTTTTTTTTTTTAATTTCTGTGTGAATGGTGACAAGCCTGACACCCATTTTCGTTCTAGTACAATGCAGACAACGCTAAACCAACACACGCATGCCACCAGGATGTGTGTCATTGTTACCATGGGTGGGGGGAAGGGGCACATGGAAGTATGGGAGGGCCGTCCTAAGTGGGGCTACATTTAGACAGTTTATCCTTCACCCATTTTTCTGCACAGCATCCTGAAGTAAACCAATTTTAAATGTTTTCAGTAAACCAGCTATGACAATTTCTACTAACAAATTGAACTAGAACCCAGTTGAGTACGTTTTAGATTTGTTTTTTCATTTTTCGTTTTTAATACAAATGCCTGACTGTGCTCAATTGTCAAGCTGCATGCATGAAAAACTGGCCAGCCCAAACAGTGTATTAATCATGAGCAAATGGAACTGCAAGGAGTCCACTAAGTGCTTCCTTATCATTAAGGTAGTACAAGTATTTATATCGTAAAACTGATGTGTAGCTTGATCTTTAGGGGACAGGACCACCACCCAATACATGCAGATTTTGTGTGTGTGGACAGAAGGTACTTTTGACATTCAGTTTTGCTATATAGAAACAGAATGAGTAAATGAACTTTTTTTTTTTTTTTTGCAAGAGGTAAGTAAAAGATTCAATTTGATTCTTCTAGAAGGGGGGAAAGGAGTTGAAAGTAGGATTTATCACTTAGTGGTACTCCTTTACAGTTACAGGACTGACAGCATCATAGGACTACGGATGCTTTGTAGGCAAACCATGTTTTCTCCACTGCTGATGGTGTGGAGGCTGATGGAGACAAAACCATGTGAATCACTCTTGCTTGCCTTTTGTCAAGTCTTTTGTAATCTAGTCATGGTCCAGAGCAAACATTTTTATCAAAGGGCTGAGCCTGAGGTCCCGAATTAAATCTAACTATTATGACATTAGAGTTATTTTAAATTTGCTCCACACTTTATATGATTTTCTTAGTAGAGCTTTGAGAAGTATGTAATTTAAAATTTCAGTATGCTCAGTTTCAGTGATGTGATTGCCTGAAGAGCATGGAGTAAATAAATAGCATGATCAGGATACTGTAAATGGGATTATTCTGTAGGACGCTTTATTGTTTCGTTTTTTTTTTTTTAATCTGAACATTTAATTGGAAATCTAACTCATGGCTTCATGAAAACATAGCCTAATATTTTTTTTCTGATGTTTTAAATAGGACATGAAATTAACCCATACTTCTATGTGTATGTGATATTCCTTTTAACACAGTAAATATGTTAATATAGTATTAGGAAGTGTTTCAAAAATCAAGATTTGTAGGAAAATAAGTCATATGTTTATTAAGTTGTCTTATGATTCTGGGCCTATGATGAGCATAGTACCTCCTGTTTGTAGGATAATTGATGTCTGGATTATTTTCAAAAGCGAGTTCAATTCTCCACAGTACTCTTGCTGTAAGTGTACCTGTATTCAATTTACTTTCTCTTTTAGGAAGCAAAAGAAAGGAATATGAAGCTCAGAGAATGAGATGATAATGCAATCAAAACCAAAATGAATTAAGTGAAACACATAGAAATAAAAAAAATTATCAATGCTTACTATGAAAATTAAGTATAATTTAAGATTTAAACTCAAGTTTTGGGTTAAATCCAATATATATGACCTAATGACCTACCATTAATTGATCTATTTTTCATACACTTATAAACTATCTCAATACAGTATTAACACAGCCAAGCAGGCTAAACCACGAACATGTGTTACTACATTCAGTGATGATAAGGTTAGTGAGTATGTGTGTGAAGATAAGTGCAAATCTATTGCTAAAAAAAAAAAAAAACAACAAAAACTAATAGTCATTGTACTATTACTCATACTTAAAACCCAGATGGTTAAAACAATAATAATCACTAGCAAAGTATTTATCTTACTTAGTAAAAATTTCACTGTAAATATGTCCTAACAAATCCAGCTTCAGAAATGCATGTTGTAAATCATTATGTTATTCATCTTCTGTTCCATTTACAGAAAATCTTTATGTAAAGTGCTTTTCAATATTTAAAGTGCTTTTCAATATTGAGTGTTCTCTACAAACTCTAAAAGTCTTCTAGGAGTAAGTAATAGTAACATATGGTAAGGATCTGAATTTTTATTTCTGTGAGCACTCTGTTCAAATCACAAGTTTTGGGACATTGTAACTCAAATATACAGAGAAAAATGTATATAAAATATAATAGTTTTTTAATGAAAATCTTTTCCCATTTGCTACTAATTGTTCTGTGCATAATTCTAGAGCTGCTTCAATTGCAGAAGTATTGTACTTACATTTGCTTTTAATAAAACTACGTAAAAAGAAAATATTTTTGAGAAATATATTTCTACACAATGCAGTTTATTTTTTACAGGACCCACCTATTTTGCCATGGTATAAGTAATGGTATGTTACTGGTGGTCACATACCTAAGATTTTAGAATTTTACATATCAATGTTTAAAATAATCTTTATTTGACTTGATACAGTTGCTCAAAAGATTAAAAGCATTTTAATGACAAGCCAAGTTTTCTGAATGCATTGGAAAAAATACAGCTGGGGAAATTGACTATTACTCTAAACAAGCAAAGTCTTTAACTCTGCTATAGCATGTTTCCTCCTGTGTTAATAACTGTTCCACACACAGGCATACCTCAGGGATATTGCAGGTTCAGTTCCAAACCACTGTGATAAAGTGAGTATCGCAATAAAGCCAATATAAATGAATTTTTGTCTTCCTAGTGCATATAAAAATTTGTATTACACTTAGTCAGTTAAATGTGCCATAGCATTATGTCTAAGAAAAACAAAACAAAACAATGGAGATACCTTAAATAAAAACTTTATTGCTAAAAATGCTAACCACCATCTGAGCTTTCAGGGAATTGTAATCTTTTTGCTGGTAGAGGCTCTTGCCTCGATGTTGAGGGCTGCTGACTGATCAGGGTGGTGGATGCTGAAGGTTAGGGTGGCTGTGGCAATTTCTTAAAATAAGACACAATGAAATTTGCTGCTTCAACTGACTCTTCCTTTCATGAATGATGTCTTTGTAGCATGTGATGCTGTTTGATAACGTTTTACCCTCAGGACATTTTCTTTCAAAATTGGTCAATTCTCTCATCCCTGCCACTGCTTTCTCAACTAAGTTTGTGCGATAGACTAAAGATTTTGTGGTCATTTTAACAATCTTCACAGCATCTTCACCAGGAGTAGATTCTATTCCAAGAAATTATTATTTTTTTGATCATCCATAAGAAGCAACTCCACATCCATTAAAGTTTTACTATGAGATTGCAGCCATTCAATCATATCTTCAGGCTCCACTTGTAATTCTAGTTTTCTTGCTGTTTCTACCACACATGTAGTTACTGCCTCCAAGGCTTCAGTCTTAAACCTCCAAAATCATCTATGAAAGTTAGAGTCAACCTCTTCCAAACTTCTGTTCATGTTGATATTTTGACTTCTTCCTATGAATCATGAATGTCCCTTGTGACTTCTGTAATATGAATCCTTTCAAGGAAGTTTTACATTTACTTTGCCCAGATCCATCAGAGGAATCACTATCTATGGCAGCTATAGCTTTTTAAAATGTATTTCTTAAATAATAAGATTTGAAAGTAAATGACTCCTTGATTCATGGGTTGCAAAATGAATATTGTTGTAGTGGGCATGAAAATAGCATGAATCTTACTGTACATCTCCATCAGAATTCTTGGGTGACCAGCTACATCGCCAATGAGCAGCAATATTTTGAAAGGAATCATTTCTTCTGAGCAGTAAGTCTCAGTGGTGGGTTTAGACTACTCAGTAAACCGTGTCATAAACAGATGTGCTGTCATCCCGGCTCTGTTGTTCCATTTACAAAGCACGGGCAAAGTAGGTTTAGCATAATTCTTAAGGCACTTAGGATTTTCAGAATGGCAAATGAGCATTGGCTTCAACTTCAAGTCACCAGCTGCTTTTACCCCCAACAGGAGTCAGCCTATTATTCTTTGAAGCTTTAAGCCAGGCATTGACTTCTCCTCTCTAACAATGAAAGTCCTGGATGATGTCTTCTTCCAATAGAAGGCAGTTTTGTCTACATTGACAATCTGTTGTTTACTATACCACCTTCATTCATTGCCTTAGCTAGATCCTCTGGATAACCTACTCAACTTCTACATCAGCACTTGTTACTCCACTTTGTCCTTTGATATCATGGAGATGGATGGATCTTTTCTTAAATCTCATGAACCAACATCTCCCAGCTTCAAACTTTTCTCCTGCAGCTGACTCACCTCTCTCAGCCTTCACAGAATTAAAGAGTTAGGGCCTTGCTCTGTGTCTGGCACAAGAGGCCTAGTTTTTGGCCTATCTCTGCTTTGGCATGCCTTCTTCTCTAAGCTTAATCATTTCTAGCTTCTGATTTAAGTGAGAGATACGCGACTCTTCCTTTCACCTGAACACTTAGAGTTCATCATAGGGGTTGTTAATTGGTCTAATTTCAATATTGTGTCTCAGGGAATAGGAGACCCAAGGAGACAGAGAGAGAGGTAAGCAAAGAGCCAGTTGGCAGAGTAGTCAGACACATTCAATATTTGTGGATTTTTTGCCATCTTATATAGGTGTGTGGCACCCCAAAACAATTACAATAGTAACCCCAAAGATCACTACACTAATAAAGATCACCATATGTATATATACACTTTTTTCTTTTTCTTTTTTTTTTTTTTAGTATGGAAAAGAACAAGATAAATTTTTCTTTGAAACCCAGTTTCCCTAGCAAAAGCCCTGTTCCTCCTACTCTGTTGAAAATTCAGTAAAAAGCCTGCTTAAAAGCACTAGCTAGGGGACATGCCAAAAAGGAAAATACTTAATAAAACATCATGGATATATGTATATATATATATATATATATATATACACACACACACATATATATATATATATATATACACAATTACATAAAGTTTTATTTGTGTCAAATGCCATTATATTATATATATAATATAATGAAAAGTATATATATATACTTATATAGAAGCATATATATATATAATGAAAAAGTTTGAAATATTTTAAGAATTATCAAAATATGACACAGAGACATGAAGCAAGAAAGTGCTGTTGGAAAAAATTGTGTTAGTTGTTTTTCACAAGTCAGGGTTGCCCCCAAAACCTTCAATTTGTAAAAAAAACCCACAGAATTGTGAAGTGCAATAAAACAACATATGTCTGTATATTACAGAAATATTTGAAATCCTTCATAATTATGGTATAAAAGAAATATGCTACTATAGCTTAAGATATCCAAAGAAAGTAAGATATGTCAGTCTAAAGTCTGAAACAAAAACAAACCAGACAATTTTGAAATTCAAAGTAATCCATGAAAAAATGGATATGAGAAAACTGAGTCAGAGTAGATGTAATTATTTGATAAGTTTGAAAATACTTAGTCTTCAGTAAATGAAGACAAATAGTTTCAAAACAAAATAATGAGAGAAAATAAATTATTAAAAGTCATAATTGAAAAATAAGGAGAAATAATTTTATGATGCGATTCCTTATTGATATAATTATGATTCAGGTAGTCTGACCAAAACTTTGTTGTAACAAAGTTCTTACAATACAACAATTATTAATGTATAACGAACACTGTGCTATTTAGGTAGAAAAACATTCATGGAAGATTTGAATTGAATATTGTTACAATTAGCTAATATATATACTAAGATTCAATTTATGTTGTTTTCATTTGTGGTATCTCTCTCTTTCTGATATTACTAATCATACATCTCTTGAACAAATGTGATTAGTGAGGTTGCATATTACCTATTTAAATCACCACAGTATCTCTAACTTAGAGTAAATAATAGCTTTGGGTAACAATAAAATGTGACTAATGGCCTTGTTCATTTGAACACTGTAAGAAGAGGTGGAATCACTCATGGAAAATTGTGATTGGTGGAATGAATAAGTGGTAATTACTTCACATTAAATAAACAAAGGACACTATCATATATTAATACATTCACACTTTATTACAGTTTAGACATATTCTAATCAACACTGACAGCAATCGAATAGATTGGTTGCACCCAAAGGTGCTGTTTATTAATTTATCTTAACAAATAATGATGTTGTGTCAAGATAAATTATGTTTCTTCATATGTTGCAGGTTTTTCCATTGAAACTTGAACAGGATGCTTATACATTTGTCTTTTTTTAAATGTAAAATTATTTTAGATCAACATTTTACTGAGGTTTTAAGGGGAGGTGTTTTTATTTTGAATGACTTTTAGAAAGTAATAAAAGGTGCTATTTGAGCTGTTAGTCAAATTGTCAAGAAATCTATTGTGAATTTTCTATTTACCTTTATTTACCTTATACTTAAACTAGGAATAATAAGCCATTCCAATTCACATTTCATATTCTTCAACGTTTGAAATGTGATAGAATAGGTGAATAATTGAAAGTTTAAAAAACATCACTGTAATGATTATGATACATAGTGTAAAATGGAATACTTTAAAAGTAAAGTTTTATTTGTGTCAACTTGTTATACATAAACAAGTACATATAAATAGGACCATGCCAAGCAATTTGGTGTGCCCCAAGAATATTTGCCTTTCTTTTGTTCTTTACACAGTGCTCAGAATAATTCTTTTATATTTTTAATGTGATCAGTATTTATTTATTTATTTATTTATTTATTTATTTACTTATTTATTTAGCAATCTATCTCAACAAATTCTTAAGTGTACAATAAGGCATTATTAACTAAAGGCACAATATTGAATAACAGATCTCTAGAATTTGTATAACTGGAACTTTACATCCATCACAGAGCAACTTCTTATTCCCTCCCTTCTCTTCACTTTGTAGCAACAACCATTCTACTCTGGTTCTGTGAGTTTCACTATTTTAGTTACCTCATGAGCGAAATCATGCAGTATTTGTCCTTCTGTGACTGGCTTATTTCACTCAACGTAATATTCTCCAGGGTCATCCATTTTATCACAAATGCCATAATTTCCTTCTTTTTTAAGGCTGAATATATTTCACCATACCATATTTTCTTTATCATTTATCTACTGATGATAGACTTTCAGTCTATTTCCATATCTTGTCTATTTTGTAAATATGCTGAAATAAATATGAGAGTAAAGGTATCATTTTAAGATCTTGATTTCAATTCTTTTGGCTATATGTTTAGAAGTGGGATCTCTGGATCATATGGTCATCACATTTTTAACTTTTTGAGGAGCCTCCATACTGTTTTCCATAGAAGCTCCACCAATTTGCACTTCTGTCACATCGTATGAGAATTCCAATTTTTCCATTCTTTACCAACACACACACACACACACACACACACACACACACACAGATATATAGATATATCCATTTTAATATGGGTGTAATGATATTTCATTGTACTTTTGATTTGCACTTCCCTGATTAGTGCTGTTGAGCATCTTTCTATATACCTGTTGTTCACTTGCTGTTGATGTTTTTAAAGATTTTTTAAAAAAATTTTTCATGAGAGACACAGAGAAAGAGAGGCAAAGACACAGGCAGAGGGAGAAGCAGGCTCCCAGCAGGGACCCCAATGTGGGACTTGATCCCAGACCCAGGGGTCACACCCTGAGCTGAAGGCAGACGCTCAACCACTGAGGCACCCAAGTGTCCCCCGTTGTTCATTTGTATATCTTTTTTGCAGATTTGTCTATTCAAGTCTTTTGCCCATTTTTAAGTTAAGTTATATGTGGCTGCTGCTGCTGTTTATATGGAATTGTATGAGTTTTTTTATATAGTTTGGGTATTAACTGCTTAACATACGTATGGTTTGTAATTTTTTCCCCTCATTCCTTAGGAATTCCTTTTCACTTTATTATTCTGCACTCTATGGAAAATGCTTTCTTTCGCTTGATGTCTCATGTCTATATTTTTGCTTTTGTTTCTTGTGCTTTTAGTGTCCTATTCAAGAAATCATTGTCTTAACCAGACAGGAAGGTTTTCCCTTAAATTTTCTCCTAGGGGTTTACAGTTTTAAGGCTATGTTTAAATCTTTATTCCCTTTAGGTTTCTTTGTGTGAATGATGTAACATAACATAACGGGTCTAACTTCATTCCTTTGCAAGTGAATATCTAGTTTTCCTAGCACTATTTGCCGAAGGTTTTATCCTTACCCCCATTGGCACATAAGTTTATCATATATTCCTGATTTTATTTCTGTATTCGATTCTGTTCTCTTTATCCATATGTTTATCTTTATGCCATATCATACTGCTTAATTACTTTAGCTCTGTAATATATTTTGAAATAAGAAAGTATGATGTCCATTGTTGTTCTTCTTTCTCAAGATTACTTTAGCTATTCAGTCTTTTATGGTTCCAATGGAAATTTAGAATTACTTTTCTTTGACTATAAAAAATGCCATTGAGATTTTGAATAGGTATTGCATTGAATCTGTAGAAGGCTTTCGGGAGTTATGAACATTCTAACAACATTAAAGTCTTCCAACCCATCACCAGCTCATATCTATATTTCAAGCTTCAACTGTAATTTTTCTCAGCAAGTCTTTCCTTATTCTCTTCTTGTGTTTTACTTTTAAATCACTGATATAGTATTTGTAATATTAGGATGTAAATGTTTTACTTGTGTGTCTCCCCTACACAAGGCAGATCATAAGGAGGGAAAAACACTCATCATTTTGTTACATATATTTGTTTTTGTTTTTACAATAAATTTTCTATTCTTATTTTAATACTTTACATAATTTTATATTATTAAATTAATTCTAGGATTATAATAAAATTGAACTTCATAATATACCTTCAACCACTACCTGCAAACATATGCAAAGTGTCTGCACATCCATAAACTAAATTTAAATCTTTCTTTTTCTCCTTTTCTCTTTCTTTACATGTCCATATATATCATTACATATTTATATACATGAACATTAATATAAAATATAAATATATATGTTCTATTATTGAAAAAATGGCACAATTTTTCATGATAGTTTCTTTCCTTATTAATTTTTAAAACCATTGAAAATGCTAAGTCAGTCTGTTATTCAACATGTTTGTGAAGTCTCCAGTTATAGTTATTTACAGTATAATCAAACAACTAAAACAAGAGTAATGTATATATGCATATATGTACACAAATAAGGGGGTTTAAATCATGAAGCCTAACTCATTCATTCATTCCTTCTATTTATTCAATAAATGATATCTTATCTGTATGCACCAGACATTTTAGTTAGCACTCAGCATAAGATTATGAACACAGTAAGCATAGTACCTCACTCATCTCATAGAACTTAAAATCTAGATAGATTCCTCTGAGTCTAGAGGAAATGAACAATTAAAATCAAATTAATTGAGTATTGATATTTTGAAGAAACTGGTGTCAAGGAAGAGGATAAGATGATGAAAGAAAGTCTCTGTTAAGAAGTAATATTTGCATCTACTTGACTGTTGAAGAGGACCTAGATGAACAAAAAATAGGAAGACTTGTTATTGGGTTTTCTCCTAGGTAAAGGGAATGATATGTGAAAGATGTTCAGTCTAAATAATGCTTAATGAATGTCAGAACTAAAAGATGAATAAGTTGAAAAGCATATATCAAAAGGCAAGGAGAATGACAAAGGCGGGCTTTGAGAGTTAGAAAGGTGGAAAATTATGCAGGCCTACTTGCACATCAACTACAGTTGATTTGAAAACTATGAGGGTCATATCAAATCATTGGGATTTGATTTTAATTTTAACAGAAATATGATTGAACAGAAAAAAATATGATCTGATTTTCATTTTGAAAGCCACAGTTTGGAGGATAGATAGGACTCAGTCACAAATTAAAATGGGGATATGAGGGGATCCCTGGGTGGCTCAGTAGTTTAGCATCTGCCTTTAGCCCAGGGTGTGATCCTAGAGTCCTGGGATCAAGTCCCACATCGGGCTCCTGCATGGAGCCTGCTTCTCCCTCTGCCTGTGTCTCTGCCTCTCTCTATCTGGGTGTCTCTCATGAATAAATACAATTTTTTAAAAAAATGAAATGGAGTTTGAGTTAGGTAACTGTGCTTCTCTAGATAGTAGATTAATCTAAGCATCACTGCAGTTTTTTGTAATAGCAGCTATATAGTGATAAAAGAAGAAATATTGAAGAAAGAACAGATGTGTTTTTTTCAGAAATGACAAAATTACAACTTACTGATCACATTTTTTTGGAAGATAGTAATTTTCTGTAGAGAACTATTCTTTAATACATGAATATACAGAATTCTATATAGGCCAGTTACATTGTGATGAAATATCCTCAAATTTGAATTTAACACTTTCCAAAGAGCACATCTGTTACAAGACAATGCGTATGTGAAATCACATCTGGACAATTAATTTAAACTTTGAAATCTGACTTCAAAGTTATTATCTAGCCTATAAAAACTAAAGTTAATGGTTCTCAGGGTAGAAAGTAGCAAAATCTTTCAACTCATAAGGCAAGAGCAATATAAATAATTCACAACATTTTATTAGTATGAATGTATTGGGCTCTTACCTGATATACACTGCTCTGCATTTTGCTTATGTCTTCTCTGTCTATAAACAATTCTGGATAACTACTGGTTACATTGAGAGGCCAGTGTCTTTTGAGTTTAGATAGATATCAAAGAAAAAATAAAAACCATCTTGTTATGAAAATATTTCCACTGACTTTTTTCCACAATCTATAATTCTTAAAATTTTAGATGGATAAATTTCACTATTATTTTTAATTGCCATGTGGAATAGAATATTTATTTCTATTGACTAACAGATTCTCTTTTTGTTGGCTGCTGACTTAGAAGAGATAAATCAGAAAGTGACTCTAGTATTACAGTTAGCTGTATGAGCTATCTTTAAAGCAGATACACATTATTTTCTTATCTTCCAATTATCTAAACCTTATAAAGTTTACCTTATGTAACCTTAAGGTGTCATCAGATGCTGAATTCAATTCTTAGTAGACAAGATGGAAAGACAAGATATTTATTTAATCAGTTACCTTGGCATTTAGCGCAGGGCCATGGGGCTACAGCATACTTAATCATATACAGAAATAAAGAAATAAATCATATACAGAAATAAAGAAAATAAAAGAAAACAAAAGACAGAAATTTTGAATCGGGCATCAGTGGTGAAGTCCCAAAAGTAGGAACAATAAAGAGTTCCAGCACTTTATATGATTACCAGTGAGTATCCCTCACTGACAGCCAAGCGTTAGGAACCAATTAAAGGTCTTAGACTATAGAAGGCGGGGGACCTCTCTATTTGTCAGGCAGCACTAACAGCAGTTCCGTTAGGTTGCTATTAGTGTCACCCTTACTTTACAAAACAAGATAAAGAGGCATAGAGTATTTACACAATTTGCCAAACTAATAGATAGTGAGTATGAGACAGACCATTATGATTCAGAGTTTGTCCTCTTAATCAATATACTACAGAGCTTTCTTCACCCGCATAAAAATAGTTTCCAAAGCTATGAAAATCCTTCTCAAAGATGCTGACACATTACTCACTAATGAGTTTTTCAAGGCTTTGGTAAAGCAAATGTCTCTGGAAGATATAGATGAAAAATGGGTGATTTACAAATTATAAATCCACTCTCATTTCTCCCTGCATCTGTACCAGGAGATTATTCCCCTCCCTGTTGGTTTCTAGTCAATTATCAGAATGAAATCTCAATCATTTGCTTGGTCGATTGTCTGAGACTAAATCTCAATAGTGGCCAATGATAAATACATATGTCATAAATCTCTTACTATAATGATACTCTTGAAATTCACTTCATGTGAAAATGGCTCATTGACTTTAGTGGACATGACAGAATCCTGGGAGGGCCAGAAGGACCAGTGAGAACCTCCAACAGGGAGGCCCCAGGATTTATTAGATCTATCCCCCCATACAAGAGTTTTTAGTAGAAGGTGATAAGATCACAGGATTGACAACGTGCTAATATTCCACTTACTAATAGTTTTTAAAATAAAGTAAAATTAGGCTTAGGTAATGGAGCCTTGATGTGAAAAAATAGAGGCAGGATTGCTGAATTAATTCCTTAGTCAACTTAGTTCACAGACTCAGAAAGAGCTAAAAAAAAAATAAGATAAATACATTCTCAGAATCTTCTTTCTAGCCTTCTCTGAAGACAAAAGAATAGCTACATAATCAGAAAATGAAACACTTAGATCTTTTTAACATTTGTCAACAGTGAGTATAAATTTTCATTAATCTGGGGACTAAGACATGTTCTTTCCTTAATTACAGTGGAGGCTAAAACACCAAATAATAAATGAAGTCTTGAATGCAATTCACTTCATGGTAAGCCTACTTTGATTCTAAAACTAATCCATTATTCCTTCACAAATTATTAGATTTATAGTTCAGCAATAAATATGCTCTGCAATTATAAGCATTCTCCTAGGGGTGCCTGGCTGGCTCAGTTTGGTAGAGGATGTGACTTTTGATCTCAGGGTTGTAAGTTTGAGCCCCACATTGAGTTGGAGAGATTACTTAAAACTAAAATCTTGGGATGCCTGGGTGACTCAGTGGTTGAGCATCTGTCTTTGGCTTAGGTCATGATCCTAGGGTCCTGGGATGAAGTCCCGCATCGGGCTATCTGCATGGAGCCTGCTTCTGCCTCTGCCTGTGTCTCTGCCTCTCAATCTGTGTCTCAAATGAATGAATGAATGAATGAATGAATAAATAAATAAATCTAAAAAAAAAGTCCCTTTTTAAAAATAAATAACTAAAATCTTTAAAAAGACAAAGGACATCTATTGTCCTTTGACCAAAGAAGGAGAGTCTGATATAGTCCAAATGGAAATTCCTACAAGCATGTTTTTACTTCCCACAATAGCAGTAATTAAGAGTACAGACTCTAGAATCAGACCACACAGGTTAAAATCACAGTTCTACCATTTAAATGTTTTGTGACTTTATACAAATATCTTAATAATTTTATACTTTAATTTTGATATATGCAATTAGTTATAATATCTATTTTATAGGATGCCATTTTAAAATATTTTATTTATTTATTTGAGAGAGTGACAGAGACAGAGCATGAACGGGTAGCAGCAGAGGGAGAGAGAGAAGCAGGCTCCTCGCTGAGCAGGGAGCCTGACATGGGGCTTTATCCCAGGATCCCAAAATCATGACCTGACTCAAAGGCAGACATTTAATTGACTGAGCCACCCAGGCACCCCTAGAATGGCATTTATTTTATGGGGCACTTATAATATATTTGGCAAGCAGTAATTATATATTAGTGTTTGATTAATCAATCTAAAACAATGCCAAATTTTGGGGAAAGTTCAAAAAATGTATTCAACTATCTAAAATTTAAACTGAAGAAATAATTCTACTCACATCTTCCTTTAGTTATCAATTATTTCTGGAGAAAACAGATGGGTTTTAAAAAATGAGTGGAATATCATATTTTTAATCTTTAATTGACTTTGTCACTGTCACTTCAGATATGTTCTCTTAGAATGGATAATTATGTAAAAGCTTGGTGCCTGATACATTGTTTCTTATTTTGTGATTTAAAAAAAAAAAAAGTTCTCTCCCAGAAGTCAGAAATCCTGGAGGCATTTCTCTTTCCTCTGGCAAGAAGAGCAACACTACCTACAATGTCCTACTGCAGTGTTAAATCAGCTTGTGGATTGTGAACAGCCTTGAAGGAACTTGACCATGTTACTACCCCAAAGGATATCCTCTAATGACATTGCATTGGTGTTCTCATTACAATAGAACCTGTAGAGAAGGCATCTAGATGCTATGGTAACTTGTTGGCGTGCCAAGGAAAGGTGCTCATTCTCATGAAAAGTCTGGCGTCTGCCAATCAGTGGAGTGGCTAGGTATCTAGGAGATCTGGCAATTTTGAGATATCCACTCCACCATAGGGCAAGTTTCTGCATGTTATTTCTTGCACCACTAAACCAAGTCATCAAATGTTTGATAGACTTTTCAGAAATTTGAACTTCTCTGACCCATTTAGAGTCAGGGAAGACCAGCTTTGAAGTAGCACAGAAACGCTTCTGGATGATATAGGCTGCAGTGTATACAGCTTTACTCTCTGCTCATTATAATCCTATTGGTCTAGTATTGCTTAAGCATCTATTGTAAAGAGAGATTTGGCTTTCCTATATGGTAAAGGCCATGGGAGGAGTCATAGTATATATATATATATATAGTGTGTGTGTGTATATATATATATATATATATCATTTCCTTTTTTTAAGATTTTATTTATTTATTCATATATAAATGTGTGTGTGTGTATATATATGTGTGTGTGTATATATATATATATATATATATATATATATATATATATCACTTCCTTTTTTTAAGATTTTATTTATTTATTCATGAGAGACACAGAGAGAGAGAGAGGTAGAGACACAGGCAGAGGGAGAAGCAGGCTCCATGCAGGGAGCCCAATGTGGGACTCAATCCTGGGACTCCAGGACCACGCCCTGAGCCGAAGGCAGGCACTAAACCACTGAGCCACCCAGGGATCCCCTGTATACCACTTCCTTATCCATTCATCTGTCAGTGGACACAAGTTTGCTTGCATATCTTGGCTATTGTAAATAATGCTGCAATAAACACAGGAGTACATATATCTTTTCAAATTAGTGTTTCCATTTCCTTTGGGTAAATATCCAATAATGGAATTATCAGATAATGTGGTATTTCTAGTTTTTATCTTTGGAGGGACCTTCATCCTGTTTTCTACAGGGACTGTACCAATTTACATTCCTACCAACAGTGTACAAGACTTCCTTTTTCTCTGCACCCTTGCCAACACTTGTTATTTCTTGTCTTTGGGATTCTAGCCATTTTGATAGGTGTGAGGGGGTATTTCTTTGTGGTTTTGATATGCATTTCCCTGAAGATTAGTGATATTGAGCATCTTTTCATGTGTCTGTTAGCCACCTGTACATCTTCTTTGGAAAAAAAAAAGTCCATTTTTTAATCAGGCTGTTTCTTGGTGTCACGTTGTATAAATTTCTTACATTTTTTATATATTAGCCTCTTATCAGATATACCATTTACAAATATCTTTTCCTTTATTGTAGGTTGCTGTTCTCATTTCGTTGATGGAAAAGACAATGATATATTATGGAGCCATAAAAAAGGTTGAGTTCTTGTCATTTGTGACATGGAGGGACTTACTGGTATTAGGCTAAGTGAAATAAGACAGTAAAAACAGATATCATATAATTTCATTCATATGTGGAATCTAAAAAATACAGCAATTTAATAAATAAACAAAAAAGCAGAATTAGAACTATGAATACAGAGAACAAAATGATCGTTCCCAGAGGGAAAGGCAGGCAGGGAAAAATGGTGAAGGGCCATGGTAGATGCAGGTTTCTAAATATGTAATGAATGTCACTGGAATACAAGGCCCAGCACAGGGAATATGTCAATGATATTGTATGGTGACAGATGGTAGCTATGCTTGTGAGCACAGGGTAATGTATAGAGATGTGGAGTCACCATGTTGTAAACCTGAAACTAATGTAACATTGTGTTCAACTATCCTCAATAAAGATGATAAAAAAGAATCTAAGCCCTGCAAGGTTTCCAAACTTAAATTGAGGAAACACTGTTCTGGCAGTCCATCAATTCTGCTTCTGGACAAGGAACTTAATTTACTGCAATGAAAGAAAAAAGGACAATTAATTTGTCTTATATATTTTATGACCCTGACAGATAGACTTTATTAAGACCTTAATTTTTTTAAGATTAAAATCCATAATGCTTAATGTGGCCAACAAAAACCTACATTATCTGGCTTCTGCCCTTCCCAAAGCGTAATATCCAACCACTCTTTCTTCAATTCTCAGTGATCCAGACTGAGATTGTGCAATTTTTCCACTATCTCATTGAATCCAATAACCCTCGTATAAAATGTTCCTAAGCCTATAACTCTCTTCTCCTCATTTCTATGTCTTAGCACAAATTTAATCATTATTTAGATGTCAGATTGATCTTACCACAAAGACACCTACCCTTACTTCACAGATTATATCAGGTCTCTTTCTTAACGTTATCACAACTTCCTGTACTTCTTCATTTTTTCTTATCACTATAATTATTTAATAACTATTTCTTGTGTCTCCCCCTTTAAAATTAAGCCCATAACTCATGGATAATTTCTAACCTATCCATTTCTGTATTCATGCAATCTGTCACTGTGTAGTAGTGTACAAAAATATTTCTTGAATGAATGAACAAATGAGCAAATTGTTTCATTGTAGTAAGTTAATTCCTCACAGGGAACTTGGAATTTTACAATTAATGAATGAGAAGAAGGACATTCTTCCAGTCATATACTCACTCCTATCATCCTTTTATGAGAGCAGGATGGTGAGCTGCAAGGTGACAACCCTTATTTTGACATATCCATCCCATAACTTTGACCCATGTCACTTCATCAAACACTAATCAATACACTAGCAGTAGTCTCACGCATGGCAAGTAACCTAAGCATTTAGGAAATATTGTATATTCAGTTTTGAGTCCACATCATCAAATTATTTGGGGATTTCTTTGATTTTATGAGAACATTTTTCATCATAGGCATATAAGACATTTGTAATAAGCAAATTATCTGATAAAGGGACAAACATGTTTCTAGCTATTGAAAAACATAGTTGCACATCCACACCCGATGCTCAGATTATGATGATACACTTGTCAAAACACAGTACAATTATGTTATGAATAGGAAGTTGATTTCATATTTAATCTTAATGGAGATTAGATATTTGAATTCTGTAGACATGTGTCTGAGTTTAATAACCATCAAATGCATGTTCAGATTGAATGACCGAGTCAATTATTTTCCCAAAAGTAGTTATTAAGAGGGTTTTAAAAACATAAGAATATCAATGGAACAACTCATGAATATTCTATGTTTCCAAAATTAATCACAAGTCAACTTCATAGTTTATATTTGTGGAATCATTATTATATGATTTGGAAATGCTGATGAGTTACAAAGTAATGAAATGCTAATAACTTTTGGAAGGGGTAAAACAACTAAAGGGCATCAATAGGCCATATAGCATTTAGCATAGTGATCTCCTCTGCTACAGATTTTGGGTCTGGACTTTTATTTTTCTGAAAGAGATCATTTTCTAATGTGTAGATTGCATAGTTTGTGGGACAGGTCCTAAAACACTAAAATAGTATAAACAAAATTTTGTATTTTACATTTCATGCTTTTAGAGTAGTAAATTAAGGGTTGAATGGTTGCTTTTTTTCCCTACAGTACACAACTCTTTATTATTTGATGTTGATATAGTTTTAAATTATTTTGCACATTCCAAAGACTGAAAGAGGATTTAAGAAGGTTTAACTGAAACTGGTTTGTCGGCCCTGCTTCCTCACTAGCACCACGTCCCCTTGGTGTTCAGATAATGTGATGAGACATTAAAGAGCCGCACAATAATTCACCTAAACCGAATTTAGGTGCCACCCATGGTTATGTACAAGGAAGAAGTGGGGGAAATAAAAAAGATCAGGGAACAAATATTCATTACAATGCAGCACAGTCTGAAGTTAAAGAAACAAAATAACTTTGGGATATGAGAGCAGATTGTACTTCAAGAGATATGCTAATTAGAATGTGCTTTTCTTAATAAGATCTGTCAGAGTTTTTGTTTGTTTTAAGATTGGTTGATTATTTGATATTGATTTTAGAAAGAGAAAGAGAGACAGAGACAGAGACCAAGGGAGAGAGGAGCAGACTGAGAAGGAGAGAGAAACCCAGGCAAACTCCATGCTGACCACAGAGCCCACGTGGGGCTGGATCTCTGGATCCTGAGATCAGACCTGAGCTGAAACCAAGAGTCAGAGGCTTAACTCACTGAATCACCCAGGTGCCCCTGTAGGAACTTTTAAGCTCTCACCAAGAGATGGCAGAGAAGAGGCTATTGCCTGTGGAGCTATAGAAAATTTTGGTGATGAAATAAATGGAAAGATATTTCTGATTGAAATTCAGAATATTTAATAAATGAGTTATGATTTTTAGATAAGTTCATGAATAGGGCACTGGCTAGGAATAACTACTAGCTAAGCAAAAACAGGACATTGAAAGTCATGATCTAAAATGATATAATATAATGCAAATTTACTCCAACCTTGAATGTTGGTTTTCTTTTATCCATTCATAAACCTGTTTTCCATGCCTCCATTATTTCATGAATTCAGCAAAAATTGAATAATTTTAAGTGTTAAATCTGTGTCAAAGGCCATATAGAATAAAACAAAAAGACTAATAAGATAAAATTTCTGCAATCAAGAAAATTTCATTTCCCTGGAGGGAGTTGGAAGAGCTAACAGTAATACAGTAGAGGAAATTTCAAATAAGAATGAACTCGATGGCAAGGAAAAGGCTTAAGAGGCTGTAGGACAAATTTGGAGCACAGCAAATAGTTCCAGATTGGCGACGTGTAATGATATAGGTGGGGAATGGCAATGATGGAAGTCCAAAATATGGTTAGGAGAGATTGATCATGAATGTCCCAATGTAGAATGCCAAGGAGTATGTACCTTATTTAATAATCAATGAGATATGATTGGAGGATTTTAGAAAGGTGATTCTTACTACTGATGTGGATAATGATAAGGGACAAGATTGTAAGAAGTTGAGGCCAGTTAGAGAGCTGGTGTAGCAGTCCAGGAGAAAAATATTCTGAGTATTCTAATATTGCGTGATTGGAGAACATAAAGATCCTACATGGATTCATAGGAGGGAAATCAAGAGCTTAATGTCTGATTTGGACAACATGGGTATTGGCATAGGGTATGATGGAAAGGAAGTAGTTGAGGATAATCCAAGATGCAAGTGACCAGATAAATATAGATATTTTGATCAAGACAATGTATAAAAGTAGATATTTTGAATTGTTTGGCCACTTGCTTTCATTTATTTGGGGGCTAGAGGAGTCAGGTGATGGAGAAATACGGATGATACATTTAGAGATGGTTATAAATTTAAATGGATTTGTCAAGATAAATGCGTATCTCAAACATAGTTATTTGATGAAACATTCAGCCTTTACTGATTTCATTATTTAAAAAATATTATTCATAATTGACTTGTTTTTTCAGTGTCTGCCAGGTAGGAGGGTAAAGAGTTCTAGTTTCATGTAGAATTTATTTCCAGAAGTTGTGAGGGAGAAGCATCCTGCCCAGGAAGTATTCCTAAAACTCACAAGAGAACTATAAATGTATGAGGTTTAAACAAGGAATATTCAGAAAATTAAAGTTTTATTCTCTGCTGTCACCAGTTGAAAATCCTGCCAGGAAGGCACAGCTGTGGGTTTTCTCCTTCACATCAGTATCGCTTTAAATAAGATTGAAATATAAGGAGGATGGGACGGGCAGGGGGAGGAGGGACACTAGCTAACTGCAACCAGCTATTTTTGAAAAAGATAAATGCAACAAAGCTTCTTCTAATATTAATTTCTGTATAATTTCAAAGGCATTCTTGCACCATCTATCATAGGCACGAGATACAAAAAAATAAAGAACTAATTAAAAACATGTTTATTTTATGTAACCTCCTGTTCCATTATATTCATCTAGGAAAGTTGCTAAAAGGGGGACAGGGTTAGTTTTTAAATTTCGAATACATAAGTAAAAGAGTATATATATATATTATAATAAAAGTCTTTGCAAATATTTCCTTTAGCAATTTAAGGTCGGTTCATTGAAAAATCAAAACACATTGTTCAAAAAATGTAAAAAATGGAACACATTGTTCATTTGCGTATCTTATTAGAACAAACATTTGCTTATCACCTTTCATTCCCCCACACACTCTACCCAATATTTTTGCATTATCTATTCCATTATTGCAGGAACTATTTAAGATAAAAATTATCACCTCAGCCTTTCAAATGAGAGAG
The DNA here is from genome assembly GCF_048418805.1 of Vulpes vulpes. Classification (NCBI taxonomy): domain Eukaryota; kingdom Metazoa; phylum Chordata; class Mammalia; order Carnivora; family Canidae; genus Vulpes; species Vulpes vulpes. The sequence goes on from NC_132782.1 coordinate 121,328,194, forward strand.
CCAATGTTCATAGATGCTAGTTGTTCTAGGTCACTTAGCTAGTAAGTAGTAGCTAGAATGTGAACTTAGATGATTCTTAATTCTATGCTATGTCCAATGGGCAAATAGAAGATGCAAAAACAAACAAACAAACAAAAAAAACCTAAAAGGTAATTCCCTAAGCGGATAATAACTGAAAATTTTGCCTCTATAGTTTTAAATCTGCCCTCTTTTCTCCTCTAACCTGCCTGTAAGAATTCATCCTTTACCCCGGACATTGATGTGTTCATCACTTTCATTTACTCCAGGATTTTGTGCAATCATTTCTTTCTTTTCTCTTCTCTATCAGCCATCCCGCCCTCTTCACTGGGTTCTTTGTTGCCAGCTGGAAAACCTACTAATGTTTGGAATATACTTAAAACTAAAAATAAATGCCAAAAGTACAACACATTACTTGACCTCTTGTAGCTATTCTCCGAACACCTTCCCTTTTTAGCCAGTTTCTCTATGGTATAAATTACGGTCTGTGTTCACTTTTTCTCTTCTGATATACCCTAAACGTTGGAATCTGGCATCCACTTGCAACAGCTAAATAAAACGATAGTCTCCTCATCTAAAATGTGCATTATATTGCTCAGTCCTATTATTTGACCAACATAAAGCATTTGAAACCACTGACTACTTATTTCTTGAAATTGTTTTCTCATTGGCCTCTCTGAAACTGATCTTCCATGAACTTTGCTCCTCTTTTTGAATCTTGTGCATTAAATATTCTCTTTTTCAGACCACATTTTAACACTAGCTGCTCATAAATCTTACTTCAATTTTAAGCTTTAATAATTTTAGAATTATAAATGCTATAAATTGAAAAGAAAAAGTACTTGAGAGTTTAATTATTTACACTTCTTTTTTACTTATTGAGTTTTATGAATTTTAAATAATAAAATTTTAGTTTTTTCTGAGTCTAAAGATCCAAGCCAAAAACCTTCTTCTTCTTCAACTCTAACATCCAATAAGCCATAAGTCCTGACTATTCTTTTTACACTATTGTACATGCCCTCTTCTCCTTCAGTAATACTGATGATTTAATTTAGAGACTCATAATAGATTATCAATATTATTCAATAGGTTTTAAACTAGTCTTCCTTTATCTCCTCTTACAACTTCCAAATGTCATGTTATAAAGTGTGGACAGGAAAATATTGAACATGGAACACACACACAAACACATTTATAGACTTTCAACTTTAGGTAAGGCCTCGTAGATCAGAGTAGACCGTTACTTCAGCAGAAAAGTACTAGACAAGAAGGATAAATTTTAAAAATAACTTTTTTATTAGGATTACTTACAATGATCAAGTGTTCATTAGTGGTTCCATGGTGCTCTGGAGGAGCTTCTACGATAGCAGTTGTAATGATATTATATTGCACATGGAATGGTTTACCTTACTCACCAAAGTCTAAAATTCTTTTTTTTTTTTTAAGAATTTATTTATTTATGAAAGACACAGAGAGAGGCAGAGACAAAGGTGAGGGAGAAGCAGGCTCCATGCAGGGAGCCCGATGTGGGACTAGATCCCGGGACTCCAGGATCACACCTAAGCCAAAGGCAGAAGCTCAACCACTGAGCCACCCAGGTGTCTTCAAAGTCTAAATTTCTTTAGAGAAAATCCCATTTCAAATTTATTTTTATTTTTTAATATTTTTTATTTGTATTTAATCATTTGAGAAAGAGAGGGAGCACACACATGTGCACACAGGGAGCACAAGCCAGGGGTAGAGCAGGGTAGAGCAGGGGAGCAGCAGACTCCCTGCTAGTAGGGAGCTGGATGTGGGGCTCAATTCCAGGATCCTGAGATCATGACCTGAGCTGAAGGCAGACACCTAACTGACTGAGCCACCCAGATGCCTCTACATTCATTTTCTTATTCCCACCACCTGTACAATACTTACTGCTCTATAGTTATTTAACAAATAATTGTTCAGTAAATGAGTAGGGGAACAAATAAATGAATATAAACATTAATAATGGGACAAACAAGTGAATACTTGTTGTGATGTGATTAGGAAATACTTTTCAATGCCATCTTAACCACTGCGGCCAAAAAAAATGGTGTATATGGTTGGTACTTTTCACTGATTTTTAAATGGCACATTCTATCTATACTATCCATGTTGTAAGCTGTTTGTGTTACTTGTGTTACTATTTTATTCCCAATGGATTTTAAAAAGAAAATATAAATATGTTAGCTAAGATAAAAGATATTCATTTCTTTTCTTATGTTAGGAAACATGGGATGCCTCAATATTTAAGTGAATTTTTTTAAAGATTATTTATTTGAGAGAGAGAAAGACAGAGAGCACAGGGAAGAGCAGAGGAAGAGGGAGGGATAGAATTCTCAAGCAGAATTCCCTCTGAGCACAGACCTTGATGCAGGGCTTGATCCCAGGACCCTGAGAGCATGACCTGAGCCGAAGTCAAGAGCTGGCCGCTTAATCAACTGAACTACCCAGGCACCCAATATTTAAATAAACTTTTAAACAAAATTAGAGTTAAATAACTCAAAAAAGAAATGTGATGTTAATATGATACACATAGTCCACAGAATCCACTCTGACCTTCCTCCCAGAGTGCCTTGCTTCAGCCATGCTGCTGGGTGATGGTCTGATCAATTGGTGTGTGATAGTCCTCACAATACTCAACTCAGTCAGACAACTAGAGATAAATTCAGGAATTTAGTTAGTCTGTGACCTTCACTGGTAATGAATCCTGTAAGCTCATTAGTTGCAATTTGAAGCATTTTAAAATTAATTGCCTTTAGTTTAATGAAGTTTTTGCTTGTTTGAAAATCAGACCAGTAGTAAATACCTCAACAAACTCCTTAACAATTGTTTATTACAGGCTAGCTGTGACCTTGAAGAGACCTTTTTCCCCCAATTGTAATGGCATGTATTTTATAGAATGAATAGAAAAGGTTTTATTTTAATTTTTTAGAACAATTCTTTATGCATTAGGAACCTTATTATACTTGCACTCGTGTATAACTCTCTGAAATATATTAAAATCTCTTCTAAGATTGCTTTTGCTCAGATTCACCCTTGATTTTAATTTCTTGTTTGTTCAGCTTATTTGGCCATATAATTGTCGTATTGCTCCAGGCACAAAAGCAACCACCCTGACACTATATTTTTTTTAAAGAACATTACATTATAATTTATATACATATGCTTAACAGGAATGTGAATTGAAAAAAAAAAAGGAATGTGAATTGATGCCAATATTATAAAGGAAAAAATCATGAAATGTAGTGTTACATGGAGGAATAATTTACTGCAGAGGAAACTAGAGTTTTTAATTTCCATATTTTGAATTTCTATTTTTACTTATGTACAAAAATGAATTGAAATATTTATTCATTGGCCCAATTGTATAGTGTTGTATTTATAAATAAAAAATAGTCACATAATTTTTCAGTTAAAATTCATGCCTTTTGGTACTGGTTATTCTATTATTGCTAGATTATTCTGTTTTATAATTATGTTGGGATGTGATGTGTTTTCCTATCCTCTTTAATTGCAGAAGGCACTCACTTTCATTGTCCTTATTTACTTGAGTTGTTTTCATAAGGGTAAGGACAACATTCACACACTTGAGTGACCAAGGACAGTTATAAAGAGCCCCGCAGTAAGATAGCTAAACCCTGGGCTTAGGGGTCCTGGGTGGCTCAGTCAGTTAAGCATCTGCCTTTGGCTCAAGTCATGATCCCAGGGCTCTGGGATCAAGCCCCACATTGGGTTCCCTCCTGAGTGGGACGTCTGCTCTTCCTTTGACCTCCCCCCTTGCTCATGCTCTTTCTTTCTCACACGATTTCTAAAAAAAAAATATATATATATATATATATATGTGTATATATATATATATATATATTTAGAGAGAGAGAGAGAGAGAGCTTCGATTGGCTTTCAGTTATGTTGCTCAGGGAAGCTACTCAAGTTGTATGGCTTCCAGTTTACCCATTGATAAAAATACAGATTTGGATTAGATTTTCAAAAGAGTTATTCCAGCTCTTATTACATTGGGATTATACAGTAACAGTGATGACAAAATAAGATTACTAAAATGAAATCTAGAAATGTTAGTCTTAGTCCCATAGCAAGTTTATTTCAATGCAAAGACAAAACAATGACAAAACACCATGTTTCTCACTTCCTGTTCAGTATTCTTTGCACAACATAAATATACCCTTACTTAAACACATACTTAACATTCTTAAATCTACTTTTTTTAAAAGATTTTATTTATTTATTCATGAGACACACAGAGAGAGATAGAGAGAGGCAGAGACACAGGCAGAGGGAGAAGCAGGCTCCATTCAGGGAGCCCGACGCGGACTCGATCCCGGGACCCCAGGTCACACCCTGGGCTGAAGGCGGTGCTAAACTGCTGAGCCACACAGGGATCCCCTTAAATCTATATTTTAATTAGATGACTTTATTACCAGCACTGAGAGTATAGAAATATTCGCATAAAAATTGATATGAAATCATTTCCATAGATTCAATAAACCTAAAATGGTCTCTATCTATGCCTATTTGGGATATATTACTCTATGCTGCATATGAATATAAAACAATATACTGGCAAAGCTATTTTCAAACCTAACCTCGATATCTTTTTGTGAGTAAAAATTCTTTAAAACATTTAATGAAAAAAACGTTATCAAAATGTTTCACACTGTTTACTTAAGAGTGATCCTACAAGAGTGATGCTCAGAAGGAAAACGTGTCTAAAGCTTTATAATATAAGATTTTAACATTTCACAAACATTTGCTGTTTCGCAAATACATTTTTAGCACAGCCAAGTAAATATAAACACTAAAATGGATTTGAAACTTATGTGTATGAAAAATTCTCTCTATCTCACAGAGCCATTAGAAGAAATAAGTGAAATAATGTCTGTGAATTCTTAAGACAATGCTGGTATGTATCGGGTAACAAGCACATTAGGAAATCCAATACAAGCAAACTATAAGTATAGTTAAATAACACTGATGTAATAAGTCTTTCTTTGAGTAAACAAAAAACACAATTTTTAGATAAGTGTTTTGTTAAACCTAGATGAATTTGAAAACAGGAGTGAACACATTAAAATAGCTGGACTTTGATAAACTGATAAATTGACAAGATGAATTCTTCTCCATCTGGTTGACTCAACATATCCAAAGTTCTTTATGGGGTCATTATTTTTCTTCAAGTGGGTCCACATATTTTCTACTTACTTACTTCATAGATTTTATCAAATACTATCATTTTCAATTCCCAGTCCCACCACTAGAGTATCAGCATTTTAAAAAGAGAACATTTCTCCAAATTTTTAGGATATTTAAACTAGAAAGGACATTAAGAGTACTCCAGTCTGTCTCATTTTAGACCAAAGAAAGCAGTTGTATGGCATATGTGGCACATCTAAGGTCTCTCGCTGATTCAAATTTTAGTTCACTGTATTTTAGAACCAGGACCTCTTAGTTTGACTAAATCATAAGAAATGAAGGAAATGTGGGAAGAAAAAAAAAATGGCTAGAAGGTAGAAGACAAAGTGGGAGATAAAGAACTAGAAAAGGAAACAAAAAGGAACACATATAAGAAAAGGAAAGATACATATATCTTGTAGTCCCAAAACAGGATTACCCAGGAAGCCCAGGATACCACAACATTCAGACTCAAACGTGTATGTGAAGGCTGACTGTGAGCTAATAAATTATAGATAACGATATGCTCTCACATAGATGTAGATACTTAACAAAAACAAACCAGAGGCACCTGGGTGACTCAGGCGGTTAAGTGTCCAACTCTTGATTTCTGCTCAGGGTCCTGAGATCAAGCCCCGCTTCAGCCTCTGCTCCCCAGGGAGTCTGTCTCTCCCTCTCCTGCTGTCCTGCCCTCCCACTCACGCTCTCTCCCTCTCTCTCTCAAATAAATAAATCTTCAAAAAAAGAAAAAAGAAAAAAGACCCAAGAAACCGATAAGCAAACTTCCGGTGTGCTCTGTGTGAAGGGATTTCTAATTGTTTATAATTGACGGGGTCACAATTCATATCAGTATTTTATTGTTTACAACTGAGATAATTTTATAATTTAGTCATTAAAATGTTTATTTATTAGTAGTTAAATAGTCCTTGAAATATTAAAACAGTTAATTTTTAATGAGAATTTTCCTCAACAAAAGTACTGCAATCAACATGCCTTAAATTCTATATGTTGACCACATTTTGCCTTTCAAGACTTTGCTTTTTAAAATCATTTGTAAGCTTTCTAGAATTTGAATCCTGCTATGTCCTGTGAAATTGCTAAATTCTCTTTTATGATTCACCCTAAGCTTTTAAGGTGTATGTGGAGAGAACGGAGTTAGAGTGGTTGGCCTGCAACCCATGAACTCCTTTTGTGAGGGATGATGGGACACTTACCGGTCTGATCTCTTAACATGAGAAATAATCTTAAGTAAATAGACCAATGATATTTGCCAGGAGTCTGACTTAAGGACTATTTGTTATAAGTAAACCTTGAATCTATATATTTATAATAAATATGATATATAGAGTCATATAAGTAATTAAATGCCCTGAGGCTTAAAATAAAGATATTTTATAACATATTTACTACCTTTTGATGAAATAACTTACACAATGCATTTAGAGAACTCATCTTTTTGGGGACAAAAAATATTTGACTAATCCAAAGTGCCTTTGAGGTTCTCCAGATCCTTCACTACTTTTTCTTAGCTTCTTAATTGTTTTAATTCTTTGAATCATTAGTAAACCTTTAAGGAAATTAAGATTTCTGGTTTTATAAATCGGAATAGAAAATCTGATTCTTCGTATGCTCAGTATTTGTGATTTTTTTAAAATATTAAATATGGCTGTATTAGAAACATAAAAAAAAAACAAATTAAATTTAAAATGTAAACATTTTAGGGACACCTGGGTAGCCTCTTCTTATTGGTCTGCATTCAGCTGTGTCATGATTCCAGGGTCCCGAGATCCAGCCTACCACTGGGCTCCTTGTTTAGTGGGGAATCTGCTTCTCCCTTTCCCTCTGCCCTTCCCCTGCTCATGCATTCTCTCTCTCTCTCTCTCTCTCTCTCTCATTTTATTATTTTTTAAATCTCAAAAAAATAATAAAATGTGGGATGCCTGGGTGGCTCAGTAGTTGAGCATCTGCCTTTCAGCTCAGGACGTAATCCCTGGTCCCAGGGTGGAGTCCTACATCGGGCTCCCTGCCTGGAGCCTACTTCTCCCTCTGCCTGTGTCTCTGCCTCTCTCTCTCTCTCTCTCTCCCTTGTGTCTCATGAGTAAATAAATAAAATCTTAATAATAATAATAATAATAATAAATAATAAAATGTAAACCATTCATATGAGATTAGAACAATATAATGGCCTCCTAAAAATGTCAATCACCATTGCCCCTTTTGAGAAATTTTGTTTCAAGTAACCACTTCTTTATGAATGCTCTGTAGATATTTATAATAAAAATTCATATACTCAGTTATAAAACTTAAATTAATCCCAAATAGATATTTAGTGAGATATTTGTACCAGAAAACCCAGAGCCAGAGCAAAATCTGCAATAGAAAAAACATTTTAGGGGATCCCTGGGTGGCGCAGCGGTTTGGCGCCTGCCTTTGGCCCAGGGCGCGATCCTGGACGACCCGGGATCGAATCCCACATCGGGCTCCCGGTGCATGGAGCCTGCTTCTCCCTCTGCCTGTGTCTCTGCCTCTCTCTCTCTCTGTGACTATCATAAATAAATAAAAAAAAAGTTAAAAAAAAAAAATTAAAAAAAAAAAAAAAAACATTTTAATAGCTGCTCTTCTTCAGTAAAAGCCATGGTAAAAAATAATCACCTTCTATATTTAAAACAATAAGTAAAGGAGGACATGCAATTTTTATTTTAAAAGTTAGCCAATGTAAATAGAAAGTTTAGTTAGTTACTGTGTTAGGCTAAAATAGCCCTTGTTTTGCTTTAGTTATACATTTGACAAGAAACATTTGACATGAACTAGATTATACATGTTTGAAGGTGGGCTCTTACCGACCCACCTTCAGCTAATCAAACACCAAGGTCTTTTCCATCTTCAGCCTTTTAGACTGGTTGTTTCTTCTGCCAGAGATACTCCCTCACTCATCCTCACATAGTACCTTCTTCTGATTGCTACGACTTAGGTTTAAATATAATCTCCGACCATTCTAGCGAAAATATCTTTCCTCCCTCATTTTCAATGACAATATATTCTATCTTGATGTTTGCATTAAAATTAACTTATTTATTCAATTGTTTGTAAAATTATTTTCTCTCTGCCTCTACTAAAATGTCAGCTTCTGGAAATTAGAGGGTTTGCCTATTTTATTCACAGCTAATTCCCTAGTATCGAAAATAGGATTAAACACACAGTAACTAAAAACAAATAAATAAATAAGACCAGCAGTGTGTGGACTACTTCATGGCATTTGCCAGAATTTCACATATTCTCTATTGTATGGTGTTTCTAATATAGTGCTGTAACGCGCACAAATTTGACACAGTAGCCTTACTGAGGTGGAATTCATTCTATCCCAGGTGTAAAAAGCTACATGGGTATTCCCAGGCTATTTGAGTGCTCGGTTTAGTAATTGCTGAAGCAACCAAAATGAGCATATAATTCAGGTCCCCAATTTTTCACACAAAACTAGCAGTCAGAAATACTCTTTTCATGCCATCATACCATTCACAATCCACTAAGTATTTGTTTGCTTCGGTTGCTAGCCATTCTCATCCCTTGGTAAATAAATTGTGAACATTTCAGAAAATATAACATCCAGCCCTTCCCCTAGAGATTTTGCTTCAATATGTCTCTGAATGTCTATACTTTAAAACTTCACACGTGAATCAATCTTTCTTTTCTTTCTTTCTTTCTCTTTTTCTTTCTTTCTTTCTTTCTTTCTTTCTTTCTTTCTTCTTTCTTTCTTTCTTTCTTCTTTCTTCTTTCCTTCTTTTTTTCACGTGTGATTCTTAAAGACAGTCTTACAGGTGGAGGCTACTATACAACACATCATGAGTATGTTGCCAAAAAATATCTTGCCTTTTTTTGTTTCTGTAGAGTGGGCAATAATAGTAAAACCGAGGAGAAAAAGGAAATGTAAATGGTGAAGGACTCTAAGTTAGCCAGTTCACTAACTGGTTAATTATCTCTTGAACACAGGATAGTTACATTTAATTTTTTAAGATTTGGCATGGCTACTATATTCCTAGCCCTTTGTACTAAGAAAATACTCAGAGACAGTGCCATAGATGAGAGAAAGAGAAAAACAAGAAAGGAAAGAGCATATGATAGAACTAATGAGTACATCTCTTGGACAATCAAATATATTTCTAACTCTGCCTTCCAGTGAACTCACAGTTTCCAAAATTGTGTTTTAAAAGATGTTGAACTAATTTCTTCCTTGATAATAAAACCCTGCTGTGTTCCCAGTTAATTTACTCAGTTCTTTTATAATGAAGGCCAGGAGGCCCTGTCTTTTAAATTTATTTCTATCTGCAAATTCTATAATTTCAGAAAAGTACCCAGGACCTGGGGAAAACTTGCTTATTTATTCATTTGCTTCAACTTAGCCTGAAGGAGTAGTCTTAATATTCTTATTTACCTGAAGCATAATTAATATTAAATATCCTGAATCAGTTATTTAGAATTTGGTTCAACTTTGCCATATTTTCACCCTCCCCATCTGACTTGGTTAAATCACTTGTGTAAGTTCACGAAATAGTTTTCCATTGCAGACCTGATCTATTATGCTCTAGCTGCAAGCCAGTATTTCATTCCCACTGTAATGCATACCTAGAAGCCTTGAAATTGTATCTAGTTAAATTTCCACACACTTGAAATCAGAGCTTTACCCAACTCTTTTATTTTTAATCCTAATTCACTAGCCTGATTGAAAAAGAATAGGACATGAGAGAGAAAAAAATAACCAAGGTCAAAAGCATTTTAGTAAATTACACTGTCTTGAATCAAAATAATTCTGTCAATTCAAGGTTCTTCTTTTCCTGTCTCATGTATATGCAAAATCCCACTGTTCACATTCTTTTTCTTTTTTGTCTCCTAAAATATGTTTATTTATTTATTTATTTATTTATTTATTTATTTATTTATTCATGAGAGACAGAGAGAGAGAGAGAGAGGCAGAGACACAGGCAGAGGGAGAAGCAGGCCCCATGCCGGGAGCCCGACGTGGGACTCCATCCTGGGTCTCCAGGGTCACGCCCTGGGCTGAAGGTGGCGCTAAACCGCTGAGCTACCCGAGCTGCCCCAAAATATGGTTAGCTTTTTAAAATTTATTTTAGAAATAATTCTTCCTTTTCCTATACCGAATTTTAAAATATTGGCTTTTTCTCTCTGAAATATCCTTACTAATAGTTCAATTCAGTTCACTTCCATAGTTCACTTCCACTGTCCCTTTCTGTGCACCCTACAACATGCTGAGTGATTAAGATCGAACAATGAGTATAATGAAGTCCCTATCTCAAAGAAACTCACATTCTAGTGAGAAATATAGCCATCTAAACATATTAATTCAGGGCAGCCCGGGTGGCTCAGCAGTGTAGCGCCGCCTTCGGCCCAGGGCGTGACCCTGGAGATTCCGGATGGAGTCCCACATGGGGCTCCTGCATGGAGCCTGCTTCTCCCTCTGCCTGTGTCTCTGCCCCACCCCCACTGTGTCTCTCATAAATAAATAAATAAATAAATAAATAAATAAATAAATAAATTTAAACATTTTAATTCAGTTCAATATAGTGTAAAGAAAGATACATGCTCATATTTCTATGGGAGCAGAGCCAGAGAAGTTAGCTACTGAAATGTAAATGAGAAAGAAAAGAGCAACAGGAAGATTCCTGAAACACACACATTTTAATGTGCAAGAACAAAGGATGACGTAAGAGAAAAAGGCACTAAAGGATTGAAAGAGGAAAGAGCTTTAACTAACGAGGCATAGCTCAAAGGTGTAAATATAGAGAATCTCTGCCAGAAAAGGCTCTAACTGTTCATAGTTTGTGGCAATGTGAATGCTATTGATAATTCTTTACTAAAGAGCTGTCCCCAAATGTTGGAGACATCATACTGCTCCAAGCTGGGAGAAAAATATAAGACAACAGACATAAAGTGTATGATCACTGATGTTGACTAATCTTTCAAAAAACTGAGCCAGGAAGGGTCAATAAAACAAACAGAAACCCAGGAACTATACTCTCTCTCTCAAGGCAGAAACTCAGAATCCAGAATCTCTCAATGCTTAGGAGAAATTACATTGTATTTCCCTCCTGAAATGGTCTCCAAATCTGTATGAAAACATTTATATATATATAAATAGACTGATAGCCTCTGGGGAAGAATGAAGGTAGAAAGAGGAAGAAGAGAGGTCTGCTTTGCTTTAGCTCTTTGCTGGCTCACATTGAGAGAGTGCATCCGTCTACCATATTGAGCAGCACTCCAGGGTCTAGGGATATAATAGAACCTGGGGCTGTGGGAAAAGATCCAGAAAAACACTTCAGAGAGGAAAAGTTCAAGACAAGCAGCAAACAAAGCTGCCTGCTTGATCCTGATGGTTGATAATGTTGACATGGGGAAGGAGAGTACTTGGACTACATTGTACTTCTCTTTAAGATCTTTGTCATTCCCACCATATGTTGAATTACAGTCAAGGATCTTCTCTTAGTTATCCTTGTATCTTCAATGTTTTTATAAGATAAGAAAATGAACATAAGTTAATACTTAGTTTTGTAGTTAGAACTTAAAATGCTTATCTGTCTGCTATAGGCTGTTACCATTAAAGATAAATCAATCTAACTTGCATAATGTTGCTAATATAATGACTCTTTATAGTAGAATATGATAAAGATGAATCAAACTAAAAATTATTTTAAAGGATGACAAAGGAAAAGTCCTTGAAAAATGAACCTTGCTGAAGTGGTCTGATGTAATAAGAATAGGCGACCTCAATCAACCTTTTTAAGGAAAAGTAAGGAATGTCTTTTTTTTTAAGGAACATCTAATGAAAAAGATTTACATACTGCCTATGGTTTGGGGAGATAATAATAAATAGATAATACTGGTTGAATGCTTATTTTATGCCAAGCACTTTTTAAATGAACTTTGCACTTAATAATTCTCATGATAATCTTTGCAATAGTCGTAGATACTAATTTATTCCCACTTAAAAAGAAGCAATGAAAACACAGAGTAGTCAAGAAACATACTCAAGTCCATGATGTTAATAAGCAGTAAAGCAAAATTCAAACTCAGGTAATTTAGTTCCAAAGCTTACAAAATGAAGAAATATATCAATAAGATTTAAATACATTGACATAAAAATAAAATTAATCAAATTTAATTATTAATTAAATAAAATAAAATTAATTATAATTCCAATCATAAATTTTATGCAATTGTTAATATCAAACACTATTAAAAATAGTGTATTAGTCAATGTTCTCCAGAGAAACAGTCAATATGGGCTTGTGTGTGTGTGTGTGTGTGTGTGTGAGAGAGAGAGAGAGAGAGAGAGAGAGAGAATAAGAGAGATTTATTATAAGGAACTGTCTTACATGATTATGGGGATTAAGGAGTCATAAGATCTGTAGTTGGCAAGCTGGAGACCCAGAGACACTGATAGATAGTTCTAGTACAAGTCTGAAGACCTGAGAACTAGAATAGCTGGTGGTATGAATTCTATTCTGAAAGCTGTCAGGCTGGAGATTGAAGAATAGCTGATACTTCAGTCTGAATCTGAAGGCCAAAAAGACTCAGCAGCCAGATAGTAGAATTCCTTTTAAGCTTTTCTGTTCTATTTAGATCTTCTGATGATGGATTAAGCTCACCCACCTTAAGGAGGAAAATCTGTTTTACTCTACTGACGCAAGTGTTAATCTCAGGCAGAAACACCCTCAAGGACATACTCAGAATATTGGCCAATGTCTGGACCTATGGTTAGTTAAATTGATACACAAAATAAGCCATCATTGGAATGCCTGGGTGGCTCAGTAGTTGACCATCTGCCTTCGACTCAGGTCATGAGACCAGGGTCCTGGGATCAAGTCCCACATCGAGCTCCCCACAGGGAGCCTGTTTCTCCCTCTGCCTATGTTCCTGCTTCTGTCTCTCTGAATAAATAAATAAAATCTTTAAAACAATAAAATAAAATTAGCCATCAGAAACTTAATCCATGTCTCCTCAAACCATACTTAATTACCAAGTAAAGACCATAATAATGTTATCATTCTAACATGATACAACTACCCTGCATATAGCTGAAAATGTACTGATCCCCTTCCCAGAGAAGAAAAAACAACAAAAAAACAAACAAACAAACACAAAACCTTGAATGATGTTACTCTTCTTGATATCACATGACTTAAATATAATTATGTAAAGGAAATATATTTCATACATTTCATGTATCATCTTTTACATGATAAAAGATTAAAGGGGAAAATAAAGATATTTGCTATCTCTATGAAAATAAAGATATTTTATGAAATAATTTTATAACAAAGATTATATATATAATGTATATATATATATACACACATACACATATATAAAGCTAGCCATGGTTCTTTACCTGATGGGGAGACCAAAAAATTCATTGTGAAGGGCCTGGGCAATTAGTAACCCTCCTAGGTTGAGTGGTTTTCCTTTTCCCTTAATTATACAGCATGATAAAACTAACTGATGCCCTAAGAAAACCCTGAAGGAACTCCTATATTTTAGATATATTCTTCTTTACTTCCATTGTCATGTAGTCATCCAAATTACCCTCCGTAGTCAGTGTTAATCCAATCAAGTATAGTAACTCCCTTCTTTCCTCTTGAATCAGAAACAGGAGGAGCCCAAAGTGGGTGGGCCACAGTCTTAAGTTCTAGTTCAATGGAATCATTGTTCCCTTTGGACACAGACCAATAGGCTAGTAAAGCTCCCTGTAGAAACAGGAAGCAAAAATCTTGCTAGCATATCAGTAGGGGTAAAAATGAGTGGTGTCAATCCCATTTTTTGTATATAATAAAATATTGTGTTAGAAAGGGTGCATAGCATATAGAATATAGAAAAATAAAGTATGTGGAGGTTGTTGTTTTTTGTTTTTTTCTAAATCTAGGTTAGAAAGTTTGGCCAATTATCCGACCTAAAAGAAAAGGGTCAGGAGCCATAATTACTTGAAAAAACAGGTACTAGAAATGCAGTACTTTAAATGAATCTCATCATTCATGTTTGGGTAAATTCCTTTAAACAAGTAAGGCCCATTAATTAAGATGTCATTGAGCACAGGAGAGAAAAATAAATTAAAAGCAGTGAGGGCAGTGAACAAAATGTAAGATAGACTAGAAAAGGAGCACAAACACATACCAAAAAAAAATTTTGACATAATGTATAAAAAAGTCCTATCTAAAGGAGATAAAAATTTATATGCATATAATTTAGAATGAACATGAAATATGAACACTTTTAGGTAGAGTATTGATGTAATAATTCTTCATTTTTAATTATGATTATTTGGTATTTAGCCCACCATGTATTGATTTGAGCAGAGAATTACATTACATATTGTGGGGAACTAAAAGACAACAGAGCTTGTTATTTGGCTCTCAACATTTTTTTTTTATTCCAGAAAGTGAAGTGAAGAATATATATATATATATATATATTTGTAGCAGCATTGTCTAGAACAGCCAAATGATGCCATGTATATAATATAAGTTATATATATATATATATATATTTATATCATTATATTTAAGTCACATATATATATATATATATATATATATGGCAAATATAATTAGGTTATTGTAGTGCTTGTGAGTACTGAGAATATTAATTTGGGAAAGAGTTAATTCGTGAAAAGGAAATTATTTAAGATTGGGAGTGTTATAGGATAGTTATCTGAGAGAAGAGAGAAATTATAGCATAGAACTATAAACCTGATTATAAAACTGAGTCAGCTGAATATATGAGACAATTATCATTAACGTATCCCTATGTCCAGCATATACTCTAGGCCAAACTGTTAGGAAGATAGATTCCCTTGGGGCTGTAAGAATAAATTAGTCTTTAAGATAAAGTAGAAGAGTAATTGCTTTCTCATTTCTCACTATCTGCATATTGGAATTCCTCCATTTATGAGGGTCACCAAATGCAGCTAAAAAGGAAAAATTAATTAAGTAAAATTATGGCTCACTGGTTGGATTTCATAGCAGTATAGATATAATGAAATTAATACAATGGTTTTAGGACCAGATTAAAATGTCTACAATTAGGTATGAATAATATTTTTTGAAAGTGGAATATATAGAAAATAGATGGTATGGGTGATAGACAGGAAATAAAGTAAATATGTTCAATAGGTATAATTGAAGTCTTAAAAGGGGAAAGGAAGCAAGAAAAATAAAGAGAGGGACAGAGGGAGACAGAGAAAAACAAACCGAGAAAAGCAATATTTGAGAATAATATACCTGAAACTTTTGTAAAAGTGAAAAAAATCAAAACTTATATTTGATAAACACTAGGAAACAGAAGCAGAAAGAATACAAAGAAAACCATCCTTATGCACTTTATATCACTACAGCTAAAAGCTAAGAACAAAGAGAAAATCTTTAAAACACCACACGAATGCAACCTGGCACAGTCACTCTGGAAAGACCTATCTAAAAGTCTCCATACTCCACAGTATGGAGTTTTCTCAGAAAGTTAAAAATATAGCTACACTATGCCCTAGCAGTTGCACTACTAGGGATTTATCCTGAGGATACAAACATAATGATTTGAATGGGAACATGTACCTCAATGTTTATAGCAGCATTGTCAACAACAGCCAAAGGATGGAAAGAGTCCAGATGTCCATCTAAAGATGTGGTATATGTGTGTCTTGGAATACTACTCAGCCATCAAAAAGAATGAAATCTTCCCTTTGCAACAACATGGATGGACTGGAGGGTATCATGCTAACTGAAGTAAGTCAGTCAGAGAAAGACAAATACCTTATGATTTCAGTCATATGTGCAATTTAAGAATCAAAACAGATGAAAATAAGAGAAGGGAAGGAAAAATAAAATAAGATAAAAACAGAAAGGGGGACAAACCAGAAGACATTATTTTTTTTAAAGATTTTATTTATTTATTTGAGAGAGAGAGAGGACATGGGGTGTGGAGGAGAGGCAGAGGGAGAGAAAGAGAGAGAGAGGGAGAGAGGGAAGGAGAGAGAAGTAGATTCCCTGCTGAGTAGGAAACCTGATTTAGGACTTGATCTAAGGACCTGGAGATCAAGACCTGTGCCTAAGGCAGACGCTTAATTGCCTGAGCCATGCAGGCACCCCTCATAAGAGATTCTTAATCATAGGAAACAAACTGAGGGTTGCTGGAGGGGATGGGGTAACTGGGTGATAGACATTAAGTATAGCACATGATGTAATGACCAGTGAGTGTTGTATGTAAGTGATGAATCATTAAATTTTCCTTGAAACTAATAATACACTATATGTTAATTGAATTTAAATATACTTTTAAAAAGATTAAAAAAAAAAGATCATAGGAAGATTTGTTCCATTGCCAATGAAGTAGTGAAAGGGACTGCATTTTAACCTCCTGACTGAAACAATAACACAGCAACCAGATAAATTACACACAACAACGATTTTTTATTTACTAGACACCTAGCCATGAAAAAGAATGATCACTGAGAAATGGGAAACAAATGGTATGAGCTTAATAATTGCCCAGGGGCTCCTGGATGGCTCAGTCAGTTAAGCATCTGACTCTTGATTTAGGCTCAGATCATGTTCTCACAGCTTTGAGATCAGCCTGACTTGGTGCTCCCCACTCAGTACCGAGTCTGTGAGGTTCTCTCTCTCTCTCTCTCTCTGCACCTTTTCCCCCTGTTCATGCATGCACATGCACTTGCTCGCTCACTCTCTAAATAAATAAATAAATAAATGCCCATTATCTAGAATATTTAAAGACCATTACATAGGGAACGGAAAACGGAAGAAGAGCCCAGCAGACTTCCCCAAGTTAAAAAGATGGAGTTGAGAGTCTGGGAAGACCAAGGAAGCTTGAGTTCCTAGACGTAAATAAGATAAAAAAAGCCTCACACAGACGTAAATAAGATAAAAAAGAAGCCCCAAGACCTACAGAGGGCCTTCCTGATTATCCCGTGGAGGGCTGATGAACACATACATATGAGAAAACGACCTCAGGCCGAGAAACAAACCATAACAAGGAAAAGAGGGAACAGGATCTGGTCCAAAACACCAGCTTAGGACATCTTCTAACCTACAAAATTTTATAAAGAATTCAAGAGGGTCTTGCTTCAACAGTGAAGAATAATTTCACCCCTATGGTGAGCACTGTCCTAGCACCAACTAACAAAATTTAGGCTATGTGTTTCAAGAGAATAAAAATGTTTCCAAATAATTTAATTGTAACATTAAACAGAGCTCATGAAGATGTATATAAATAAAAAATATACAGAAACAAACATGATAAAGTGACAATGTTTAACATCTAATTCAAGATTTCCAGGTATGAAGAGAAAGGGAGATACAGGCTTCCAGCTATGGAATGAGGAAGTCAGAGGAATAAAAGACACAGCATAAGAAATACACTCAGTGATATTGTAATAAGGATATATTGGTAGCTACACTCACAGTAAACATAGCGTAATATATAAACTTGTCAAACCACTAAATTACTCCTGGAAATAAAATAACATTGTGTGTCAACTATACTAAGAAAAAAATTTAAAAAAAATTAATTTCCAAGTCCCATATAAAGAAAAAGATCATTCAAAATCAACACCGAATTGACACAGATGTTACAATTAGCAGAGAAGGACATTAAAATAGTTACTACAGCTCTATTCCATATGTTCAAAAAGTTAAGTAGAGACTTGTGATATATTTAAAAAATCCAAATCAAACTTTTAGAGATTAAAAATATATATAATGCAAGAGATAAAAACTATACCAGATGGTATCAATATTAGATTAAGCATTGCAGAAGAAAAGATTAGTGACCTTAAAAGCCTAGCAATAAGAAACCATCAAACATGAAATATAGAGAGGAAAAATGCATAATAAAAATAAGAACAGCTCATCCATGTCTTGTGAGACTATATCAAGAGACCTAAACGCACATGGTACAGAGTCCTTGCAGGACAGGAGAGAGGAGAAAAACAGAAATGATATTTGAATAAATAATAAATAATCAAATGATATTTGATAAAAATTATGAACCCATAGATTCAAGAAACCCAGTGGACCCCAAGCATAAGAAACATGAAGAAACATCATAAAGACACATCATGACTATAAAGCTCACAACAAGTAATAAAGAAAAAAATCTTTAATAGAGCCAGAAGAGAGAGAGAGAGAGAGAGTTTATATGCTAAGAAACAAAGATGACAGTAGATTCCTTCCTAGAAACAAAGCAAGGTGGGAGGTAATAGAAAAATATTTTTAAAGTATAGGAAAAAAAAGTCAAAAAGAAGTCTACATCCAGGGAAGTATCTTACAAATAAAAATACAAAGTAAAGACATCTTCAGACATTAAAAAAGCTCAAAGAAGTTATCACTGGCAGACTTTCATTGCAAGAAAAGTTGAAATTTTTCAGGCAGGTGGAATATGCCACCAGATAGAAATCTGGATCCACACAAAAGTAGAAAAGAGCAAATGGTAACTATATTAGCAGATATATGATTTTATCCTCAATATTTAACCTTTTATTTTTATCTTTTTAAATATTTTATTTATTTATTTATTTATTTATTTATTTATTTATTTATTCATTCATAGAGACCCAGAGAGAGAGAGAGAGAGGCAGAGACACAAGCAAAGGGAGAAGCAGGCTCCATGCAGGGAGCCCGATGTGGGACTCGATCCTAGGTCTCCAGGATCAGGCCCTGGGCTGCTGGTGGCGCTAAACTGCTGAGCCACCGGGGCTGCCCAATATTTAACCTTTTAAAGATAACTGACTTTTTACGCAAAAACAATAACAATGTGTTAGAGTTTGGGTCACACCATATAAGCAAAATATGTGACAATAATTACATAAATGTCAGGAGGGAGAAATTGAAACTATTGTATGGTTCTTAGGCTTTATGTGAAGTGGTATAATATCTTTTCAAAATAGATTATAATTAGTTGGAAATGTACACTTAGACACCCTAAGGCAACTCATAAAACAGCAGAACACAAAGCTGGGTGGGTCTCTGAATTTTGGAGACAGCAGAAAACATAGTTCTTGATATTCCTCTAGCTCCTTTATTGCATGACTTGGAAGGCTACAAGAATGATGGGGCCCCAGAATAAAAGTTTCACAGCTGTCGTCGGTGATATAAGAATCCCTGTTGCTCCATTGAGGGTATATGACCTAGAAGATCCAATCTTGCTGGAGGAATCCATAGTAGTTAAAGAAAGGACTATTTATTTATTTAAAAATATTTTATTTATTTATTCATGAGAGACACACAGAGAGAGGCAGAGACACAGGCAAAGGGAGAAGCAGGCTCATCACAGGGAGCCCAATGTGGGACTCGATCCCGGCACTTCAGGATCACGCCCTGAGCCAAAGGCAAATGCTCAACCACTAAGTCACCCAGATGTCCCGAAAAGGAGTATTTAAATAGCAGTTCCTGGTATGCTCCCAAGACCCATCAGAAACTAGCACCTTGCTGGAGGACATTGATTAACTATGAAATTGAATGGCTTTCTTACATTGGATATTTTCAGAACCAGTAAATAATAAGATTTAATAGATACAGGAAGATGCCACTGTACAATGGCAGGTATATTTGGCACTCGTCTCAATCAATACCAGGTAGTACAATTAAATTACCCAAAGAAGTGGACCCCGACACCCATTTTACTTACCTCTTTGTACCAATGTCTCTCCTTCAACTCAGTGCTTTCAGCCTGGTGGAAGGTTTTATACTACCAGTCTGCAGGAAGGGAGAAGAAAACACAGTTCTGTTTCAGAAATGTATTTGCTTAAAATGTAGGTGTGTGCAAAAATATAATTAAAATATATAATATATATTAATAATATAATATTGCCACACTACAACTTCACCCCTAAAGGACAGCGATAAGGGGAAATCATTCAAATGGGAAGAAATACAAGCAGTGCATGTGGTACTTCCACTTTGTCTGGAGAAAGAAGCAGACTGAGATAAGAAACAAATTCAAGGGCAATAATAAAAAGCTTGATTGGTTGATCAAGCATCTAAAAGGTGCATAACTAGAAGATCATTCACAAAACGTTCTGGGTTATAAAAACAACAACAACAAATGGATCTATGGAAGTGAGTAAAAAGTCTATGGATCTTTTTCTCTAGCAACCCCACCCCCACCCCCCACCCCCCCAGGGAGCATCCACCGCAGAAGCACTCAACAACCAGGCAGATAAGATGGATTTTCCAGTGGTCCTCAGTTAACCTCTGTTCTTGGGTATGATGATGTGTTGCAAAGGGCCACAAATGGAGCAGCATGGTAGCAAGGATAGAGGCCATGTAAGCATTCACCGGAATGGCTTCACTGACACCAAGACTGATTTAACTACAGCTGTTGTTGATTGCTCATCTTGTCAGTAGCAATGAATAATGCCAATCCCTTCATATGATACCATCTTGTGAAAAGACCAGCCTGTGATTTAGTGGAAAGTTAATTACATCTGTCTCCTTCAGCCCTAGAGGATTCAGTGATTCATCTTTATTGGAATTGACACTTGCTGTGGATATGGTCCTCTGCCTACAATTTTTCTGCCAAAATCACTATTTAAGGCTTACAGAATGTCTGACTTACGTTCATGAGATCCACCCGATAATAGCACAACCAACGGAACACAGTTTACGGGGAAGGAGATGCATAACTGTGCTTGACCGCGGGATCCATGGACTCTGTACATCCTCGTTCAGAAGCAGCCAGGCTAACAGCCAGTCAGAGTAGCCTACGGACTCCGCTAATGTTCCAGTATAGGGACGCTGCCTGGTAAGATGAGGCTCTGTCCTCAGAATGCAGTTTATACATGGAACAAACAACAAATATATAATGTTGTGTCTCTAATATCTAGAATACACAAATTTGGGGAAAATGGGCTGACATAGATTGTCCCTCCCAGCATCACTCCCAGTGACCTACTAATTTATTGAAGGTCCTGAGACAGACCTCATTCTTCAGGGGAGCCTATACGGACACAGTATGTTCCAGTGAACCTGAAGCTATTAGCGAACTAATTCATTAATGTCTACCTGGCACTAATGGACAGCAGACCAAGAAAGTAATTATTCTGCTAAAATTATTCTAATATAGAGCTGGGGTTGCTGCTACATAATGGAGACTGGGATGAGAGGTCTAGAACCTGTTTCTCTGTACATAATGCATAATGCAGATAGGTTTCTTTCTGGAAACAGTGCAAGAAGATAATAAAGTAATATTTTTAAAGTACAGAAGAAGAAAAGGAGGAAGAAGAAGAAGAAGAAGAAGAAGAAGAAGAAGAAGAAGAAGAAGAAGAAGGAAGAAGAAGAAGAAGAAGAAGAAGAAGAGAAATAGGAAAGAAAAGAAAAGAAAAAAGAGAAAATAAAAGAAAAGAAAAGAAAAGAAAAGAAAAGAAAAGAAAAGAAAAGAAAAGAAAAGAAAAGAAAAGAAAAGAAAGGAAAAGAAAAAGAAAAAGAGATGTCTCTATTCCTCTTTATCTGGTGATAATAATGACCTGGGTAATTATTACAAGGTAATCAGGAGTTCGGACCATACACAGTGTAGTTGAAGTACTAGAACAATTAAAATCCAAGAAGGGATGATGTGTATCACTTAGGACTTTGAGATAAGTTGCAGTAACAACGATTATAGTTTGTTACCATAAGCATGGTAATTAAATTTGTCTTTGAGAGATTCCTGCATCTTGAGGGCTAGATGCCAGGGATTTATTCATGGAAGCGTGGGCTGCAGGAAGCATTTTTGCTATGCCTGTTAGAACCTTTCAGCTTACCACTGATTTTAGCTGCAGTTGCAGATGATCCTCTAATCCTGGGTTCTTCCCAACTAAAATGAACACTATAGATTTTTCCAATTTTTTTCCTCCAATTTTTCCAATTTTTTCCTTTCCAATTTTTTGGGGGGCCTTCTCCAAAACCACAAGATACCATTCATCTATTACCCAAGAGAAACCCAGAATTTATGGGGGAAGATAACCACTGCTGGGGGTAACCCTCCATTAGGGGGCAAAACTAACTGGTGTATGAATGCCTCAACCTCTTGTGTTTGGGAAAGACAATACTAGAAAGGATTCTATACACTTCTTTAAGATCCAGAAAACATTAACCCTAACTACTCAGAGCAAACATTTCAACAGTGCACCATTATTTTTGCTTTTCTCTGTTGCCCCTCACTCTGCCCACTTCCTACTCTACCTTTGGAATCATCTTGCAAATAAACTACTTACATTGCAGTCATTGTGTTTGGTTTCATTGAGGGGGAAGTGCAAACTGAAAAATGAAGAGAATGTCTCATTTACTATTGTATTTCCAGTTTTTATATTGATTTCTGGTATATGGTAGTATCCAAGAGTTATTCATTTGTGAATACTCAAGATTATTGACCACAGAAGAAGTATTTAAGAGACTATTAGTCTTTCTGGAATGGAAACAAAAACAAAAACATTATCTATATGTCCTTATTTTTTTTTTTCTGAACAGAGTGAAAATTAATAGGATACAAAAACCAAGATACGTTTAAGTAGATAAGTAGATAGAGAGAAAGATAGATAAATAGATAGATAAGTAGATAGGTAGATGATAGAAAGTGTAGCTACCAAGCAGAAGTCCAAGAAACAAGAAGAGAAGACATTCACAGTACTACAGAATTGGAGAATTAATAATAATAATAATAATAATAATGATGTTACTTTCTTTTTTCTCTTTCTCTATTCCCCCTTTACCACTACTCTCTAATTTCTATTTGATTCATGTATCTATAATTCTTCTATTCCTCTGCAGATGCTGTTATTGATTGTTTTCCCTTGCAGTAGCCCAATGTAACTTTCATAGATCAAGTTGTATATCAATTTCTAGTTCAAGCTCACAACTTGAGAGCCTGAGCTACAAATCCTAACTGACAAGATAGCAAGCCTTGGCCCAAATGTGGCTACAGCAATGGGGTCCAATATCCTGCTTCCTGTTCAGCAGGGCTGAGAAGTGCAGAATCCTGGAGAGACTCTGGAATTTCTCTAAAAGAAAATAAGAGAATAGGAAGGAAATGATTGCCAAAGATAGTGCAAACTAATATTTTGCGACTTTGATAGTGGAACTTTATTTTTATAACTTCAAGTGTTAGGTAATAGAGCATTTCTTTTTTTTATAAATAAGTAATTCTTTAAAGTGATTAGTTGAAAAAAATTTGAATCCCACTGTTTAAGAAAATTTTACTTGGGATTTTTATGAGGTAGTTACATAGCATCTTTTTTATATTCCATGAATATTATAACTAATATGAATATGAGACATCATCTTTAATACTGGTGTTTTAAAAGAAATCCAGAAAATTGGTGTTTGTATGTTCATGTATGCTTAATGCTTAAGGACATATCAATAATTATGAATTCTTTGAGCTTTTCCTTTGTATATGCCTTATGATGGTTAGCTGAGAAATTCAAAATTTTCCTGTTGAATAATTGGTTCATCATTGTTTACAGCTACATATTTTCCTGTTTATATTAATGTCAAGCCATCAGACTCCATATTTAGTTTTTCATTTTTGCTAAGTAAGGATGACTGATTAAGGGTGCTAGCTGGAAAATGTTTTCCTTCTGGAATTTAATTAGTTTGACTTTAACTCAAGAAAAAAGATTCTGCTAGCTGTCAGCTACTACTTGGATCTCTAGCTAATTAAGGCTCTGAGGAAGCCTATTAAAATTGTTCAAAAGCCAAGCCCCCTTTAAAACATCGCCAGTGTTTCCGTACAAAGAGTGATGGTGATATTATTGTTCACATGTCTTATTTATTACATCTGTGTTGAAAATAACCAAGGATATGTCATCTATTTAGATCTGTCTTTTAAAAAATTCTTTGAAATGCATCAACATTTGAAATATAGTACTTTTATCAGGCTGATATATATCTTGATAAAACAGATATAAGAACAATTTAGAGTCCCCTCTTCTGAGATAGTTGCTGAGATATTCCATGTTGTGTGTGTGTGCTTTCAAAGCACTAGTTATCACATTTACTAAAATTCCTGTTAAAATAAAAAATGGAAATTATTTACCTGGCTTTTCTTATTCAAGGCACTATCAATTCAGTAATTTGGACTTCCTAGGATCAGAGAGATGGAAATATCTAGAGTAGAATTTTTAAACTTGAGATTTGTTAAGGAAATAAAAGGGTTTGTTGTCCACAATTAAACCTATGCTGTGTGATAAAATCTAATAAAATAAGCCTTATTCAATCTACATTTGTACATTTTAGAGTATGGAACTTGTTCTCTAATAGAAGTGTCTGACTTCCCCCATGAGAAATATGTAGCAATCTCGACAGTGAAGATAAAAATATAGCTCTAGGCAATTTCAAATACACACACACACACACATCTTTCTCATTTCCCCCCTATTTCTACTAGTTCTGCTTTATGCTGTGGTATCTGCTTTTTATCTTTAGGGACACTGATAATGAGTCTTAGTCTTTGGACATGCACATGCTCAAAGTTCAGTGTGTGCATATCAAGGCTATAAATTGATTTATATGAGAAACTTTCCTTTTTCCAATATTCTCTGCAGGATGGTAGCTATGACTTTGAGATATTGCAGCTCTCTTTCTCTCTAAACTTACCACATGGGCTCCACTATCTCTGAAAAGAAAGTCAGCTCCAAATTCATAAACTAAGTCAATAAGGAAGGAAACTGGCAGGATTCTGGCAGGATGAATTCAGTTCTATTCAGAGTGACACCTGGAAACCAGTGTCTGGTGTTTCATCAGTGGAAATGCCAATATAATTTCTGGAAAAATAATCAAAGTTTCCCTGGGAATGGTAGCCAAAATTTTCACTTATTTGTAACTCCATATAAATCATTGTGTTATTCCTAACACAGTAAAAATTACAAAGTAGCAGCTTGTAAACATTATTTTTTTTAAAGATCTTCTTTATTTATTGAGAGAGAGAGAGCGAAAGCATGAGCAGGGGGAAGGGCAAAGGGAGAAGCAGACTCCTTGATGAGCAGGGAAGCCTGATGTGGGGTTTGATCCCAGGACCTAAGATCATGACCTGAGCTGAAGGCAGATGCTCAACTGACTGAGCCACCCAGGAGCCCCATAAACATTCTTTAATGAAGGGTACTGGCTTCAGTGGCATCACCAAGTGTATGCATCATATTTCATTTAGGATTCATATGAAGGATAAGCTTCTGATTTAAGAGGATTTAATTTGAGAGGCAGGGTTACAAAATTATACAGCAATATCTGTATGTGTGCATGAAAAATTTTTTGAGAGGCAGATTTTCTAAAAAAAAGGAAAAAAGACTATCATTTAGGACTTTTTATGTTTCAGAGCATTATTTCCTTCCATTAAAAAAAAAATCACCCTATTCACAACTGCTTTATTGTAAAAATATAATATTTTACTCACCAAACCAAAAAATGGTGTGGCCAGTTAGTGGTCCAGGGAAGTACTAGAACCAGAGTCTTAAACATTCTCTCTCTGCCCTGCGACCCCAACCTCTCACTCCATGAGTCAGCTTATAATGGAAGCACTGATCTCAAATTTTTTCTAGGCTTCCATTCAGTAAATGAGGGGGGAAAAAAAGACACTTTTCCTTCTCATACTTAGTTTTTAAAATCCTGGCAAAGATGTATCTTAGCTCAATTATTCACCCATTTGGCAAGTATGCCTACGGAGTTTGATACATGGAGAAAGACACTGATCAAGCAAATAGATCATAAATGTTCCATACATAGCCTATTACTAAAATTAAATGAATTAACTCTTGAAATAATGGATTTAAGAATTGATTTACCTTAGGAGAAGATTCAAAATGCTATCTATCATTAGTGTAAGTTCAAATCCTCTGAAAGAACAAATGTAAGATGACGGTGAGACACAGATATAGATATCTATAATAGTTGGCAGTTCAGATCTGGAAATTGGAATGCAGTGATCAGCATAAGGATTGTGTCTGATAACATGCCTAGGTGTGACATGTGAAACAGTATGTGGGCTGAAAATGGGAGGCTTTACAGCAGAGTAAAGGACAGGCAAAGGAAATGACGGGCGTCAAAAAATATGAGAACTAGGAGAGTGTACAGTCAACAGAAGTCAAGGGTCAAGTCCAAACCAGAGCAATCAGGCAAGAAAAAGAAATAAAGAAAGAAATCTTTCTTTCCAAATCAGAAAGAAAGATGTAAACTATCTCTATTTGCAGATGACATGATATTATATATAGGAAGTTAAAAACCACCAAAAAACCGTTCCAATTAATAAACAAATTTAGTGAAGTTGCAGGATACAAAATCATTAAACAAAAATCAGTTGCATTTCTATACAATAATAACTATTGGTTTCAAATTTTTACTGGAGGTTACAGAGTGCTGAAAATATTAGTTCAATTAATTGAAAGAAAAAAACCTACAGATTCATGAGTTTTTTTATCCTTTTGTAGCTAGTACTGGTAAGTTCTTCAATTCAGACAGTTTCTTTGCTCATTTACCTTTCTGGGTTCCACTTTTTCCTTCAATTTTCATCCAACAATTCCTTTTACTATTGGCAGTTCTTTATTGCATTTAACCTTTGAAATTTTGTTTTGAAATTGTATTTGCTTGGGGCATCGGAGTGGCTCAGTGGTTGAGCGGTTGCCTTTGGCTCAGGTTGTGATCCTGGGGTCCTGGGATCAAGTCCCGCATAGGGCTTCTGGCAGGGAGCCTGCTTCTCCCTCTGTCTATGTCTCTACCTCTCTCTGTGTCTCTCATGAATAAATAAATACAATCTTTAAAAAAAAAATGTTTGAGGGTGTTAGGTATGGAGCTAGTAAATGCATGCATTTTTCTTAATTGTCTATTTCCCCTCATAGGCCTGAACAATAAAAAAAATAAGTCCCATCCTTTCAGCATTCATCAGCAATACCTGGGAACCAAGTTATTTCTATTAAAAGGTATAAAAAGTAGAAATAGGGACACCTGGGTGGCTCAGTGGTTGAGCATCTACCTTCAGCTTAGGGTGTGATACTGGAGACCCGGGAGCGACTCCCACATCAGGCTTCCTACATGGAGCCTGCTTCTCCCTTTGCCTGTGTCTCTGCCTCTCTCTTTCTCTCTCTCTCATGAATAAATAAATAAAATCTTTAAAAAAAATAGAAATAATTATTAAAAAGGAATTAAACAGTAATTTAGTAAACTAAATACGATAAATAATTGAATGGTTGAATAAGTAAACAAAATAATAAATAAATACAATATATCTTTAAAGGTGAAAACATCACCAAAAAATCTGTAATCTGGCATTTCTTTAAGCTGTTGTGAAATACTTTTACAAATTGGAATATGTGCAAAAGCACTTCTCAGATCTTAAAACCACCTTTTTATAAATATCAATATATAATTGATGTAACATTAATATTTATGAACATTTTCTCAAATAATGACTTATCATCAAGGATCCAAATATAATGTTCAAATATTCAAAACTCAACAAAATAGTGCATTGTGATCGGGCCTACTCATATTCCTTTTAGCCAGCCATTGCACTCATGACCAGCTTCTATTTGTTGGCCTCTTAATAGTTCACGGATGCTCTCTTCTCTGAAAAATTGCCCTTAGCTCAATGATAGCTCTTCACCCATGAGGTAAAACACGCCACCCAGGGAAGGCCTACCACCAATGACTGACTGACACATGTGTGAAAAGGACAGCCCTCTTGCCCAAGAGTGCAATTCTACTTCCAGAAATCACTATGAAATTCTGAGGAAGCTGGACTCACTGCAACTAAAATTATAGATTTGTTTAATTCCCTCACTCCCTTACTCCTGTGATTACACTCTCAATAAAGTATGTGCATGTAAATCTCTGTCTTTTCTACAGAACCTCACCAAAGATGGTAACTCAACTTATCTCTTTCATTTCGAAATACCTAAGAGAGAAAATTGATTTAATTAATTCTGATCATTCATCTTGCTTGGTCCAAAGAGCATGAGTCAGAGATGTTAATGGCAGTAAAATAAAGCAAAACTAGAGGCAAAGAAAGGCAGAAATATTCTGAAATTCTCCAGATCAAATTATATCACTTTTCTCTTTTACAGAGATATGTAAACTTGATTCCAGAGCAAGTTATGCTGTCTGTTCATTGGTCAATTATTAATTTTATTGCTAACCCATTTCATTGTTATAGCTCTGATATAATATAAGGTCTCTGGATATAGAATCTCAATTTTGAAAACTCTTTGAAAGAAAGCATTTCTTCTATTAAATATTATTTTCAGACAGGGTATACTAGTAACAAAAGCAACACATTTCTTGTCCCCAGTGTAACAAAAAGATGAATACAAGGCTAAAACCCCTAAGTTTTATTTATGTTCCTAGTTAAAATACAAATCAATTGCATGCCTTTGGAATTTAGTTTTTATCTGTAAAATAAGATAAGGGTATTGGTTTGATTTAATTCCAACAAATTTTTATTCAGTGTCTATTGTATGTGACTGTGGCCCTTTGACTTCAATATTAAATATGGTAAGGAAAACAGGGTACTGAACCAAGATCAATAGAGATATTTTTAAAAATTCAGGAGGAATTGAGTCAAATGGAAAAAATTAATATCGATTAGAGGTCAATGGAAACTTCAGATGAGGCCTATATCTGAGGTGAACATTAAAAATGTGTTGAATCTCAATGGAAATAGAAGGAGAAAAATTAAATTGGATTAAGTAACAGTGAAGCAAGTGCATGCAGACTTCAAAGGACATGGACTATTCAGGGACATTTTCAAAAGGCAAATATAATAAATTATATATATGAATTTGTGTGTATAATCACTTGTACAGATGCCAAATTATATAAAACATAATATTTTCCTACATTTTAGTATTTTTACTCAACTTCAAATATATACTATGATTTCCTTTGTCATTAAGAAAAATACTAGAAATAAGAAAACAGAGCATCATCTGATTCTCATGCTCATCACCCTTTCCAATACTTTATGAACTGGTCTATTTCTACATAAACTCTTTCTTAAAAATCTCTTCTGAAAGAGACAATAAAGTGAATAAAGAATGAATCAGTACTGCAAAGCTTTCTAGCTCATTCTTTTCAGCTATGGGCATGGACTACAGAAGCTTTTTCAGAAGTAGTAGGTTACCCACGCAAAATTAAAATGCGTATTAAGTCATTGTCTGTAATTTGAAACACATCTTTACATGAAAAGAAGAAAGCATTTTTTTTATAAAGACTCCATTGTAAAAGCAAGCCTATAGGCAAAATCATTTTGTTGGACTTCTCTATAAATTTCTAATGCTTTTTCAGTAAAGACTTTATTCAGTTTAGCAGAGTGTTCCAGCTTTAAGCAGGATTTTCTGGGAAAAGTTAAAGCTAATAATAAATCAAGCATTATAATATAATATGGTCAATGAAAATGTCCTAATCCAACGAACAGTAAAAGAGAGATTTATTCAATATGTTTAAAGGTAATATGGAGAAAGATGCTATTTTATTAATTCAGAATTTACTGTGATATATTGTGAGCTCAAGTATTAACCACTTTGGCCAGAATTATACATTTTAACAATGAAGACAAATTATATAGCATTAGGATATATAATCTGGTATTAACTTTTTGGTGCATTG
Organism: Vulpes vulpes; assembly: GCF_048418805.1. NCBI lineage: Eukaryota > Metazoa > Chordata > Mammalia > Carnivora > Canidae > Vulpes > Vulpes vulpes. The sequence continues at coordinate 121,358,064 of NC_132782.1, forward strand.
AACATATTACTTAACACTTAATCCAATTTTCTTAAACTTATATTTTATTCTATGTAAAATATTAAGTTGCCTATGTTAATTAAGGAAAAATATTGGCAGTGTGTGATTACTTACTTGAGGTGCAGGGTAATATATATGTTTATATGAATATAAATTAAGGAATATAACTTGTAAAAATAAAGGAATATAACTTGATTTCTTGTTTTATGAAATCTGCCTTAACTTTTTCTATTAGAATTTTAAAACTCCTAGGAAGCTTTCATTTCTGAAATAAAATTCATCTAATAATATACAAAGTTATTTAACACAGAATGAAGCAAATTTAACTTGGTGATTGTAGACTTAATTTCATAGGTGTTTTATTTCTCTATAGTAAAACTGTATACATTAAAATAGTAAATTTGCATTTTTTTCAATACAATCCTCATTTTTCCCAATTTGCAAGTTATTTTTAGTGTATCTGAAAATGAGATGCAGTTTAAAACAAGAGAAAACACTCAAAAACTGTGCCAATAACCAGCCAAAATTTCCCATAACTTGTGCAAAGTACTGCCACACATTATACAACCTCTTATTATTTTAGCATGTTGTAGGCATTGTTATAACTTTATGTATTTATCTTCTTCCGTACAATATCAGCACCTTAAAGGTAGGATTCATGTACCATCTACCTGTAATCTAAACACCCAGCAAAATGCTGGTTCATAGAAGGTATAAAATGTACATAAAACTACATTTTAAATTTTGATCTAAATTACCATATTGATTTACAATAATTACATGAGGTTTAAACACTGCACTTGACTAAACAAAATATATTTTCACTCCAAATATGAGGCAACTTTCTTTGAAACTTTAATAAATCATACCTATTTTCCTTCTTACCACTCATTGTATCTATCACTACCTAAACTATTACTAACAAACTGCCTTATGTAAAGCATATAAGTGGATATAGTTAGTATCTACATATATATGAGCACAAGTATATACATATAAACAAATATGAAGGTCTGTATTTTATATGAAATAATCCAATTTGTTTCCTACTACACAAATATCATAAAAATTACTGACTGAATATACCAATGTCTATTCACAAAATTATGATGAAAAAGCTGTGAAAATTGCCAAAACATTAAAAGTTTTAGAAGTTTATTCAAACATGCAATTTCATGAAACAACTAGATCGGTCATCTCCACCCTCAATTACAGTAACGAACAGCAGTATAACTTAAGGGGATGAAGTTAGGACTAGAAATAAAAAGATTCAGGATATTGTCTCAACTTGCTTTGTAAGGCAGTGACCATACTCAGGTTGTATTTTCTGAGAAAATGTAATCTAGCTTCACTATAATAATATTCAAATGTGGGGTTTTTTTTACTTATGTTTTGTTTTAAAATTTTAAATATGTATTAACTTTAACTATACAGTGATATGTTATATTAAATAATAGATGATGCATATTGTATGCTATACTATATACATTAATATAATATGTACATATAATATACTGAGTGTTGCTGGAAGAGGGTGGGTGGAGGTATGGGGTAACTGGGTGATGGGGATTAAGGAGGGCACCTGAAGTAATGAATACTGGGTGTTATATGCAACTGATGAATCACTAAACTCTACCTCTGAAACTAAAAAAAAAAAAAAAAAAAAAAGAAAGAAAGAAAAAAAAAAAAACCCTAAATGTTGGGGATTATAAAATCTTATTGTTTCTTATTTTTACATTCTAGTCATTATTCTAGGATTTTGAGAGAAAGAGAAACAATGAAGTGTAAAGAAGAAAAAAGGAAATTAAGTTTATTAAATACTTAAAAATAAATATATTTTTATATATAGAATATATAATGTAATTGTCTAAAAAACACCCAATTTAAACAGCTTAAAAACAAGCATAACTAGGTGAGCGTAAAACTAAAATGATTGAATCAAATACATATGGCTTTTCTAGGATAAAGCATAAACATTCACAAGCATTTATCTTTCAATGAGTGTTGCTTTTACTATGCCTTACAAGTGTGTTGATTAATCAAGAAAGTCAGTTATCAGAAGTTATTTAAGAAAACTATGAAATAAATACATTTCTTTATATTAAACAGATAAGTCTTGAGTAAATCAAGTCACTTTATCCTTGGAAATTTCTATATTGTTATGTCAACAAGGATGTGAACCCTTTGATATCATCTTTGTTGTCACATCACAACTGCTATATATTGAACAATACCAAACACATAACATTGTGATTTTGAGTAGTCTTTAAAATGTCTTTTTTAGTAGTTCAAATAATTAAAATGATGTTATTCACATTCTGTAGCCTCATTTATTATGTTAGTATGTGAATGGAGTCTATAACAGAGTATGCAATAAAAAGGAACATGCCAATGTGTTTTAAATTAAAGAGTAATATAATCACAAGCTATAATCCACATGACTCCAAATTTATCAGATAAAATGTTCTTTCCATGGAAATCAGTAAAATAAGAAAAGTATCTAGAATATTATTAGAATGGTTGCTTCTTATTTCTGTGACCTAATATACTGATCACAATGAGAAATTATTATTTCTTTAAAGCAATCTTTTAAGGATGCCCAGGTGCCTCAGTGGTTGAGCATCTGCCTTGAGGTCATGATGTGATCCTGCTTCTCCTTCTGCGTATGTCTCTGCTTCTCTCTCTGTGTCTCTCATGAATAAATAAATAAAATATTTTTTTAAAAATCCATCATTTATTTCATTTTTTGTTTGCTTCTTTATTTATTTATAGAACCATAATTTGTTTTAATCATCTTGAAAAGATCGCTACAACCAGCAACACCCTGCTTGGTAAAAGCTACAAGAAGTCATTAATTCTTTAATTATTTTTAAAGAACATTCTAGGGGAATTGGAAATCTACGTCAAAGGTTACTTCACACTGAAAGTATTCTAATGAGTTAAGAAATGCAGACAGTTACCAATTATACAATTCTTGCTGGTAAAACAGAATGGGCAGTGTTCATATAAATATTTATAAGAAAATTGCCACAGTCTTCTGTCTATTGACAGTATGCTACAATGGCACCAATTTCTTGTAAATTATCAATACAATAGAACAAATGAGGGTTAGCAGATCTTGGTATATTTATGAATGGAAAACATTACCATATTAATTGTATTCTATTGTCAACATCCTTTTCAGTACTGGTGAACAAGCACTATCTTTGATGTAAATGACAAAGAAATTGGAATCTATTATCTATGAAATGATGATTGCCTAGAGTATTTTAGGTACTAAGGTTAAATATATATATATGAAATATATATATGAATATATATATGAAAGTATTAGTATCTAAGAAAGCTTTTTTTTTTTTTTTGCTTGGGATTATGAGACTTCCTTTAGTCCTATAGACACAGAAAAAATAGAAAAATAGTCAAAAGCAACAAGAAAGATGAACTAGAATAACATCCATCTGATTTAATGACACTTTTATAAATAGTGAAATACTTAGTATTATATGCATTAAAGGGTAAAAAATCAAAACCCATAAGTTGTAGCCCTTTGAGTTAAAGATATAATACAAAAGATATAATACAAAAGAAAACAAAGGAAAAAATCAAATATTAACTGAGGAGTCCTAACTAATGAAATAAAAGCAAGCTTTGTCATTTCCAGCCTACCTTTTAGAAATATGGCTTTAAAAATAACTTTGAGCTTCAATATTATTCAACTAGTATATTTACAAGTCAAGTTGAATCTAACTAATTATAATTAGATCCAATTAGAACTATAGTATTGGTTGTTTTTCTTCTTTGAATAAGTTTTCAATGACAATGAGTCCAAGTGCTCATTTTAAAGCAATCACCCCATTTGAGAAGCATCTGTTATTAGTGTGATGGTACCAACGTCCATTGAATTCAAAGCAAAATTTCTACAATTGTACTAAGCCCTCAGAAGAAATATAGAAGAAACAGTCCTAAAGTTTTACTATTTGACATTAAAAAATGGGTGACAGAACAGAGCAGATACGAAGAGAACAGTCATCCAAATTTACTTCCCCTAATGAGCACCAGGAAGCTATATTGTTGGCATAAGTAATATAATAGTCATTATATTTTTTAATTTCATAACTTAGATGATATCAACTTACAATAGAAAGATATTTTTTGTTATGAAATGATAAATGAGAGGAAGAGAGATAGAATAGATCAGAAAAGGCTAAGGCTTACAATTAAAAAAATGCCAGAAAGCTGTACCCACCCAGTTGTCATAGTCATAGCCCTGAAGCAAGAATCTAAGATCATTACTTTAGAAAACTATTGATCTCTAACCAACACTTCATGAGCTTTATTATTCAGCAATTTACTTCCTTAAATGTATCTTCCCCATCTCAGCTTCTGACCTCAGCTCCAAAAATGGTCCTACAAGCTATTCAGTTTAAATTTCTGTTCTTGATCTAACATTGGCCCTTTTGTTTATTTGTTTGTTTTAATGAAAGCTCATACTTAACTTCATTTTAAGACTCCAGGGGTTATGATGTTCAGATCTCTCTCTGACTTCAGGTTAACCTGAGCTCCACACACAAGTAACTCCACTTGCCTATCTTTAGCATTGCTTGTCTACACAACAGTGTTCTTAAATTCTGCTCTTAGATTTTAGGCTTCTAAATCATGCCCATAACCTCTAAAGCTAAACAGGGCAAAACTTTTTGCCAATTTTTAAGCAAATTCTGAATTCATCAACATTTCTCTTCTGGCTTCCCATAGTTTTCCTGCTTCTTTCTTTGTGGCTACTAAGGAAATTTCCCCTACATCCAAACAGAAATTGCTGAAAGATTAGATTACTCCAGTTCTTTATTCAGAATTTACAGAACTATTATTGGAAGAAATTCAGAGGTATCAATTTCTTTTAAAATTAACTCATGATTCTTTTTTTTTTTTTTTTTTTTTTTTTTTGCCAACTGTGCTTCAGAGCCAAGAATTGGAGGGGAAAAGCTGTAAAAATTAGTGTTGCTTCATATGCCAAAAATCTAAAAGAACCCATAATGTAACAAACTAAATTAAATGAAAGATTTGGAATATCATGACTATATGAAAATATATCATACCCTCAAAGTAGAGTTTTTAGAAAAAAAATTGCTCATATCCACAAGTATCACTGCAGCTCACCACTGTGTAGGAGTATTGCTTTCTTTTAGTGAAATAATAGCTGTTTCAGCAATCTTAAACTGGAATATTTTTAAAATAGTATTTCCCCTCTGTGTATCTATTATATATCCTCTTTCATTTGAAGAAATACAGTATCTGTCCATCAAGTCCTTTTCCCACCTCAGTCTTGAATTGTCTGTTCTCTCCACTATCAAACTCAGTGGAAATAGTTACATGTCAGTATTTAGACATACGGTATCATACTTCAATATTAAATCATTACAAAACTCCACTTCTGGATAGTATATATAAGTTTCTTTCATTATTACCCATTCAGGATTATTATACTATTATATATCCAACATTTATTGAAGGTTTATTTAAGAATCGTCATGTACTTAATATTTTAATATATTTTTGTAGCAAGATAGGCAATATGAATCATTTTTATATATGGTTTGATGTTCAGAATACAAAGTAGGTCATCTCATTCCCCTCAGAATTCAGAGCTGGAAAGAAAAATGAACCCACCACTCAGGAGGTATGCTTTTGTTAGATTATTGAAACTCTACAGTACATTGTACTTTATTCTTGTATTTGGTTGCTTAAAAATTCAGAATTAAATTCTTTCTTAGCATAAGTGTTCAAATAAATTTACATTCATTTTTATTCTCCTTTCTCTCCATTTTGATATTTAGTTCACAAATTTTAATTTTCATTGTGACTTTTGGGTTTGTGGTATCTATAACTTTTATGGGTTATATAAATACTGTTTTAGAATTGTATAGGCTACATAGTTTTATAAAGTACAACGATGATGCATATTTCTGTGTTCACAATGAACTGTAGTTAACAGGGTAGAAAGACATAATAACAAAGTTAAAAAATCTTTTTCATTTCATACAAAGTAGACTTTTTTGTTTAATCTATTAATTTAAATAAGTAGAGGATAGAAGTTATGTGCATAAATGTGAGCAGGATACTAATTGGTAATAACAAGTGAAAATTGCTGCAAATTAGGACAAGTTATGTTTGGTATCATGAAATCAGTTTCGGACATTGCTCTAATACCATTCTCTGAGACGAAGACTTTTGTCAGTTGGATAGTCAAAAAGAAAGAACATGAATCATCCTGACCAATCCTATCTTGTCTTAAAGCATCAATAACAAATTACTATCACTGAGAATGCAGGTAAAGGACTGGGCAGGGGAAATTGTTAAAGGAAAAAGAAACAGAGTAAATGACAGAAATCAATGCCATGGTCAAAATTTTTCATTTATAACAGAAACTAGTCACATAATACCATATTGCTAACAAGGCATCTACACTCATTTTGTGATTTAATATTTAGGCATTAGCTGAGAAAAATATCTACTTTGTTCCCTAAAAGATGCACACCATTGTCATCTTTTGATGACAATGAGAACAGTGGGGAAAACGATCTTTGAGGCATTAGGAGCTTGCTCTGACTTCTGTAATGGTGATTGTAACTGCCATTCACATTGTAATTATCATTATTTACATTGGCTGAAAATGAGAGATGAGATTATATTCTTCAGGATATATTGATA